>NW_003852416.1:21274113-21286024 GCF_000181295.1 Otolemur garnettii
AAAAAAAAAAAAAAAGAAATTGCTTCCTTACATAACTAATTACTCTTATGTAGGAGATATTAAAAATGCCAGGAAAGTGTATACACTTAAGAGAGGAGAGTCTGGGAATACTATTTCTAAAAATGAGATGCTATGAAAATGGAAGAATTTATACACTAGGAAGAATATGAAAAATATTGTATTTTATCTTCTATTCCTTTCTTGTACTACTTTTCTTTTCTTTTCTTTTTTTTTTTGAGACAAGAGACTCACTATGTCTCCCTCAGTAGAGTACCGTGGGGTCATAGCTCACAGCAACCTCAAACTCTTGGGCTTAAAGTGATCCTCTTGCCTCAGCCTCCCAAGTAGCTGAGACTACAGGTGCCTGCCACAATGCCCAGCTACTTTTTGGTTGCAGTTGTCATTGGTGTTTAGCAGGCCCGGGCTAGGCTTGAACTCACCACCTTCAGTGCATGTGGCTGGCGCCCTACTCACTGAGCTACGGGTGCCAAGCCTGTACTACTTTTCAAGCTATGACAATGTATTATAATATTCCTAGAAATATAAACTGTTAAAATTTATTGTTTATTATGTCTCAAGTATATTATTTCTTTTAACCTACACAATAGAAAATTGAGGCTCTGATTGAGTGACTTTGTAAAAGTCACAAATTAATGGGTTGTGGAACCCAGTTGGATATACAGTCTGAGTCCAGAGTCTACAGTTTAAAAAGTTAGGAAAATAATAATACCAGGTAACCCTTATAGAAGGCTCACTGTGAATCACACACAAATTAACTCATTTAATTCCCATAAGAACCTTTGGAAGTAGATATTATTATCTATCATTTCCATTTTACACAAAGAAGATGAGCTACAGAGAAACTAAGATCAAGTATATTGGTGGCCAAGATTATACAAGTGATAGCCAAGATACTTCCTGTATACCCCACTATTTTATACTACCCTGCGTTAAAGCCATCTGTTGTACTTTTGTTGTTTACATATATCATTTTTCATAGTTACACTTACAATGTTTCTACAACTGTAATATTCTGTTTCTTTGTATCCATCATTATGGCATAAATATTCCTCTCCCTGGAGGTGCCTGTGGCTCAAAGGAGTAGGGGGCTGGCCGCATGTGCCAGAGGTGGCGGGTTCAAACCCAGCCCTGGCCAAAAACTGCAGGGGAAAAAAACTCCTCTAAATATATTTTTCTTTTTTCCTTCCCTCCCCATCCTTAGTTGTTGTTGGTGGCAATGGTATGTTTTTGTTGGTTTTACCTCAGGCACAGAGGATTGAGTTAATCAGCTTCATCAGTTGATAGTCAATGGTGTACTATCATGATGGGCTATGACAGGCTTCCCCGACCCCATCCTAATCCCCATTGCCATCCTCTCCCCCTTCAGGCAGCCATTCCAATATTGGTATGTTTTTAAATGTTTGTATTCTTGTAAAATACTCAGTGTTAGTTTGTGTGTGTGCTTTTATTTTATTAAGATGTAATTCACATACCGTACGTCTTGCTTGAGGCCAAGAATTCAAGATCAACCTGGGGAACATAGCAACACTCTGTCTGTAAAAATAATAAAAATTTAAAAAACAAATATATAGAAAACTGGTAACAGTGCCCCTTAGTCACTGGTAGCTAGGGAATAGGATTAAGAGAGAGACTGTAGCTTTTTGACCTTTTGAATTTTGTACAATTAATATGTATTTCCTATTCAAAAGTAATTAACATTTAATTTTTAAATACACATTCTTATATTTCAAAATAGCAAGGCGAGAATAATTCAAATGTTTCTAGCACAGAGAAAAAATATTTAAGGCGATGGATATCCCAATTACACTGATTTGATCTTTACCAGTTATATTGATGTGTTAAATTGTCATATATATCCTGAAGCTATGTATACCTAACATTAGTTAAATAAGTAAATAAATAAATAAATGCACATTCCTATCTCCATGTCCATTCCATGTTTCTGGCATAGAACTCAAGAATCCGCATTTCAATAAGCATCTTGTATGATTTCAATACAGCCGATGTTGGCTCACTCTTTGAGAAACAACAATGATATAAAATAGTGGTTCTTATTTTTGGTTCTTATTTTGGGGAGGCATTCCACATACCCACGAGATTCTGATCAAAGCTATGGCCATTTTCATTAGAAAACTGTATTCTGCTCAAGGACATAGCAATGTGCATACAATTGCAAGAGGTTCATGGAAATCCCAGGGCATCATGTTTGTACCTTTCCACATTAGGGACCCCTGACATAGAAGTTTTGTTCATTACAAGGAGTTTTGTGGGGGGTTGGGGGTTTTTTTTGAAAGAGTGGTTCAGAGAATTATGAATATTTTAAGAGAGAAAGACTGTGTATAAGAAAAGAACAGAGATGAATTCTCCTTTTGATGGAGGGATTCCTTCTCCATTTCTAGAACCAGTGCCTAAGTAATAAAGGAGTAGGAGAAAAGTCCCTCAGCAATTCTCTTCTAGCTACATCCTGTCCACAACTACATTAATAAAATTTTCAGATGACCCTAAAAGAAGACAAGTTGCATAAACACCAGGAAAGCCAAAGAAATTATATAAAACATTAACAATATGGCAAAGAGAATGACACTCAACTTGGACAAACTCCAAGTAGAGGCATCTAGGGAAAAGTAATTGGAAAGAAAAATTTTCATGGGGAGGGCAACACCTGGAAAATAGTAATAGCTGTAAGAGGCCCAAGGGTGATGCTAAACAGCAAATTAGATACGTGTCTGCTGTATAATATTGTGAGAAAAATAGGACGCTGGCCTCTTGTCATAAAGTAAGGAGATAATGGCTCTTTCTGTTTGGCCTTAGTGAAATAGCACCTGGGATGCTGTTTTTAGTTTTGGACACTTCATTTACAGAAAATTGTTGATTATCATTTGGGAATTTAGAGGCAAGAAAAAAGAACAATTAAAAGTGTTTATTTGATACAACTCAACCATTCAACAGCACTGGCACAAAAGGGAAAATAAATAATGAAACTCTGTGCTTAGAATGTGTTGCTGAGAAATCAACAAAATCAAAGAAAGCTCTTTTTAATTTCAGCCTAGAACCACTGATTGTTGGAGCTGAGAGGGATTTTAAGGATGAATTTTCATGACCTTTAAGTTCTTGGGTAGCCCTTAAATTTTGTTATCTGGGTGAGTTGCTCTTTCACAGAGATCTAAAAAGGGTCTTATTCAAACACAGACTTGATAATATTATTTACCTATTTAAAACCCTACAATGGATAATGTCTTGGCTATTTGAGGTTTTTTATGATTCCATATAAAATGAGGTACTGTTTTTACCAGATCTTTAAAGTATGACTATGATGCTTTAATAGGGATTTCATTAAATTTGTATATTGCTTTGGGTAGTATGGACATTTTAACAATGTTGATTCTTCCCAGCCATGAGCATGGCATGTTTTTCCATTTGTTAACATCTTCAGTTATTTCTTTTCTTAGAGTTTCATAGTTCTCTTTACAGTGATCTTTCACATCTTTTGTTAGGTAAATTTCCAAATATTTCATCTTCTTTGGCAAAACTACAGATGTTGGTGTGGATGTGGAGAGAAGGAAACAGTTCTGCACTGCTGGTGGGAATGCAAACTATTATGTTCCTTTTGGAAAGAAGTTTGGAGAAAACTTAGGGAACTAAAAGTAGCCCTGCCACTTGATCCTGCAATTCCTCTACTAGGTATATATCTGGATGACCAAAAATCATTTTACAACAAAGATATTTACACCAGAATGTTTATTGTAGCCCAATTCATAATAGCCAAGTCATGGAAGCAGCACAAATGCCCATCGACCCATGAATGGATTAACAAATTGTGGTATATGTATAACATGGAATATTATGCAGCCATAAAGAAGATGGAAACTTTACCTCTTTTATGTTTACAGGGATGGAGCTGGAACATATTCTTCTTAACAAAGTATCTCAAGAATGGAAGAAAAAGTATCCAATGTTCTCAGTACTATTAAGAAACCAACATATAATCACCCACACTTTCACACAAATGATAAAACACAACTATAGCCCAGAATGAAAGAGGAAAGAGGAGGGTAAGGGAAGGGGGTAGGCCAGGTTGAGAGAGGATTATTGATGGGACCTCATCTATTATGCATAATGCAAGGGTACATGTCAAATCTATTAATAGTAGAGTATAAATGTCTTAACACAACTAATAACTAAGTGAGGTGATAAATTTTCTTTCTTTTTTTTTTTTTTTGCAGTTTTTGGCTGGGGCCGGGTTTGAACCAGCCACCTCTGGTATATATAGGCTGGCACCCTACTCCTTGAGCCATAGGCGCTGCCCTTGATGTAAACATTCTAAATTGTATATAAAATTAGCACATTGTACCCCATAAATACATTAATGTACACAGTTATGATTTAATTTAAAGAATTAAAAAAAATAAAACTGTACAATGGCATTTAGAATAAATCTAGTTTCTTAACAGGGTGCACAAGTTCCTGTTGAATATGGCCTTTGCTTAAACCTTGGTTTTAGTTGCTACTACTCTCCCCTGAGCTCACCAATCTTCAGCTACATTGCCTCCTCCTTATTTCTAGAACTCCCCAAACTCTTTCCAACCTTATGGTGTTTTCATTTGCTGTTTATTCCTGCAGCTCCTTGCATTGTTATTTCTTTCTCATTTTTCTTTCTTCCAGAAAGAAAGCCTCCATCTCCACTCCTCATTCTGTTTATAACTTTATCACAGTCTGTAATTATCTTTATTTACTTGTTTGTTTATTATTTTTCCCACAGTTAAGATGAAAAGTCAGAGAGAGCAAGGCCCTTTTCTATCTCATTCATTCCTATGTTCCCAGTGCCTAATTTTTACTAATAGCCAACACATTGAATTCTTGCAATATTCCTGACTCTGTTCAGTGTTGTACATGTATCAACTCTTTCAATCCTTACAGGAACCCTACGAGATGGGACCATTATTATCTACACCTTACATGTGGGGAACTGAAGTACAGAGAGTCCTTAGCTTGATCTGACTAAGTTTGTACATAAAGTAAGTTGTTGAGCTAAGATTTGCATCTCAGCAGTATGACTTGCCCAGGGTCTGGAGAGCAGGTAATGGATAAATTACTTGATAGTTATGCACTGTTATCTTTCCCCCTATGAGAAATTTTAGTAAAGAAGAATTTGCCTCCATTTGAGAATGGGTGATCTTGAGTCATTCCTTTTGGGAATAATGAGGAAAAGAGATAATTTGGAGAGGAGATCAGGAACAAAAACAGGAGGTAAAACATGGTGGAACAAGATTTGAGCTTTCTCTGATACAGTCTTGGGAGAGCCATGGGAAGCTAGAAGGAAATAAAACAAAGACTTGTTTTCTGGAAACAAGGGAATTGGGCTAATGTAGGAGGAGCTGAGGGCATGTATCTTGACACGAACTTATTTATCATGGGCTGAAACAACATCTATAACCCTGTATTTGGTGAGAGAATTAAGAAATGCCTATTTACCTAGGCAAAACAGACTGACTAAAGTGTGCTCAAGTCTTTTCTGTATTGCATATCCAACTGACTTTGTCTTTATGGAATCTGTGGGATCATGGATATAGGAGTCTACCACAACCCTGTGTTATAAAAATCAGAAAGAAATATTTAGATGCAGGAGCCGATAGGGGCAGCATTTTAGTTTGCAGATTATCTGCAACCAAGAAAAACAAATTTCCAAGCATCCAAATGATTTCAGCAAATAAGGGATGCTAAATTGAAATTATTTGGACATACTGCTATTATTCACATAGTTGAACACTAACATTAACTGCCTTCGTTGTTTTCTTTTTTCTTAGCAGGAATAAAAACATATATATATATGTAGGGTAGTTCACTGGTTCACTCATGGTGGCCTTGGTTCCTTCAAGCCTATTTTCCCTGACTCTAGTCTTGTTTCTCTCCTTTATTCTTCACAATACAGAAGAATTATAAAACATATTATATTTTATAATAGATATATTTTATAATAGATTATAAAACATAAATCTGATTCTATCAATCTCCTGCTTAAGGCCTTCTCCTGACATATAATTTTTCCATTATACTATAGTCGCCAGTTTATCTACCTCCTTGGCAAGAATTTGGATCCTATGATTTCAGGAACTGTGATCATTTTATGCATGCTTTATCTCCAGCATCCACCACAGAGCAAACATTGGGAATGTATTATTATTATTATTATTGTTTTGTATCAACAAACAGAAGATTTAAATTTCCGTAACGGGCTATTGTACTCTGGGAGTTTTTCAAAACAACACGGGGGGTTGGGAAGGGAATACTGTAGTTTGCGATTGTGGGAGTGATTAAAAGCACAACTGAGAGAGCTCTCATTGGCAGTGGAGATGGTCAGGATAAAGGGAGACAAAGATCTGGGACAGGTGGGATATGGGGCTGTTTTGCTTCTAGGGCTTTCCTCTCAATAGCTGTTCTTTGCGGAGAAGTCCATATCAGTATTTTGAGGAGGTGGGGCTGACACACCGTCCCTAGGGGGCGCTTCCCCCCACAGCCAGGACCCCAGCGGCGCCTCCTCTCAGCCTGGGAACGTCCGCCTTCCGGAGCCTCCCAAGGCTCATGGGAAGTTCGGTAATTTTCTCACAGGTCTTCGACCTTCCAGCACGTGTTCCGCTCGTGCCCTGCCTTTCTGTGACTGGAACACCCCACAACTCCGGACTTGAGCCGACAGAGCCTGCGGAGGAACGAAGGGCGGTCTCCGGCCGGGGAGGCCCTGAGAGGAAGAAGCTCCCGCGCGGGAAGAGCCGGCTGAGTCCCCCGAGACGGCGTTGGGAGCGGCGACCCGGGGCGGGCGCGGGCTTGTGCCCTTTGACCGGGCGGAGGACGGAAAACGAAAGAGAAAACGATGACTGGTGTCAGAGGGGCGAGAAAGCTCTACTTCCAAACTAGAGGGAGCCAGAGGGGAATTATTTTCCATCACCAGCAATGGTGAAGCGACCTGGGGTCCGTTGGACAGAGCAGGCCGAGGTGGCGACTCCCGACCCTGGGCTGAGGGACCTGGACTGAGTGAATGTCAGAGAACAGCAGATGGAGGCTGAGACCGCAGGTGGCGGCTGAGACAATAGGTAAGCAGCACCCTCTTTGAGAACCTAGAGGGACTATTGGGGAGGGAGTATCCGAGAAAACGTGGACTCTCTGCTAATTAAGGGGTTTTGGGGTATGGCTGTGTAGGCTTTAGGTTTACACTCGCCATTAGGGAAGACTGCGGAAACTACTGGTTGTGTTTGGACTTGGCAATTGCTATAACCTGGTAACGCTTCTCTATGGAACAGAGGACGAGATTAGTGATAGGACTCAACTGAAAAACCTATATAAAATATTAATATAAAATCACTGTAGAAATAATTACAGCACTGGCTATGAATATCCAAGCTTTTTTGCCTAGTCTGAGCCTAGAGAATGGGATCTGTTTCTTTTCTTGCTTGCCCACAGTTCCATTCCTTCTACTTGTCCTTCTTCCCTCTCCTCACTTTTTACCTGTCCCAGGGATGCGTCTGTTCTCCATCATTCCTGTCGTTCTTCCATTAACCCAGGAGATCATACGTGTATTTATTCCTTACGGGAACAAGGGTGGAAAGAAAATTATAGCTTTTCATTGCCTAACATATAAGCAAATTTTAGCATCTTCTTCAATTATGAGAGCAATCATAAACCACAGTAATATTTGCAGAAACTGTGACTGTGTCACCAATAGAAATCACAGTAGTGGTAACGGTACTTGTATCTTTGTCATCATAGAAATCACAGCTATCATCATTCACATTGTGGCATTTAGAGATATTTTGGCTCACTACTGTGAAATTATGAGTTATTGGATCTGCTGTCTGATCTTTTATTTCATAAATTTCCATTGAAACATATATTTAATACTATGTCATTAATTTTTAAAACTATCTTGATAACTAGTTCAATAGAATTGGTTTCCTTTGCATACTTTCCATTCATTATGGTGCAAAGAAGGAGAATTGGTGCTAGTATTAAGAAAGTAAATGATATAAATCACTGGGCCACAAGTCTTTTCTCAGTTTAGGTGGTTTCTTTCTTTCAACAAAGTTTTTTTTTTTTTGTCTGACTAAGTTGCTTGAAAAGCCTTGTCTTCAAGCTCTGAAATTCTTTCTTTGCTTATTTCAGTCTATTGTGAAAGCTTTCAGCTGGGCCAGGCAGTGTGGCTCTCATCTGTAATCATAGTACTTTGGGAGACTGAGACACGAACAGTGCTTAAGCACAGGAGATTGAGACCAGCCTGGGGAACATACTGAGACCCTTTCTCTACAAAAAGTGAAAAAAAAAAAATTAGCTAAGCATGGTGGCCTGTATCTCTAGTGCAAATTACTTGGGAGGCTGAGGCAGGAATATCACTTGCTTGAACCCAGAAGTTTGAGGCTACAGTGAGCTAGTATGGCACCACTGCACTCTAACCTGGGTAACAGGGCAAGACTGTGTGTCTTAAAAAAAAAACAAAAAAACAAAGCTGAACAAAAAAACTTTTTCATCGTGGTTTATAATTCTATGAGTTTTTCATTTCTAGAAATTCTGTTTTGTTTTTTAGTATCTGTCTCGTTAGTGAAATTTTCATTTGTGTCTTTCAATTTTACTTTATTCCTTTGGTTGGTTTTCTACTTTCTGTTGACTCTCATTGAGTTTACTTATAAGCCATATTTTGAACTTTTTATCTGTCATTTCAAAATTGTCTTAAACCTCTTTTCAACATATAATGTTTCTATTTGCCTATTGTAATGTTTCTTGACTTAAAATCTATGTTGTCTGATAATAATATAGGACCTCAGCTCTCTTTTGATCACTGTTTGTGTGGAATATAGTTTCTCATCTTACTTTTAACCTGTTTGTAACTAACTTTGTATCTTAAGTTAGTCTCCTATAAACAGTATATAGATGGATCATGCTTTTTAAAAAGTCATTCTGCTAATCTTTGCCTTTTAATTGGATAGTTTAGTATATTTATATTTAAGGTAATTACAGATAAGGAAGGGCTTACATCTGCAATTTAGTGATTTGCTTTCTTTGTGTAGTTTTTTCATTTTCCCGTTCCTCCACAGGCCTCAGATTATGAAGGAAATGAAAGAATTATGGTTTTAATACTTAACACTTTAAAGTACTTTTTGAATGCATATATATTATACAATTCAGTAGTAAGATCAGAAAGATAAATGATCAAATGTTAGTTTTTAGATGAAGTAGAACATTCTTGAAAAAGATTTTGCTATGTTGCCCAGACAAGGCTGAAACTCCTGGCCTTAAGTGATCCTTTTGTTTTGGCTTCTCAAAGTGCTGGGATTATAAACATGAGCCACCATCCCTGGCTGCTCTAGTAGTTCTTTAAGAAGCATAGCTTCAAGACTAAGTAGTGGAGTACTGGAATTTCATTAGAATTGACAGGAAAGAGCAGACTTGAGAATCTTAGAACATTTGATACAGAAAAGGACAGAACAGAATTGTAAAAAATGGAATCTGAGGCATGTAGTTTTTAGCATTAATATTCTCCAACCTAATCTCTTACTACTAATCTCTCTGATTTACTAAGCTCCTGGTACAGTGTCCTTTTGGTTTGTCTCAACATACCAAGCTGTGGCTGCCTCAGGATCTTTGTACATGCTCTAATTTCTGTCTGGCATGCATTTCTCCCATTCTTCCAATTGCTGATTTCTACTACCACTACCACTACTACCACTACTACTACTGCTACTACTACTACTACTTTTTTTCTTCTTCTCCTCCTCCCCCCTCCTCCTTCTTTATCCTTCTTTTTCTTCTCCTTTTTACTCCTCCTCTTTCTTCTTTTTCTTTCTCTTTCTCCTCCTCCTTCTCTTTTTATTTTTTTGACAGAGGCTCACTCTATTGCCCTAGATAGAATGGCATCATAGCTCACAGGAACCTCAAACTCTTGAGCTTAAGAGATCTTGCCTCTTAGCTAGAGTAGCTAGGACTATAGGTACCTGCTACAAGGGGTTGGATTTTTAAAAAAATTTTTAGTAGAGATGGGGTCTCAACTCTTGCTTAGGCTGGTCTTGAATTCCTGAGCTCAGGCACTCGATCCACTTCAGTCTGCCTGAGTACTAGGATTATATGTGTGAGCCACTGCTCCTGGCTCAAATGCTGACTTCCTGATATTTCAGTCCTCATTCAAATGTTACTGCATCAAAAAATGCCTTGTCTTATCATTCCATCTAATATTGCCTTGTCTTTCTTCTTTTTATTATTATTTTTTGTTTTTATTAAATCATAACTATACATTGATGCATTTATGGGGTTCAGTGTACTGAGTTGGTATACAATGTGAAATGCTTTCGATGAACTGATTAACACATGCATCACAATTATACTTTTTTCTTAATAGTTTTATTATTATTATTGTTATTTTTTATTAAATCATAACTTTGTACCTTGATGCATTTATGGGTTTTAGTGTACTGCTTTGATATACAATGTGAAATGCTTACATTGAACTAAGTAACACATCCATCACAGTTATACTCATTTCTTTCTTTTTTTTTTTTTTTGAGGATTTTATTTATTTATTTATTTTTGTAGAGAAAGAGTTGTCTCACTTTGTTGCCCTTCGTAGAGTGCCATGGTATCACAGCTCACAGCAACATCCAGCTCTGGGCTTAAGTGATTCTCCTGCCTCAGTCTTCCGAGTAGCTGGGGCTACAGATGCCTGCCACAATCCCCAGCTATTTTTTGTTGCAGTTTGGCTGGGGCCAGGTTTGAACCCACCACCCTTGGTATATGGGGCCGGTGCCCTACTCCTTGAGCCACAGGCACTGTCGCTCATTTCTTAATAGTTTTGAAATGTACCATTGCATCATGCATATTAGGTGAATTCCCCCCAAGTACCCTCCCTCCTCCTACCTCCTGCCTCCTTCCTCCTCTCCCCTCTCTCCTCTTCCCTTCTACTTTCTGGACTATAGTTATGTTTTTAAAATTCATATGAATGTGTAGGTGATTATATATTCATTTCATAGTAGTATTGAGTACATTGGATACTTTTTTTTTCATTCTTGAGATGCTTTACTAAGAAGTTTCAGCTCCATCCAGGTAGACATAAAAGATATGAAGTCTCTATCCTGTTTTATGGCTGCATAGTAATCCATGGTGTACGTATATGACAATTTGTAAATCCATTCACCAGTCAGTGGGCACTTGGTTTGCATCCACATCTTGGAAATTATGAATTGGGCTGCAGTAAACATTCTGGTGCACATGTCTTTGTTGAAAAGTGATTTTTGATCATCTGGGTATATTCCTAGTATAAGAATTACAGGATCAAATGGTAGGTCTACTTTTAGTTCCTTGAGTATTCTCCAAACTTCTTTCCAAAAAAGTCTTATTAGCTTGTATTCCCATCAGCAGGGTAGAAGTGTTCCCTTCTCTCTGCATCCACTCCAACATAGGTAGTTTTGGGATTTTGTGATGTGGGCTAATCTTACTGGAGTTAGATGATATCTCAAAGTGGTTTTGATTTGCAGTTCTCTGATGATTAAAGATGATGAGCATTTTTTCATGTGTTTGTAGGCCATGCACTTGTCTTCATCAGAGATGACTCTGTTCAAGTCTCTTGCCTACATAGAAATGGGGTTATTTGTTCTTTTCTTATTGATTAGTTTGAGTTCTCTGTGGATTCTAGTTATCAGACCTTTGTCAGAAGCCTAACCTGCAAAAATTTTCTCTCATTCTGAAGGTTGTCTGTTTGCTTTACTTACTGTGCCCTTGGCTATGCTTTTTAGTTTGATCGAGTAATGGATTTTTGGTATTGCTTGAATTGCCCTGGGGGTCCTCCTCATAAAATATTCTCCCAGGTCAATTTCTTTAAGTGTTTTCCCTGCACTCTCTTCTAGTATTTTTATAGTTT
>NW_003852416.1:21286385-21335630 GCF_000181295.1 Otolemur garnettii
TTTGCCAGCCAGTTCACCCAGCACCATTTGTTAAATAGAGAGTTTTTCCCCCACTGAATATTTTTGATAGGCTTGTCAAAGATCAAATGGCGATAAGTAGCTGGATTCATTTCTTGGTTTTCTATTCAGTTCCATAAATCTACCTCCCTGTTTTTGTGCCAGTATCATGTTATTTTTGATCACTATAGATTTATAATATAACCTGAAGTCTGGTAATGTTATATCTCCTGATTTGTTTTTATTTCCAAGTAATGTATTGGCTATTCAAGGTTATTTTTGATTCCATATAAAACAAAGCACTATTTTTTCAAGCTCTTTAAAGTATGACAATGGTACTTTATTAGGGATTGCATTAAATCTGTAGATTCCTTTGGGTAGTATGGATATTTTAACAATGTTGATTCTTCCCAGCCATGAGCATGGTATGTTTTTCCATTTGTTAACATCTTCTGCTATTTCTTTTCTCAGAGGTTCACAATTCTCTCTCTCTCTCTTTTTTTTTTTTTGCAGTTTTTGGCTGGGGCTGGGTTTGAACCCGCCACCTCTGATATATGGGGCTGGCACCCTACTCCTTTGAGCCATTATGAGGGTGCCACCCTCATAATTCTCTTTACAGAGATTTTTCACATCTTTTGCTAGGTAAATTCCCAGATATTTCATCTTCTTTAGCACTACTGTAAAAGGAATAGGGTCCTTGACTATATTTTGATCTTGACTATTGTTGGCGTATATAAAATCTACTGATTTGTAAGTATTGAGTTTATATCCTAAGATGCTTCTGTATTCCTTGATGACTTCTAAGAATTTTGTAGTTGAGTCCCTGGGATTTCTAGATATAGGATCATATCATCAGCGAAGAGTGAGAGTTTAATCTCTTCTGACCCTATATGGATATCCTTGATTGCCTTCTCTTGCCTGATTGCAATGGCTAAGACTTCCATTACTATGTTGAATAGCAGTGGAGACAATGGGGATCCTTGCCTAGTTCCTGATCTGAATGGAAATGTTTTCAATTTTACTCCATTTAATATGATTTTGGCTATGGGTTTGCTGTAGATGGCCTCTATCAGTTTAAGAAATGTCCCTTCTATGCCTATTTTCTTAAGTGTTCTGATCATGAAAGGATGCTGAATACTATCAAAAGCTTTTTCTGCATCAATTGAGAGAATCATTTGTCTGCCTCTTTGAGCATTTGGGAATTTTCAAAAGCTTTGTTTTCAATTTCAGAGATTCTTTCTTCTGCTTGGTCAACTCTATTACTGAAAGATTCTTCTGTATTTTGGAGCTCCTTAAATAACTTTTTCATTTCCTTGAGCTCTGCTGTTTCTTTACTCATTATGTCCGTATCTTTGGTGACTTTGTCTTGGAATTCATTAATTTCTTGAGACAACTTTAGAACTACTCTTTGGATTTCAATTTCTAACTTTTCTTCCATTCTATTCATCTTATTTGCCATCCCTATTCTGAATTTTATTTCTGACATTTTAGCCATTTGTCTATGCATGGCATCTTCAGTTATATCTCCTTTGTTATTCCTTGGGGGGCGGGAGTTGATCTACTCTGGTTATTCATGTTTCCAGAGTTCTTCCATTGGTTCTGCACCATGTTTATTTTCCACCGTTTGTTTATTAGAACTTGTAGGGTGAGATTGAATTGGGATTCCCAGTTATTAGAGATAATGAGCTCCTTACCAAAGCGCTAGGCTTTATAATTGTGGTTTATCCTCTATAACCTTACAAAGACCCTTTTCAGAGTTTTGGCTGGAGACTCTGAGGACCTACTTAGTGAGATAGTGCAAGCTACCTCTATTTTGATATTAGCCAACCTCTACCCTATCCTAAGAAGTCATCGTATTACATTTAAATCTTGGCTGTAGAGAGATACAGACAGCTGTGGTACTCCATCCCCACCCTTCAGTTTTTTTCTGCTACCATTTGAAGGTCAACCTCTGAGTGTTGACAACCCCAGGCACAGGTTCCAATCAAATTATCTCGGGCAGTACAAACTCTATTCAACAGAGAGGGATCCAGGGGTCTCCAACAGCACTATTGGAGCCAGGGGTCCACACCCCTGCCTGCCAGACTCAGTCAACACTGGTATCCGCTTCTCAGTTCACTGGTCCAGTTGATCCAGGGACCACATCCCCGCCTGCTGTTCCAGTACTCACCTGGCAAGCCTCTGCTGGCTGGCCCAGATGGAGTCAGGGGACCATGCCCCTGCCCACAGGTCTCAGTCCATACCTGGAGGCTTGCTGGCTCTGTTGGAGTCAGGAGACCATGTCCTTGCCCTCAAGTCTCAGTCTACACCAGGCAAACACTTTCCCACTTCTGAGTGTTGTCAGAGCTGGGGTTCTACACCCTCTCCTGCCAGACAGAGCCCCAACTGAAGGTCAACACCACCACTGGCTGGGCAAAGTCACAACCAGGGATTGCTCCTCCTCCCGCTGAGTGTCCCCTTCTTCTCACACCCTCTTTCTTCCCCAATAGTCACAGATTCCATGCTGATGTTTGGTGGTCCACACTATGCCCAGATCTCTCAGGAAAAGACCAAACATTCAATGCACTCTGCAAGGGGCAGAACTTCAGACAACCATGTGAGGAGGGAAGGGTGGATTGGGAGTTTGGAATTGTGGGGGAAAATATTTGTTCAATTTTATGTCTGGCGGGGTGGTGTCTACGTTCATAAGTGGTACCTCCCTAGAGAAAGAGACCTGGTGTTTAATGGCTCTCTCCAGTGAGGTAAAATGAGAGGTCTTTTGTTCCCTGCTTGCTGCAGAGAGATTGCAGTGGGGCTCGTCCTCTAGTTAATGGGCTTTGTACCTATAATTTGTTTTCTTGAATGCTCTTCCTTGGAGTCACAGTTTGTTGAACTTCTTTCTTGGCTCAGCTCCCCACCTTTGGTTTCATAGGGTCTGATTCTATCCAGTTTTTCTCTCCTATGTCAGGAGCCTCTGCCGAGGGTTGCTACTAGTTGGCCATCTTCTGAGAATTCTCAGAATTCCTGTCTTTCTTATTCTATATCACCTTACCTTGTTTTGCTTTCTTTTTAAAATTTTTATTTAAATTTCTTTTTTCTTTTTTTCTTTTTAGAGATAAGGTGTTGCTCTATTGCTCAGGCTAAAGTGCAGTGGTTTGATCATAGCTCACTATAGCCTCAAACTCCCAGGCTCAAATGATCATCCTGCTGCAGCCTCCTAAATAGCAGGGATTACAGGTATATGCTACCAGACACAGCTAATTTTTTAATTTTTGTAGAGATTAGGTCTCACTATGTTATCCAGGCTAGTCTTGAACTCCTGGCCTCAAGTGATCTTCCCACTTCAGCTTCCCAAAGTGCTGGAGTTACAGATGTAAGCCACCATGCCTGGCCTTTTGTTTTCTTTATAGCACTGAATTATTTATTTGTTTACATTTTGCTTTTACTGCATTATATAACATAAGCTCTACGAGGGCAGGACTTTGTGTTTTTCACTACTCTACCCTCATCTAGAACTGTACCTTACACATATGGGCATTTAATCAGTATTTGTTGAGCAAGTAAATAAAATCCCACTTAAGAGAGAAAGAAATTGGACCTCAGGAAATTAAATTGTCTTGTTCAAGGTCATAGAGCTATTAAGTGTAGGAGTTTAAATTTGAATCCAGAGCTGGAATTTTAACAGCTGAATTGTACTTCCTAGCTTGCAATATGAGACAGACATAATCACAGTTACTCATTAACACAGTGTGACAGGAAGTGATCACTGTGTTACAATGTAGGTTTGGTAGTGATGTTAGTAAATAGTTAATGAATTCTGTCAGGGATGTTTTTATGCCTCAAATTGTGATTGCTTCACTGTCCCTGAGAGGCTGGGAAAGGGAAATTTTGTTGTTGTTTACTCTGATAAAAGGTGTGAAAGAGAAGTTGAAGTAATCATTAGGTAATTGAGATTTGGGAATGCATATGAATCTCAAATGTCCACTTTGTTCCTTTTCTCTATTACTGGGGACATTTGAAGCTTTACTATATACTGCAGATATAAGGTAAAAAAGATGCAATGGCAGTTGGGTATGGTGGTTCATACTTGTAATTCCAGCACTTTGGGAGGCCAAGGTGGGAGGATTGCTTAAAGCCAGGAGTTTGAGACCAGCCTGGGCAACATAGTGAGATCCTGACTATATAAAAACTTTAAAAAATTAGCCTACTGTGGTAGCATACCTGGAGTCCCATCTGCTTAGGAAGCTGACTTGGGAGAATTACTTGAGCACAGGAGTTCCAGGTTACAGTGAGTCATGTCACTGTACTCTAGTGTGGATGACAGAGTGAGACCATCTCATTAAAAAAAAAGGAGGGGACACTGGTATTTTTTTTTTTTGGCCAGGGCTGGGTTTGAACCCACCACCTCCAGCATATGGGGCCGGCACCCTACCCTTTTGAGCCACAGGTGCCACTCATGGACACTGGTATTTTTTGAGACAGGAGTCTACCAGCCTCCCCATTTGTTGGCAAATTAATAAACAACTTCTCCTCAAACTGCTTGTCCCCATTGTTCTGATGTGGTTTCAGGGAACAAGTGCCAAACATATTTTGATATCCCTGGATGGCTTCATTGGCACCCTGATGGAATGGGATCCTACAATTGCTGTAGGAGGCAGGGATCAGCCTTGGTCAAAGCCATGTATCTTTGTGGGAAAGAACAATTTCTTTTTGAGGTGAGAGAGCAAGGGACAACCCCAGCAGCTGCTGGAGGACTCCTGTCTCTGTCTCCACCAAAGTAGACCAAGCTTCTGCAACTCAAAACTAAGGTGAAGAGAAGGAAATGCATTTGGAAAGTGTCCGGATGCCAGGCCTTTTGTTGGCCAGCTGGGGTGAACTGCCAGGAGAAGCCACAGGCTGTGAGATTGAGAACCTATGCACATAGCCAGCCTCTGAGTGGCACACAGCAAGGGGGAAGGAACACCTGCTATCCCTGTGGTCATCTGGGCACCATTGGAAGGGCTGGAGAGGGTGTCATCTGAACTAATTCTTTAATACCACACTCATTAGGTAGTATGACTCAGGTCAGAAATGGTCTTTCCTTACCCAACTGGGAGTTCAATTTGGCCAGAAGGTATCCCATAGCCAGAGCAAGGCAATTAGTATGAATCCTTCACAGCTGGTTAATATGGGCTTTAAAGTAAACTAAAAACAGTTAATGTTCTGCTAGCTACACCAGCTAAGGAGCCTTTGACACAGTTGAAAGGAAACACCATGCTAGGGTAGGGTGCCATAAGTATGCATTTTTAGGGAAAAAAAGGACATTGGGAAGAACTGTTCCCCTCAGTTGCTAAGGCCTCCAGGTAACAAGAAACTGGCAGGAAAGCAAATGATTCCTTTGGGTCTAGGACTCAGATGACAAAGGAGGGGGGCCTGGGGCACTAATAATTCCAACCCACATATCCCCATAGAAGCCCAGTGCAAACTGACAGTGGGAACTTGATTAGCAGACAAAATAATATAAATGGGGGCCCAAGGCTCAAAGCCTATCTCTAAAAGCCCCAGATGCAAATCAAAGGGGGGATTTGATAGGTGCTAAGATCCCTTTCAAAACCAAAGGCTGTGACTCTGACATTTGTAATGACACAGTAAAAGGGAGATAGAATTCTTATGGACTTGTTCTCCTACCTGAAGCTTTTGTTTGGCCTCTTATGAGATACTTCTGTGAATGAACACATTTGGGGTGTGATAGCTTAATGGATTTGGGAAACCTCATTTGGGAAGACCCCATTTGCAATAAATTGTGCGCTTGAAACAATCTAAAGACAGAGAGGTGACCCACTGCACATGGAGCCGAACATGAGGGGCCCAACCCTTTTGGTGATTGGCAGTTTCACTTAGTATTAGTAGATATCGTTTCAGACTGGTTAGAGACTTGTTCTACCTGAACAGAAAGAATCTAATGTTCCATGATGGGCTCCTACCAGGAGCTGCTGGCTTGTTAGGGCCTTTGTCAAGTTCTTTTACATGTATGTATGCCAACATGGAACAAGAACAAGGCTCAGAGGATGATGGAATGACCATCAGCTGTCCAGGAAAAGAGGCCAAGCAGATAGAGAATGGCATGCTGTTGACCAAGGAATCTCCATGGCTGTGTCAATTGGGGGAAACCTTGCTTTCTTAATATGTACTTGGATATGCTCCACAGTGTTCTGGGGTTACCCATGAGCTTCTTTGAGGGACCCCTCAGTGGAAACCCTCCTTTGTAGCAGAGGTAACCTAGCAAGTAAACAAAGCCCTATATCTACAGTGAAAATTACACGGAACCCACCTGAAGTGGAATAAGGTATTGCCATTTGCTCTCTTCTGGCTAAGGGTAGCACTTTAGAAGGAGGCTTAAGTTAAGCTCCTAAGATATGGAAGGGTAAAATTGACAGTGGATAATATGAACAGAGAATGGCTTGGGGTAGAAAAAGGGGTAAAAATGCTTTTGTCTCTTCAAAACCCTCTTATGCTTTTTTTTTTTTTTTTGAGAACTAAAACCTTCATCCTTGCCTCAGGCCAGCGGTCAGGAGGAGGGCAGGGGAATGTCCTTTCCTCTTATTGCCACAGGAGATAGCTCAAGGGAATTGTCTGGGGGGAGGTCACAAGATCATGTTAACTATAGATGGTATTAATCCAGGGAGGTCACCAGATTGTTTTCCAGAGATGTGATGAATCTGGGCAGAGGACATGAGGTTGTCTTAGCTCAAAATGGGATTATGGGATTAATCAGAACCTTTAAAAGCTCTGTACTTCTGTTTATGAGGGAACCTTTAAAAGCTCTGTGCTGATATTTTTTTGTAATAGGAGTCTGACAACTTCCCCATTTGCCAGCAAATTAATAAATTTCTTTTTTCTTCTAAAAAAAAAAAAATTAGCACATTGGCATTTAAAGCTCTTCAAGGTCGGCCAAACCTTCCTCTTAAACTTTTTCTCCCATTGTTAGTAATACTGAATCCTTCTTTAGACAATCTGGTTCATTCGTTGAACCTCTACTAGACCTTTCAGTCTTTCTTCCTTGAACTCTTGCCTTATGAGGCTTATAACCTCTTTTGTTGTAAATCTGTGAGGTTCACAAACTAATCATTTTGGAGGTGGGAGGGGTTTTGAAGAATTTCTAATCCAGGGAGGGGAAGAGACTTGTTCAAGGTCACACAACAGATAATGGCAAAGCCAGTCAAGAACTCAGCTTTTCTGGATTGCAGCCACAGGCTCTGTGTACAGCCACACTCTACCTTACTTTTGGATTGCTAAAAGCAGTCTCTAAAGGATATGCTGAAAGGGCCTCTGGGCTTCTTCTGACATCAACTTTAAAATATGTACCAGTATGAATTTTCATATATAGAGTATGGGATTTTTCAAAATAGTCACATCTATTTTATTTACTCTGTGTAGTCCCTGACAGCAATATGCAAATATAGAATTTATTTAGTCTGCCTTCCCTGGTGACTTGCCAGTCTCTGAGGAGGGAGGAAAACATTTTATGTTTCTCATGGGTTTTGTTTGTCATAGCTTGAGTTCCCATAATGAAGAAAGCCCTGGGTATCCTCATATGAGACAAAGCTAGAGATTATTAAATGCTGCTGTCTTATATACATTAGGCATTCATATTTACTTACAAAGTTCCTCTATGCGTTAAATTTAGAACTTCCCCAAACTGACCACACAAAAATTGGTTTCTTGGGTGGTGCCTGTGGCTCAGTGAGTAGGGCGTTGGCCCCATAGACCGAGGGTGGCAGGTTCAAACCTGGCCCCGGCCAAACTGCAACAAAAATAGCTGGGTGTTGTGGCGGGTGCCTGTAGGCCCAGCTACTCAGGAGGCTGAGGCAAGAGAACTGCATAAGCCCAGGAGTTGGAGGTTGCTGTGAGCTGTGATGCAACAGCACTCTACCAAGGGCAGTAAAGTGAGACTCTGTCTCTCTAAAAAAAAAAAAAATTAGTTTCTTGAGTATTCTGATGAATCACTGTCTTTGACAAAGGAAAACTAGTCTTTTAGTTACTGTGTAAGAAATTGGAACCTGGATTTTAATTTACAATTTAGGAATCTCTCTTAGTTAAGTGTACTCCATCAGGTAAAAGCCTTGATTCTAGTTGAGAACTACAAACTCTTTCACCTCTGTTTTTCTTGTGCCAATGTATTCTTTATCAGAATGAATGTTCTTGATTCAAAAATACAGCATCATCCTGTCTTGCTGTATGTAATTTGTTTGTAACATTTTTCTGAGATAGCTCATTTATGTAGTATCACTTTCCCTGGTATCAGTAAAGAACAATGGAACTCTTTAATGAAAAGAAGCCATTTTATTCCTCCTTCCGAATTGGTTCTGTCATCTATCAAAAAGAACACTTGCAGCCCTGTTGTTCTGAAATTATATTTCTTTTTTTTCTGATGATAAATGAAGATCCAGGGAATTCATATGAACTCAATGACTAGGAGAGAAATATAGTTTGTGTAAATTGTGACTTGGATGACTTAATCTTTAGTAGTTTGAAATCTAGAGTCTAAACAGGCATTTTTTTGAAAAGGAAATGTTTCTCTAGAACATAGTCTCCTTAAAATGTTTCATTATTACTCTTATTCTCTTTTGCAGAATATCCTCTTGGTTTTTTCACTAAGGGAATGACCTGAGCCTTTCATTTATTGAATACCTACTGTGTGACGGCTACTTTTACATACTCTAACTCATTTTATCCCCTCAATAACATTAAGTAACAATTTTAATACTAATTTTTATTGATGAAGAAATAGAAGGTCAGTCCAAGTAATTTACCTATAGTCACACAGTTCAGTAGAGCTGTAATTTAAAACCAGATTTGTTGACTTCTGTGGCTGTGAATGCCAATTACCTACTTAATATTCATCCTCTTTCTTTCTTATCAGTAGAACCTGAGTTTTATCTGAGGCAGCAAAAGACAGCACTTCTCAGCCTCCTTTTCACCTAGGAGTGGCTTTGAGTAATAATTGGAAATTATTGGATGGGACATCCATAATGACTTAGTCAGATTTTGTTTCTTCCTCTTCTTGTCTTCTTTATTTCTACCTAGAAATTATTTGTGATGGCTGGAGTTCCAGCAGCTGTATTGTGAATGCGAAGAAACCTTGAATGTCAATAAGGATAGTGGAGTTGAAAAATAGGAATTTGAGATCTGGATGACAATATGGCATTGGCACAGCAGCCTCTACTATCTACTTTCAAATTTCATGTTAATGAGACCAGGAGGTGAGAGAGAGGAGAGAGAGAGAGAGAGAGCAAGAGAGAGAGAGAATGAGCAATCCATTTGTCAAATCTGTGTAACAAGCAGCTGAATAGTTTTAATAGTTCCTCATTAAAACAGACTTCAAGAACCATTCTGCCTTTCTGTGCTAGACTGGTAGTGCTAGTTTGTCTGCCACTTTAAGAATAGCTAAATGACTAATTTTAAATTCTGTGCAGTTGAGTGTTTTACTATTTAAAGTGTGGTAAATGGACCAGCAGTGTCAGCATCACCTGGGAACTTGCAAGGACTGTCATATTTCAGGTACTGTAATGGACTTATGAATCAGAATCCACATTTTAATAAGATCCCCAGGTGATTTGTCTGACCACTAAATTTTGAGAAGTACTTGTTACCTTATGGTCACAAGAAGTTCTTGACTGGGCTCGGCGCCTATAGCTCAACCGGCTAGGGCGCCAGCCACGTACACCTAAGGTGGCGGGTTCGGATCCCCAGCCCGGACCCGCCAAACAACAATGACGGCTGCAACCAAAAAATAGCCGGGCGTTGTGGCGGGCGCCTGTGGTCCCAGCTACTTGGGAGGTGGAGGCAGGAGACTCGCTTGAGCCCAGGAGTTGGAGGTTGCTGTGAGCTGTGATGCCATGGCACTCTACCCAGGGGGAAAGCTTGAGGCTCTGTCTCAAAAAAAAAAAAAAAAAAAAAAAAAGAAGTTCTTGACTGAAGACTAGAAGTTCTAGACTAAATTCTACAAGGCATACTTGTAGGTGCACCTTGTTTTATGCAAAAAATGTATTTCTGATAAATAGCAGGTCAATCAAAATTTTATAAATGAAATCATATAAATACACTAGGATAGAGGATCAATTTCTTTTCTTTCTTTTTTTTTTTGGTTGACATCTGCTATGGACCAATTGAGTTATTACTTTATTTGCATTATTCCTTAAAATAATCCTATGGATATACACATAATAATAAAAGTTATTATTATCATTTTATAAGCAAGGAAATGAGAGATCAGAGATTTTAAGTAACTTGCATACTGTCAAACAACTAGTATATAGCAGAACTGCGACTTGAATTCAAATGTCAGACTCTAGAATGAACTTGCATTCTTTTTTAAAAAAATTTTTTGGGAGGAGTACCCCCTTCCTCAGGTTGATGTACTGGGACCTGACGACTCCTTTACTCCATGGCAGCCCCCCCCTAAATATTTCTCTTATTAAATGCCTTATAACATGGAGGATGGGGGAGGGCATCTAAAGTATCCTCAGAGGTAGAAGGACTCATAGAGCTTCTACCTATAGAAGAGAGCTGTTCTCTCCTGGTAGAGAACAGCTCTCTTCTTCTCTTTGGAACTTTTCATGTCTTCATCCAGTGGGACTGAGCTCACTATCTCATAGGAAATCCATTTCATTTTTGTTGTTCATTTGATCTGTTGAATTAATGATCAAAAAGGTTTGGAGCCACTCTTCTGTGTGATAATCCTTTTAATTATCTGAAGAGTCTCTTTTAGGTATTCTCTTTTCCAGCTAAGAAGTCTCTTGACCCTCCAGATGTGGGCTACTCAGACAGAATAAAATTTTGTGAGAATTGACTCTAATATTACATTGTATGGCCATACTATGAGTTATTTAACCAAACTTTTATTGTTAGACTTGTAGGTCCTTCCAAATTATAAATATCACTCTGTGCTTATATGTATGTGAATTCTTATGTATTATCCTGCTTATTTACTTATAGTAACTTCCACAGTAGAAGTATTCTGTTAGTAAATATGAATTTTTTATGATCTTTGATATATTTATATATTGTCCAATTGCCTCCTGGAGAGATTGTATCACTTTATTTTTCAACTAGAAATAGTTGAGAATATTTATACTATTATATCTTTGGCAAAAATTTGTTAAATTACTGGGCATTAATATTTTATTTTATTTTTTTCTAATTAGATGGACAAAATTAAAATTGTTTTATTTTTAAAACAATGATTTTTATTTTTCTTGGACTTGTTAGTGTTCTAATTGTTTTCTAAAATTAATTTATATCACACTGAATCTTATCTACTTTTCACATTTATTACTTCTGGACATTTAACACACTGATAAATATATTTATCAAATTCTTCTTTGTTTTAACTTTTGGGCAAACAACAAATAAATGGAAAAATACTAAGGAAAGGATCTCATGGATCCTTTAATAATTTGGCATATGAATCTCTAATTTTATTTAGCTGTTCCTAAGCTGCACCATGTTCATTCAACAATGCCTATTTCTCTGTTTCAAATGCATCCAGTTGTAACTGAAAAGGTTTTGTTTTATTATATAGTTCTTTGTAAAGGAGATGCCACTTATTCATTTCTTCAGTTAATTCTGCCACTGTATTTTCTTGCTTCTTCATCTTCCAGATGTTTCTTAAAGTCCTCCTCTTGTTACTTAAGTTGTTTTTGCAAATCAGTTATTTTTTTAAGAGAAGAAACTGTGATTTCTTTAACTTTTGCTTCTTTAAGTGGCGACCTGGTTTGCAGGTCTAGAAGCATCCTTGCATATTCTTGATTTGATTTGCACTCTCAGTCGCCAACATCTGATGTTGAAGCTCCTCTGCACTTTTCTTGGCCTTGCCCACTTTTTCCAGTAGTGATGAGTTTTCCAGCTTCAGATTTTCTATCTCAGCAGCTGCTAATGCTTTCTAGCTTTCAACTGAGCAGTCACATCCCCAAGGTTTTGTACTTTGCTATTATACTTTTCCTGTAAAACCAGGGTGGGCTGAGCGTTAGCAGTATTACTTTTTTTTTTTTTTTTTTTGTAGTTTTTGTCTGGGACTGGGTTTGAACCCGCCACCTCCAGCGTGTGGGGCTGGCACCCTACTCCTTTGAGCCACAGGTGCTGCCCTAGCAGCATTATTTTTTTCCAGTTCAGCTTCTTTTCCTTTCAGCTTTTCTTCTAGGAGTTTGAATTCTTCAGCTTTAAATTTTGTTTCTTTGTCCAACTGCTTGACCAGCCTTTTGGCTTGTTCCTCCTTTTACTGTAATTTATCAAGCTCATCTAGTGTTTGTTTTAATTTTTTCTCAAAGAGATTCTTCTCTTTAATCATTTCCTCTTGAAAAGAACATAGCTTCTGCTGAAGACTAGAAGACAATTCCTTCTCTTTTTGTAGAAGTGCCTCAATTTGTAACTTTCTGTTGAAGCTTTTCATAATTCTTTTTCAAGAATAAACTTCTCTTTTAAGTTTTGTATCTTGGCATTTAGCTTTTCATCCAGTTATCTATTCCTGTTTATAAAGTCTTCTATTTCTTTTTCAAGTAGCTGACATTTAGCTCTCAGGTCTTCTGCTTGTTTAGACAACACAATATTTTCCTCAAGAGACTGATGACGGCTTAAAATTTTATCATTCTTCTCTTTCAAATTTTCTTTTAACTGGGCAATATCTAGCTTGTATTTTTTCACTTAATCTGATGCATAATTTCTTCAATGTATGCTAAGAGTTTTTCTGTTTTAGATTTTTCCTTTTTTTTTTTGTTTTTTTTTTGAGACAGAGCCTCAAGCTGTCCCCCTGGGTAGAGTGCCATGGCATTACAGCTCACAGCAACCTCCAACTCCTGGGCTCAAGCGAGTCTCCTGCCTCCGCCTCCCAAGTAGCTGGGACCACAGGCGCCCGCCACAACGCCCGGCTATTTTTTGGTTGCAGCCGTCATTGTTGTTTGGCGGGTCCGGGCTGGGGATTCGAACCCGCCACCTTAGGTGTACGTGGCTGGCGCCTTAGCCGGTTGAGCTATAGGCGCCGAGCCTTAGATTTTTCATCAACATTGTCTTTCTCTGTGGAAACAAGTTTCTCAAGTTGGGCTGTTTTCTCTTGAGAATCTTCGAGTTTCTTTTGGGTGACTTGCAGCTTCACCTCCATGCCTTCTTGCTTAGCTGTCATATTGGTCAACTTTGTTTCTCTTTTGTTTCTAAGTTTCATTAACTCCAGGCTTAGAATTCTCAAATTATTCTGGTTACCATTTTCAGAAAACTTAGATTTTAGTAGTTCATTAGTCTTTGTCAATTCAATAAGCTGTTTTTCCAGTGAAGCATTACTTGCAAAGAGTGACGTTTTTTCCCTTATGGAGGCATGAAGCTTGGCTTCCAATTTATCCAACTCTGTTTCCAGGTCCCGGATTTTCTTGTCCTGAGCACTATGTTCCTGCACAAGAACATGAATCTCTTTTTCCAGGACTTTCAAATCTTTATCATTCTTTTGAGGTTACTTCTTTAAATCCAAAGTCTTAACTTTTCTAGCTGAAGCAGTCAAGGTAACTTCTTTGTCAACATTAGAATTTTGTTGAGAGTCTTTTTGTTTTTTAAATCTCTCTGATTTCTGAAAGGATTCTGGTCCTTTCAGTGCTTCTGACATTTTAACATCATAAGCACCTGGAGATGGGGTGCAACCTTTGTAGGAGTAGCATTTGTGCATGCTTGCTTTTACAACTGAAAAGTTGGGAAGTTTGCATTTTGGTGTCACACAGATGAAGGTTAAATTCTTGCTTCATTGGTTCCAGTCCTCCTCCCTCGCTCTTTGGATGTAAACTTTTCCGGATTTCTTTTCTTTCAAATGGTTTCAGTGGTAAGTGGCTGAGACACCCCTGGGGGATACCTTGATTTGAGTGGGAGATATATTAACTCACAGCTATTTTATAACGTATTTGCTTTAAATATTTTCCCTGTAATTAGATAAAAATCCACAAGATGGCAGTCACTCTCCATTTTCTCCTTTGTCCCATTATTTTTGGATTTGACCTGGTAATTTACAAGATTATGACTGGGTAGTATAATATCATAATTTAATATTTCTTTTCTAACCAGGTGGTATAAGTGTAAATAGTGGCAGTCGGCAGCTTTTGCTTTATTTTAAATTTACAAATACATCCCACTATTCTAGTAGGATAGTTTTTGTATGTTGCAGTGTTCTTTTTGTACCTAAGTCACTTCTTGGTATCTAATTTGGCATACTAAGACACTTCTATAGAAGTAAATAGCACCCCTGTGGCTTAAAAAAATGAATTTTCTTCCTTTGTATTTCTATCACTATCACTGATTTAATAATCTCTGCAGAGAATAGAATTCAATATGTTTATTCTTTGGTGTTAGCTACTAGCAGATTATCCTATTTGCCAGTTATGTAATTTTTAAGATTCTATGCACAGAATAAAAAATCCAGAATTTTAAAAGTTCTGGAATGCATAAATGCCAATACAGGTTGGACAAGGAAATGAATGTTCAGATGAATGTGATGGAAAAAAGAGGGAGGTAATAGGTTATTTGAGACATATACACATATATACATACATATACATAGACGGGATTAGTGTATGGTGAAAAACCCTAGGCTGGAAACACAATTCTTTTAAAGAAAGATATCTAGACAATCATGCCACACAGGTACCCAACTATGGAATTTTTAACACTCTTCTGTAAAGCTTTGCATGCTAATGAAATAGGGAAATTTAGTGATACAAAGAATAGTTCTTGGGCTATAGAGTAAATAGGCATTAGTAGAGAATATGTATGAAGTACTGAGCATAGTATGTGGCTCATTGTAGTTGTTACTAAATGGAGCTATTTTGATCCTTGTTCCAATCAATAATATTGCTACTTATATATAATAAAATAGTTCAGAAATTAGTTTCATTCATTTTTCAACAAATATTTATGGGGCACTTACTATGGGCAAAATGGTTTATGTGATAAAATGAATAAGATACTACTATTTTGGGCATATAAACCATCATTAATGATTACTAATAAAACCAAATTTTTAGTGTCTTTATTTTGCTATTTTTCTTCATATCTATATGATACTATGTATTTAGTCAGTCATTAATATTATTAGGGTTTCACATCATACACATACCCCTTCATATAGTAATTTATTCCCTTCATTCCCAGTAGGTTCTCTTAATCTCATATCAGTAAAGGATTTTTATGCCTTGGATCTCCCCAAATTTCAGTGTTTTGATTTAGAACCCAAATTTCTTGGATTCTTTATTCTTGCTCATCATTTGTAATTATTACATTCAGATGGAAAAATTCTCACATCATGATTTTTTTTTTTAACCTTTAAAAAACTTTTTCATGGACTATTTTCAAAAGACCTCCAAAATAGAATCATGTAATGAACCCCATGGATCTATCACTCAGATTCATTCATAACATTTTGAGAATCTCTTTTTACTTGCCTTCCTTCTAATTTCCTTTTGCTAGAGGCATATTTTCTAAGGCAAATTCCAATGTGTAATTTCATTTGTAAATGCTTTAGGTACTTTAGGATACATTTCTAACTTACCAGGACTTTTTTTTTTTTTAAAGTAATTGCTATGACAGCCTAAGTTTTGTCCCATCTTTGACAACCTAGTTTTTGCATAAAGGAAACTTAGGAAGAGTATAAGAAATAACGGAGAAGTTAGGGTGTATAGATGAGAGCCTTGTAGTGAATGTCAAGAGTTGTTGTTAAAGGGTGTATTTTAATTTTTAATTTTAAAAGGGTCACCAGATACAGGTGATCAGATAGTTCAAACCTAATTAGTTACTATTGATATTGTCATGTTATAGTTATTATTTAATCTCAATTATAAGTAATGCTCTTTTAGGGCTCCCCATTGCTGGTCTAGGGCTTGAGGACATTTTCTTAAATAGTTGATTATGTATTTAAAAGCTAGAGGCTCATTTTAAAAACTGTAACTATAACTATATAGTTAGATCACATATATAACCATATCACATAATAGACCTACCAGGTTAGTCAATGTTATTAGACTATTTTAATGGATGTAACTAGGATGATTTTTATTAAAGTAAAAATATACCTTGAATTCTTAGTAATACTCTCTATTCAAATTTAGTACTACAGGATTTTTTACTTGACCTCATTCTTTAGTTTGTTTTTTAATATTAGGTGTTCTTCCAATTCTATTTCCTTTTTTCTATTTTGAGAACTCTAGTTCTCATGAACTTGTGCATATGATAGAATAAAATAGAATATTACTTAAAAGTTCACTTGCTTCTTCCACATTATACATGTAATAGTCTAAGAATAATAATACCAACACAATTACGATCATTAGAGAAGTATAAATTACTATGCTTTAAAATTATTTGAAATGGTTCCTCTAGTTGTACTCCCACCTAGTTATACATTTAGGTTACTTTCTTTTTATTTTCAATTTTTAGGGTCTGTGCACAAAAAATTAATTCCCTTTTATATTTAAGTAAAATATTTACATGGTTTTAAAGTTAAATCAATAAAATAAGCTATATTTTAAAAGTTCTGTTTCTCTATATAATAACTTTGTTTTTTTCTGTCTGGCTTTCTACTGTGAGCATTATTGAACTAACCAGATAATTCCTTCTCTTTTTCAATTCCTTCTTCCTAGCATGTGATTTGAAGTAATATCATTTTATTCCCTTTTAATAACTGAGTCAATCAGCAAGCTTATTTTTTTTATCTTCTATTTTTTGATAGTTGTACTAGATGCGCATTTAGAGCATATAGCCTTTACCTACTATGTTCTCTCCCTTATAATCATCATTTAGTCTTAGTATTATAAGTAAATACAAGTCATGGGTTGCTTGACAATGGAACATATTGTGAGAAATGCATTGTTAGGCGATTTTTGTGCAAATATCATAGAATATACTTAAACCTAGATGGTATAGCATACTACACACCTGGGCTATATGGTATAGCCCAGTGGTCAGGAACTTTTTCATGTGGGAATGCCGTATTAATTTAGCTGTAATCAAATAAGGCTGCAGTCAATTAGATATACTTAAAAATGTACATTATTTTGTAAAAATCTAATTACTGGGTACTTAATTTCAAAAAATGAAAAACTGTTAATTTTAAAGTTAACAAAACTTTAATGACTTTGTTATGTTTGTGTTTTGTTGTAAAGGATTTGAATATTTGGTTGCAGCATAGAGGTCCACAGTTTCAGTTGATCCTCTAGATCTATAGTACCCAACCCCTGGGATGCAGACCAGTAACAGCCTGGGGCCTGTTAGGAACTGGCTGCATAGAGGAAGTGAGTGACTAGCAAGCCAGTGAAGTTTCATCTGTATTTACAACTGCTCACTATTGCTTCCTGGCATCACCTCCTGAGCTTTTCCTTATGTCAGATAAGCTGCTGGCATTAGATTCTCATAGGAGCACAAACCTTAAAAACTGTGCATGTGGGGAATCTAGGTTGCTTGCTTCTTATGAGAATCTAATGCTTGATGATCTGAGGTGGAAATGTAATATACTTGATAGCATGTCAAATCAAAATGATTTGAATATTTCTCTGCAAGGTAAAACTAAGTCCTTCTGTCCTGAACCCTCTTGTGAAAAATTGTCTTCCATGAAACCAGTCCCTGGTACTGAAAAGGTTGGGAGGATGATGCTCTAGATAGGTACCAGTCATTTGTGACCTTAAGGCCATCTTAAGGCCTAAAACAAGTCCTCCTGCCCTGACCCCTCTTGTGAAAAATTGTCTTCCATGAAACCAGTCTCTCATGCCGAAAAGGTTGGGGGGGATGATGCTCTAGATAGATACCAGTCATTTGTGACCTTAAGGCCATCTTGATTTAGGTTAGGTAGGAGATAGAGATAGATAAGCAACAAGTGGTCAAAAAGCAAGAAAGCATTTTTTGAGCATGTCGCCACAGATGTGGGTATTCTGCAGTTTTCCATACTTCAGTGGGATCTTTCTTAGTATCAGGCAATGACTTCAACATGTCATCTACTGAGAGCTCAATCATTTCTAGCTGTAGTTCTTTAGATGCTTTGGTGATATCAACTAGATGAGGCTGAAATGCTAATTTGAGTGTGATGTCATGATTCTCAAAGTCAGTGAACCTTTGCCCAATTAACAGGTCTGTAACAGTTGTATAGTCTTCCAATAATTTGCATATATCATCCTTATCAATGACCTTTGCTAACCAGGGAAAATGTTCATCCTAAATTTCTTTTTAAAAAATTTTTTTTATTAAATCATAGCTGTGTACATTAATGCAGTTATGGGGTACAATGTGCTGGTTTTATATGCAATTTGAAATACTTTCATGAATCTGGTTTACATAGCCTTCACCACATTTTCTTAGTTGAAATTTCCTTTTGAGGAAAAAGTGTTTTGTTAGTTTACCTTGCAGAGAAATATTCAAATCATTTTGAATATTGATTTGACATGCTATCAAATAGAAATGCTGCAATCCTCTAGAAATCTTCTTTCAATACTTCACTTTGCTGATTCTGTTCTTCACAAAATATAACCATCTGTTCTTGCAGAGACAAAATTTGGCTAAGACCTGTCACTGATTGTCAATGCAATTTAGAATGGTATGGCAAATTTACACTGAATACCTCATTGTTCCACTTTAGCATGTTACAAAACTGACCTTGCTGTGTTGTATTTGCATGAATATAGTTAACAATATTTATAACTTGTTGCAAAGTGTCACTTAAAGTAGTAGATTTAGCACAGAGATTTTGCTGATACAAGATACAATGAAAATAAATAAGAACATCTTCATCCCTTTGTATTTTTCTTTTTGTTTTTTGAGGCAGAGTCTCACTTTGCTGTCCCTGGTAGAGTGCTGTAGGCATCATACCTCACAGCAACCTCGGAGTCTGGGGCTCAAGCGATTGTCTTGCCTCAGCCTCCCAAGAAGCTGGGACTCCACGTACCCACCACAATGCCTGGCTATTTCTAGAGAGAGGATCTCCCTCTAGGTCAGGGTGGTCTCGAACTCATGAGCTTAGGAGATCTGCCTCCCTTGGCCTCCCAGAGTGCTGCAATGCCTAGCCCCCTTAATACTTTTTTATATCTATGCAATAAACTCTTCATTTATCTGTCATGAAAGGTGCATCATCTGTACATACACTCACTAAATTTATAAATTCAGTACAACATCATGACATTTATCTTGAAAGTTATTGAAGATACCTATTCCCTGTGTTTTGTTCACAAGAGTGCCCAAAGTGCGTGATTCTTCATAGCAAAGGAAATCTGCTGTTATGACCTGAATTATGTATAAAACCTACACTGAGTCACTAGTATCAGTTGATTCATCAAAGCAATTGATTAGTAATCTATTTTCCTTTTGAAGTGTTGTATGAAGGTGTTCTGTTAAGTTGAAGCTCAGTTCATCCTACCCATCAGTTATGGTTCGCCTTGAAAGAGGCAGTTGTTTGTACTCAGGGTCTAAGCATTCTGCAGCTTTGACAATGCATTCTTTCACAATTTCTACATCAATGAATGGCTTTCTTCTCCCCCTCAAGTATATAACCTATTTTATAAGTTAGTTCAGTGGCATTATTTCCAGGTCTTATTTCTGCTTATAAGAATTGTCTTTGCTTTTACTTTTCATCTTTTAATTTCTACAATACAACCTTTTCGTGCCTCTCCCTCCAATTTAAAATAGTTTTGATCCTTATGAGTGTTATATTGCAGATGAACATAGAATTTCTTTAATGTTGCTATTGTAGTATCACAAAGCAAGCAAACCATCCTATTTTTAGCAAAAACAAAACAATATTACAACTCCAATTCCTCATTAAAAATTCATTTTCTTTTTTCAGAGTTCTTTTGGTCTTTTTTATTTTAACATGATTAAAGAAGACAGAATTATGAAGTGATGTTGAGATATGCAACTATTCAGTAATACCACTTCAAACAGAAACACAGTGCATAGTTGTCAAAAACTGATAAAAGGCTGGCATACTCAGCCCCCATAAACTCTCACCAACCAGCCTTATGAGGTAGTAGCATCAGTTAGGTGGGGAAGTTAGAACTGAATCATGAGCACAGCAACAGTCAAGTTAGCCCTTGTGGGTTACTAATGTTCTAATTTTCTTGGTCAGTCTGGGGGGATTAATTTGTTGAAACTTATTTTATTATTCTGTATTTTAAATGTGTTCATTTAAAAAATAAAACAAAAATATAAAAGATGAACAAAAATGTATCGATAAAAATAAAAGGATTTGTTCTTTAAAATTTGGATTCAGTCAAAAGGTGGCTCTTATGGATCTAGAAGGCCACATGGGGTTCAGGTTCCCCACCCCTGGTTTACCCTATTTGCTCCTAGACTATAAACCTGAACAGCATGTTATTATACTGAATACTGTAGGCAGTTGTAACACAATAGTAAGTATTTATGTTTCTAAACATCAAAAAGCTACAGTAAAAATATGGTATTATGATCTTATGGGACTGCCATTGTGTATGTGGTCCATTGTTGACTGAAACTTCACTATGCAGTACAAGACTATCTAGCATTACTGCTTACCACCTTTTCTTATATAGATATCTCTCCAGTCATTTGATGGGTCTAGAGCTTATTATCAATAGATCTACCTGGAAGGGCTCATAGGAACAATATTCTTTGTGTTTTTACATATCCCTAATAGTTTTTCTGTGGACTTTATAGAAAGTCAACTTGGGTTGATATAAAATTCTTGGCTCACATTTTCTTTCCTTTAGCACCTTAAGTATGTTATTTTATTGTGTCTTAGAAGTTGCTGTTGAAAACTGATGATAAATCTGATTTACTTTTCTTTTGCTTATGCCCAAAGGATATTTTATTTTCCTTTTAATCCAGTAATTTACTAGACTATATCTAGCTATTTGTCATTCTGTGATGTAATGTGTCCTTTCAATATGTAGTTTAATTTTTTTTTTCTGGAAAGTTTACTTAATTACATTTTTTTTCTCTTTTGTTACTTTGGTTTTTTCTTTAGGAACTCCTATTATACATATATTAGTCCTTCTTTCTTTCTTTCTTTCTTTTTTTTTTGAAAGGATCCTTTTCTGTCATCATGTCCACATGTTGGATTGTAGTGGCCTCATCATAGCTCATTGTAACCTCAAACTCCAGGGCTCAAGCAGTCCTCCTGCCTTAGTCTCCCAAGTAGCTGGGACTACAGACATGTGCCACAGTCTAATTTTTGTATTTTCTGTAGAGACAGGATCTTGGGGTCTCCCTCTTGCTGAGGCTTGTCTGGAATTTCTGACTTTAAGTGATCCTCCCACCTGGGCCACCCAAAGTACTAGGGTTACCAGGTATGAGCTACCGCATCCAGGAGAGGTTTTCTGAAATCTATTTTATGTATTTGTCACTTTCTCTGAAATTCCTTTTTATCTTTTTATTTCTTTCTTCTTTTTATCTTTTCTTATTATGTTTCTTTTAAGGCAGTTTTTAATATTTGTTTACTCAGTTCTTTTGATCCTTATTTCTGAAATGGTATTTTAATTTTATCTCTAATTCCTATTTAAAAACTATCACTCCATTTCAGAGTTTTTCTGATTGTGATTTATACATTTTAAGTACATTTTATCATTTTCTTAATTTCCTTTACTGTGTTTTGCAATATTAGGTTATAGTTTTCATAGTTCTCATGGACATGTCTTTTCGGGCATGATTTTATTATTTCTAGGGTGATTATCAACTTTTATTTTCTTTTGCTTACAATACTTTTCATGAGGGTGATTATGATCCATTTTTGTTGCACATTTTTATGCAAAGTTAGTTTTTTAAAACTTTTAGGAGGGAGTGGTGGGTTAGTAGAGCTTTTCCTAGCTTCCACAACTGTAGAGCTATAGAGCTCACGTGTGTGTGAGTGTGTGTGTTTGAGAGAGAGAGAGAAGTATGGCCTATTGCTTTCTGAAACATTTTGATTTTGTTTCTGTCCTCCAGTTTTTTTCTGAGCTTTCTATTTCCTTTGCTCAATTTTTAACATTCTATTCAATATGGAGTCTTTTCTCAAATCTTTCTTATTATGGGGTTTTACTTGCGGAAGTTTTGGCTGGTTGGCTTTATGAGTTTACAGGGCATGGAGTGCTTCTGGTCCCTTAGACTTCCCATGGATATGTGAACCCACCCACAAATTGGGATATACAAAACATGCTCACTTTTCTGCTGCTCTATTCAGTGATTATGTGTTTGAAAGCAAGAAAGTGAATAAACATGTGCATGAGAATAGGGGATTTCTAGGATGACTTCTAGGGGCCAGATTCTTTATGCCTTACTCTCTAATCTTAGTATGCTCAGAGAAAATGAACATAATCATAGGTATATACTTAGTTTCTATGTATTAGGTAATGTTATGTATAAAATTTAAACTCCATGGAGAAAACTAAATTATCAACTTTGCTTTTGAAAAGGAATAAAATTTGTTTATATAAAATATATGCTGTGACTTGGCGCCTGTGGCTCAAGCAGCTAAGGCGCCAGCCACATACACCTAAGGTGGCGGGTTCAAATCCCCAGCCAGGGCCCCAAACAACAATGAAGGCAGCAACCAAAAAATAGCCGGGCGTTGTGGCAGGCACCTGTAGTCCCAGCTACTTGGGAGGCTGAGGCAGGAGACTCGCTTGAGCCCAGGAGTTGGAGGTTGCTGTGAGCGTGATGCCATGGCACTCTACCAGGGGGATAGCTTGAGGCTCCGTCTAAAAAAAAAAAAAAATAATAAATAAATAAAATAAAATATATGCCGTGTCATACGGAAGTGAGTGCCAAGGAAATAAATTTGATTAAAATGTTAAAAGACATGCTACATTGACTGTAACTAACTATATGTCCCCACTTAGTTATTATATAGACTAATTTAGAATATCCCAATAATTGAGAGTGTAGCCTAGAATCAAAGACCTAGATTTGAATTTCCAAGCTACTATTTACTAGTTATTGACTTCTGGTGAGTTAATTAATTGCCTAAATCTTTAATTTCTTCTTTAAAATGAGGCAACTAGAACATGTATGTCTATTAAAGTTGTTATAAAGATTAAACAATGCAGTGCATGAAAATACTTTGTACAATGCCAAATATTTAATAGGTATTTAAGAAAGTTGGTTATTTTAAGTGTTATTCTTGGTTTGTGTGTATGGTTAGAGTTTTGTTTTTTTTTTTAACCAGAGATGATGAGGGAAGAGTTTATAGTGACATTATTTTCATATTGAGTCTTCCTTTGGCAATAATAGTTTTTGTCTGCTTGCACAGTCTTATGTATATATTCTTTTCCCATGTTTTTTTTTTTTTTGTTGTTGTTGTTGTTTTGAGATGAGGTCTCACTTTGTTACCCTGGCATCCATGGCATTTTCATCACTGGCACTTTTAGTCTTCCCAGTTTGTTTTTCTAAGAACTGATGGCTGTTACTAGATTTGATGTTGTTGCCTCATCTATCATTAGTCTCACAGAGATGCATAGGCACATCTGTGGACATTAATTTTCATGATATTTATGACTAGGCCATTCCATATTTTACAGTTGCTTATTCACCATCAGTGACAGAAATCCTGAAATTCTATATTCCTTGGAGGGTTTACCTGTTCAATTTCTGTTGTCATTGACTTTGGAACATCATTTTATTAATGACATATTGGCATTGCATATTCCTTTCTTCTCTTTCTATCGTCTGTGTGTAGATGCTATATGGAATGCAAAGGTGAGTGTCACTAGAATTTTAAAGAACTGAAGAAGTTACATTGATTAAAACTTATATAAATTTAGCAAAGCACAGCATAGCAGAGGTAGTTCAGGAAGGTCTTCTAAAATAATGGAGCTAGATTATATTTAGCATCCAGGTGATGCTGAGACTACTAGATCTGTGGATTACACTTTGAATAGCATGACTTTACAAGCAGAACTATGATTTGATTAAATATGCAATGAAATAGGAGAACACATTTTGCCTTCCATTTACATTTTTATGGGAATTTTATGAACTATCTTAAAGCTGGCAAATTATTTATATTAAATATAAATATCAAAGATAAATAAGAACTCTTATTTCTAGTTTTTATTTTTATTGAGGTAGATTAAAAGCATATTTAAATTAATGCTAAGGGTTTAGCCTAGCTATTATTTTTTTTCTGATATTGTCAGGCATTTTATTTTTACCCTAAAGAATTATTATAAGAACTGTATAAATTGGATTATTGTTCCTATTTACATTTAAGAAATTGAGATTAAAGAAATTTAAAAAACTTCCTTAAGGCTTCTAACTACATAGTAAAGCTGGGATGAACTTAGGTCTGACATTAAAACTAGTTCTTTTTGCATTGCAGTCAATTGCCTTCCTAAGATAGTTTTTCTGGGAAATGGTCTTTACATTAAGGTTTTTAAATGTCTTGTGGAAGTGACCCTTTAAAGGAGCTTATATGTTTGTCTATCTGGGAAAGTTTAGATAGTTTAGGTTTGTGAGTCTTTACTGTATAGGGTTCTTTGATCCTTAACAGTAGTGATTGAAGGGTGTGTGTATGTGCACATGAGGTTGCTTTCCTTACATGAGATGAAATCTTTTAAGGAGGCACTTCCTCCTTTTGGCAACCAGAAATCTGAGCTAGATGATTTCTCTGATTGCTTCAAGCCCAAATATCCTACCATGGATTTGATATTTTTGTTTTAGAAAACAGATTATGTGGTAGATTTGGTAGCTGTAAAATATTTCCACCAGCAGATGGCACTCCAGCATTTCTATAGCAGGCAATCTTTAGCTAGCCCCAAAGTAGAAACTAGGAAAAACTGGACACATAAGAAGGAAAAAAAAAAAAAAAAGAACTATTTCATTCATTTTTGTGATACAGAATTACATATGTATCGAATAACAGGTTCCTATATATACAAATTGATAGCAAGTCATAATCCTTTACTGTGTTCCACAGCACTTTTCACCATACTATTAATAGCACTTATCAAATAGATTTGTTAACCTGTTCATTTTTCCAGCTAGAACCTTGAGGTTTCCAAGGGTAGGATGTTCTTATTCATCTTTAAATCCCAGGGTCAGAGGAGAAAACACAATACCTGGCTTATAGTCAACACTTAATAAATATTTCTCCCTTTCATTCCCCAGAAAATTGGTTAAGTATTGCCATGAATGTAGGAGAGTATTTATGAACATTGGTCTGTGTAAAGCCTTTTGTTTCATAGTCTTTTCAACAATTACCTTATAGGCATCAACTCTAATGTGTTTCATGACTGTTCTTTGATATTTTTGTATCCTTGTAAAATATATTTTATGTATGTATTACATTTACAATAATATTATAGTGCTATAGATAACATTTTTTGTGCATGTTTCTCACTTATCCTTGTATTTAAAACAGATTTATGTTGTTTTTTGTACATTTAGTTTATTGCTTCTAACAGTTGCTCATCTAATTTTACCTATCCTATTTCTCTTATGATAGACATCTGGGTGCCTCTGATTCCTCACTATTAAACCCAATACTTTATTGATCATCCTCATTCACATCTTTTTAAAAGCCTTCTGCAAATTTTACTACTGGGGTTTATGCATGCCCATTAGTGGGATTGCTGGCTCTCAGGGAATATAGATGCTTAATTTCACTAAATATTGCCACATCACTTTCCAGAACGGCACAATTAGTTATAATCTTATGGCATGCAAGAAGATTTTGATCTTCCTACATTCACAATTAGTGTTATCTAATATTTCAAATTTTTCCAATCAGGTGGTATAAAGCAAAAATATTTCGTAAGTAAAAGAATCATCACTTGAAGAACACATTAAAGCTAATAGGATGTTATGGCACTTATTTGCATAATTTTCTCCCTTAAAGGATGGTCCCTCACTACTTGAACTTTTACTGTCTAACCTTAGGAATAGAATAGATTTCAACATGTATGTTTTTGAGATCTATCCCTTAGAATCTGAATTCCTACTCCTCATTACCTGAAACCTAAGAATCACATAGATTCAAATAACATGGTATCCCTTGTCTAAATTTGCTCTCTGAAAATAAAAACCAAATAAAGTTGTGTAGTGAGGGATCCCAGGATGTGCTCAGGCCCTACTCCAAATCAGTTATTAAAAAGCTCCTCAGATGATTTTAGTGCATAGCCAGGGATGAGAATCACTGGACTCTCACATCAACATTTCTACCTGAAAGGGAAAAAGGTTATTTTAATACTTAAACATAAGAAATACTATTTTGTTGTGATGGCCAGGCTTCATAAAATCAGAACAAGAATTTAAAATTTAAGTGTGTGATAGAAATTAAACATACTTCCTAAAAGTCATCAGCATGTCATTGCCATCAAAAGGACTAGAAGAAGTAGAAAATTTTGGTGAGAGTTAAGGCTGATAAGGTTTAACATGACCAGCCTGGAAATAAAGACAGACTTGGATCTCTTTATGTAAAGACAAAACTACTCCAAAGAATTAGGGGTCTAGATGTCAATTCTGACAAAGGTAAAATATTAAGTTGAGTAACTATGTACTAGTAAGGTCTATCAGCTGATTTTGATTATTGAAGAGTGGATTGAATCATTGGTAAGCTTTTTATTGTCAATATTTGCTTAATTTTCAGTATTATGAACTAAGTACATTAGGGTATTTAAAAAGGTCAAAGTGTGCCATTACCCTAAGGAACAAAAGAAATACAATTACAGCAGTCACTTTTTTGAATTCAACTATTATGTTCTGGGCAAATGTTTCATTATAGGTCGAATTTCTCAATGTTGAGATAAATATATGATTTATATATTATACTTTCTTAGACATTATCTTTAGCATTAATGCTTATGAATTATCTAACTAGGAAAACAGTATGTATAAACAACTTATACATATCGAGTGAATGAAGTTTTAGAACATGAAAAAGGCAATCTGATTTTTTTTCCTCTAGGGTATATTACATGTAAAAGTTGTCAGGAATTTTCAATAACAAACATACCAAAAATGTAGTCTATTTATCCGTCAGTAGAGCTGGCTTTAGTTTCAAGTTCTTTGAGAAACATCTGGACATTTTTGACTGTTTCCTTCCCTGAATTATGAATATAAAGCCTGTCCTATCTATGCTATGAGCATAAGATATCAACAGTATTATTGATATTTAATAGTACTGATATTATTGATAGTGTAAGTTATTACTATAATAGTTCAAAGCCTTAGGTTATAATTTCCTTCTATACTATCTATGCACATTACATCTGTTTCCACAATGAAATCTAACCAAGAGAAGGAAAATGAGTTTATTTAGTAACAGCTATATGCCACGTACTAAAGATCTTACCTCCTTTAATTCTCACAACATATGGTGGAAAGAAGTATACTTATGCCTGTTTTATAGATGGAGAAATGGGACTCAGGAAGGATAAATGACTTGTTTAGCAAAGATCACATTAGCATCTAGTGAATTGTAAATTAGATTTTCATCAGTCTTTTTCCAGACTCTAAAGTCCAGATGATTTTCAAGACTTACCTGGATATACAGAAGGCAAAATGGGCTAGGATGGTAAAAGATAAATTCTTCAATAGATGTGACTAAGACTTGGATAATTTTAATATGTTTTTGTTCGTTGGTTTTTCATCTATAGCAGTTCCTCAAATAACTGTTATCCCTACCCCCAAACATGCTAAAGGATTTCATACTAAACTCATTAAACATATTTATTATGGTTGCGATCTTCCCCACATATTAAGTTTACTCCTTGATGGCAGTAATGGGGACAAAGAATATCCAGTCAGAATTTTCTTATATGATGAGGTGTATCAATCACAGAGTTATAAATTTCTTTCTCCTTTGACTTTCTATATGGAGAAAATGCTGTCATCCCTTGCTCCTCAAGGCAGGTCAGAGACACAGCCTTTGACAGTAAAATAACATACTTTGTAACCAGAATTTCCTAGCACTGTCCTTTGCCTACTCTTGTCTTCCCTCTGCTAGTGAAAAATTGGTGATATGTAAAGTCTACTTAAACTTCCTTTTTAAGACGTTAGTCATAAGAAGAACCTGTATGGTTAAAATATGCTATGGATTTCTTTGACTACTGCATTTATTGACACATTATTAAATAATGTTGAGCTTTGTTTGAATTTTACCACTAAGATATTTACATATAACAATTCTTACCATAGTCATCAATTAAGAGGATGAATTTGTGGCAAGTATGGGAGACAGGGAATAAGTATGAACAAAAACAAATAGCATAATGGTATAATATTTTTGAATTTATAAAACACTTTCTTTATATACAACATTACTCAATTCTTACTCTACTCTTGGATATTATATTAATTTTACAAAATAGGAAGTTGAGGCTTAGAACCTCTAAAAAATGTACCCAAGGACACAAAACTAGATCTGGTAAATTAGGACTTAAACCTAAGTCCTCTAACTCTTAGTCCAAATTTGTTTCCTCACCATACATTAGTAAGTTGCAGAGGGTTATGCAATATCTTAGCCACTAACAGTTGATTGTGGTGGTTAAGAACACAAACATAAGCTTTGAAGTCAGGTCGCCCTGGGTTTAATCTTGTGTTGCACCTTATTAGCTGTGTACCATAAGCCTCAATTTTCTTATATGTAAACTAGGTATAATATGGAATTATAGATAATCTCTTAGAGTCATTTGAGAAAACTAGTAAGATAATATATGTAAAACTCTGAGCTCCATGCCTGAACCATAAGATCTCAGTAAATAGTAGTCATCATGGACAAGTATACAAGTAGTGAGTAATGAGACAGTGGACTGGCTATAATTTCTTCATGCTCCCTTGTCCTGGTTATGGTGTGAGTTATTTTTTTCTTGCTATTAGACAGCTAGGTGTAATTATTTAAGAAGAGGATAATAAGAATAGTGATAACTAGGCTTTGAATGTTTAAAAGAAGGAAAGAGGGGAGATCTGAGTCAAGGCATAGAGTCAGTGGATTTCTATCAGGTTGATAGTGAGAAAAAGTATAGGAAAAGTCAAAAGAAATCATTGTAGTCAAAATGTTCACCAATAAAAAGTATGTATATCTTGCAGCAACACTATATCTGACAAAGTAGAATTTAACCATAAACACAGGATATAGCAGTAGTCTCGGTCACTAGTCCTAATACCTATGTTGTTCACTGGTATATATTTCCATTTATCTAAGATGAAATGATAAAAATTATAACATGGTGATTTTTTACAAAGTATATTTATTTAGTTTAAATACTTGCTATTTATTTTGACATAACATCTCAGTTTTTTTGAAAGTTGAAATGTTCCTTTATTTTAGAAAGTTAGAGTGATAAGTAGTTGACAGTTTTTTTTTTAAGGTCCTTACTAGAAAAATAAAATGTTGGCAAACATATGTTCATTCCTCACCATTAACTAATATTTATTTTGAAACCCCAAAGTCTAGAAATCACCAAATCAGTTAATCTTCAAGTTTTCTTAACGGTTCTGGGAAACGAGGCTCCTAGATATCAAAGGAATTAACCTGTGAAGACCATTCAGTAGACACCAAGCAGAATGTTACCAAGGAGACCTCAATACATCTAGTTCTGAACAGTTCATATTTTATACAGACGTCCAGTTCTTGCCCCTTAGGAAATTACAGTCTAGATAGAGCAGGGATGCAGATTGTTGCCACCCAGCACACAGAAGATAGGATAGAAATATTAATCTAGTATACAGATTAATAATAAGCTTCTTGTAGCATATAACTTAGGGCTTGGATGAGAGGCAGAAAAAAAACTATGATGTGATATATGTATATGTGTGTGTTGGGGGTCTATTTGCAAAGAGTAGTTTTGGAGAGATCTATACCCCAAAACTAGACCGAAGGACCAAACAATCAGATCATCTTGGAGTCATTTAGGGCTATATTGTAACTCTTTAAGCATTATTGAATTGATTTATTTCCTCTGATGGCCTGTGATTGGATGTGACTATAGAATTTCAGTGGCTAGATTGGAGAAATGGTTTTTATCAGGAATTAAGAAAACAAATGCTTTGTTTTGTTGGCTTCTATACAGGTTCTGATGAAAACCTTAAACATTGTTTGCTGTAACTAGGCTACCACACAATTATAGAAAAGTTCAGTCAGTAAGCAAAAATTGTGAAAATTTGTCATTAAGCAGACTCCCATTATGCACCTAAGTCCATCCTTAGTCACAGGAGTAGGTATTATTGATAGGTACATTAATTTTAGGTATCTAGTTAGTAAATGATTTATTTCATTCAAATAATCTTCCATTGGTCCCAATTAATAATATGGCTCCTAAAAGTGCATTCACTTATAAGCAAGGGTATGTTTAAGGCCTTGGAAAAAAATCAGGTTTATTGTTAAAAATATATAATTTGTTTTGATTCTCAATATAGCAAATGAACTAATGGCTTTGCAAGGTAAGTCTTTCTTGAAGGAGATGGCTAGGAAACTGTTAATAACTAGGGAAACAAATTACTGAACAGAGAATGAAAACATACTTTACTGTGACAAATAAAATTATTTATTTTTCACATTCTTCCAGAGAGTAGCATATGATTTCAGTGTGTAGAGCCTGAGTTGATTTATTGTTAAAATTATTTCACAGCTATTTATTGAGTGCTTACTAAATACCTGGGACTGGGGATACAAAGATAAAAGACTTTGGTTACTAGGCTGAAACTATCTCTAAGTGGTGCTCAGTACACATTTAAAAATTAAAATAATTTCGGCTGGAACTTACAGCACAGTGTGCGTGTGCGCACACACATGCACACACACATATTTTGAAGCAGTGGTCTCTAACCTTTTGACACCAGGGATCAGTTTTATGGAAGACAGTTTTTCCACAGATGGTGGGGAGGAGGATGGTTTGAGGATAATTCAAGCATATTACATTTCCATCTCAGATCATTAGGTGTTAGATTCACATAAGAAGTATGCAACCTAGATTCCTTGCATGCACAGTTTATAGTAGGGATTGGTGCACCTATGAGAATCTACTGCTGCTGCTGATCTGACAGGAGGTGGAATGCAGGTGGTGATGCCATCCAGTGACAGGGAGTGGCTGTAAATACAGACGAAGTTTAGCTGGCTCACCAGCCGCTCACATCTGCTGTGCAGCAGGTTCCTAACAGGCCACAGACTACTACCAGTCCATTGCCCCAGGGGTTGAGGACTGCAGTTTTAAGGGATCTCAGTATGTTAGAAATTCTCAGAACTGAAGGAACCAGGTCTTAGGGCTGGCAACAACATCTAATACTTCACTGTGTAACAGCTTGATTTTAAAAATCATCTTTAAACAATATGACTTGGATTTTCTTTCTCCATTAGCCTAATTTTATGCAGTCCTATTTCTATAAGGTCTTCATGGTACTTTCCAGTGTAATGCAACACAATTTTTGGATTTCTTGGATGTTTAGGTTGGCAGAGGCTCTTCAGGCAATCTCTGTTGAAGGTCACTGCTCTAGCCCTTTTCAGATTTGCTAATCCTATCTAGGCAGAGGGAAAGGGAGACAGGTTGCTATTAGAGCATTTGCTGGGCTCCTAGACTGTTCTGGGGAACACTCTTGCTTTGCATTTTAGAGTTTTGCTTGTTTAATACCCAGGAGGTCCCAGGCCTCTCCTGGATGCTCACACTACTTAAAGTAGTTCCCTTCATCTGCCAAGTAGAAGGCCCATTTTGTTCCAGAAAGAAGCTGAAAGAGGGGCCCAGCAAACTATGTCCGCCCTCAAGTTTTAGAAGGGGATGCAGAGCTTAATCTCTGAGCTGTTGTGTCTTGGGGTTTGATGAGCAAGGGAGGGTCACATGGCTTCCTCTGTTTCCCAGTATCCAGCAGCTACTGCCACCAGACTGGTTTTGACTGAGGCCAGACTGAACCCCCTATAGTGTTACTGTTCTTCTCTGGCACCCTATGGGAATACTTCCCTGCAGAAGGGTTAAGCCCAAGGATTGACCTTGAGGAGGGGCTGGAGGAGCAGCTCTGCTCCTGCAGTGAAATAGCGTACTCAACCAGTGGCACAAATGGGCACAGAGCTGATCTGACTAGTCAAGCACAGATGAAGTCTCTTGGACTTGTCCAAAGCCAGCTGTGTTTTGAAGCTTCCTGAGACCTTAGGCTTGGATTGCAGGGAGAACACAGAAGAGCCAGGCACAGACTGGTTCCTTTGGCCCTTGGAGAAGCCCTTTTAACTTGTCACTCTGTTTTCCTTCTGGCCACTCTATGCTCTTTGGAGGTCAGAAGACACTTTTGTGTGGCTGCTCAGTGCGTTGCAGAGGTCTAGGCTTTTTTCTGTTCACGGAATCTGCTTCTGAGCTCTAAGCTTTGGCAGAAGTCACCATCGCAAGACCCATTTGCGACCTTGCCTCCCTTCCTATTGCTGCTTGAACCCAAAGGGAAAGGCCCCTGGGAGGACTATATGCCTACTGCTGTCAGGACAAACAAGCGAGCGGCGAGTGCATATTCCTTACCCCAGTGCGGCTGGGGACAGTGCTGGGGCTTTCGCGTCTGCGTTAGAGCTGGAACCACCCTCCTTAGAGGAGAGAAACAGAGAAACAAAAAACGTCTCGCACTATACCCGAGAAGTTTCTATAGCTCTGTTTGGATCCCTCCGTCTGCTTCCTGACTCTAGAGGGTTAAATGGGGGAGGGGGTTCAACGCCATCCTCTCTTCCTCCTTTCCGCCTCCCCCGCTCGCCTTACCTTTAAAAAGTTAAAAAATGTCTGCAGTGGAAATCTGTTAAAGGGGCGGTGCTGGTGTACGAGCTCTCTTGGCACGAGTCGCTGAGAAGGCTGGCTAGGGGCGTGAGTTCGCTCCACCAGCACCAAAACACTGAAAAAATTGAGAGAGAGAGGGAGAGAGAGAGAGATCAGAGGTGGGGGGGGGGGAGCAGGCAGACATACACTTTAGATAAGGACAATTAGTCACTAGCAAAACTCAGTAGGAAGAGTAAGTTTGAGTCGGAGAGATTGAATGAGGGAGCTCTGTGCCTTCCCTGAAGCCATGCCCTCCAGCAACTCCCGCCCCTCTGCGTGCCTAGCCCCGGGGGCTCTCTACTTGGCTCTTTGGCTCCATCTCTCCCTTTCCTCCCAAGCTGGAGACAGGAGATCCTTGCCTGTAGACAGAGCTCCAGGTTTGAAGGAAAAGACCCTGATTCTACTTGATGTGAGCACCAAGAACCCAGTCAGGACAGTCAGTGAGAACTTCCTCTCTCTGCAGCTGGATCCGTCCATCATTCATGATGGCTGGCTCGATTTCTTAAGGTAAGGCAGGGGCTTCCATGGATCATTTTGAATTTTTTTAGTAACACCTACAACTCCTTCCTACACTCCACTCAAAAAGGGGAAGAAGAGAAGAAGAAGAAAAGAAAAAGAAAGAGGAGGAGCCGCCAAAACCAAGAGGATCTCTCAAAGAAAAGAATGGTTTTCCTTCTCCTGGAATATTTGCTGAGGCTGTAACTAGTGATTGAGAAAAGCAGTGTTTTCTATTAAGATGCACATGTTTGCAATGCAGAAGGCATTTCAGAAACTTATCAGTTATGACTGAAAAAATGTTGTGCTTACATATATCCACAATTAGCCTCCCCTTCCTTCTGAAAAAGAAACAAGAGGTTCAGGTCAGTTACAAATCTAAGAAAAGGTCTTCAGCAACAAAGACCCGAAAGAAATAAGTGTGTATGAGTGAGAGTGAGAGAGAGAGAGCGCGAAAAGAGAGAAGAGAGAGTTCATGTGTGTCTGTGAGTGTTCAAGCCGGAATTGCATGAAAGTGGAATTTTCCACGGAAAGATCGTTTTGTCAGTTCTCTCCCACTCCCAGACCGAAAACGAATTGAAGGAAAGGCTTAAGAGGTAGGCAAGCTGGATCCGAGTTTTAAAATTTTATTTTATATCCTCTGTTGTCATCGCCAGACTTAAGGACTTTGTAAGGCACTTTTTATAGAAGGAATCCCAACCCCTCCCCCCCCAGTTCCTCCTCCTCCTCCTTAAATCTCTTGCGGTAACTGCATACTTTAGTTTTTCTTTAAAAAAAAAATTCTCGCCGGGGTCATAGCATTTATAAGGGGAACTGTAAGGGTCTTAGAAATACTCCAGAGATGTTTCAGAGGTCTGAACCCGGCACCGGCAGATTAGCAAACTAGGAGGTTTGTGATCTTTGCTGTAGGGCTTGGAATCTAACTAGGCTCACCCTCTCCCGGCTTGTCATAGTTTAGCAGTTAGGCAACCGCGATTCTTTCCCAGCAGGACAGAGTCACAGTGTAAATAAATAAATAAATATATTGTATGCAATGTCCAATCCAAGTGTTGAGTTTTTAAAAATTTCCTCCAAATTGGAGCCTCAGCTGTGGCTACCCCCAGGCCTGAGCGATCTCAGTCCGACTCTGCCCGGAGGCCGCGTCTACTGCGCGTCTTTCGTGAGTATTTTTCAATTCGAACTTTGCTTCTCGGGATGCGGTCGCCCCTGAGCCCTCCAAGAGTCCCCCTGACCGCAGCCGGGTCTGAGGAAGCGGCAGGTAGCCGGAGGCGCCACGTGGAGCGCTCCTTCCACGTGAAAGGAACGTAGCCGGAGGTTTGAGTGGTTGTCCCCGCCACGGCTGAGGCTGTTTCGGTTCCCTGCGGGTGCAGCCACTAGAAGGGCGGAACAGCTCCGCGCGGCCAAGCTTCTGTTTTAAAATTTATTTGCCGCAGAGCCTGTCTGAAGGTCGTCCGAAGGTGGAGTGCTACGGGGTTTTCCGAAATGCACGCCCCACTTCCACTGCGTTCCTCTAGCTTCATAAACTACTCCGGGTTTCTTTCTTCCTTTTAAAAAATCAGCCTGTTCGCGCTAAATGTTTGCGTGCCTCAGAAAAGACTCTGGAAGGCAGCTTTTCGGGAAAGAAGCTTGGCGGGGCGCATTTGCATTGGCTGTGCAGGCTTCCGGATGGAAGGTTGTTGGAAATGCCCTTCCCGCGAGACAAGATTCGCGCAGACATATGTTCGGCCCACGCTGCACCTCTCCTGCGCCCGCCTAAGCCAAAACGACCCCAATGACTACATGATCTCTGGGTGGCCATGTCCTCTTTTCAAAAACTCTCTAAGATCGGAGTCGATGGTGTTTTCTTTCTCGAATACATTCTTTATGATGTTCTTTACTTTCTACATTTGGATTTGGATTTTCAGAACTGAACCAGCAAAGCTTTGAAAATAATTTACAGATCCGGAACTCAATAGCTGATCCCCTATTATCAGCATGTAGATTACTCCTTCCCTACTCTTTCCCAAACATAGCAACTTTAAAGCAACCTACTGAAATCCCGAACTTAATTACGTGTAAATGCTGTATTGTTCTGGTGCTTCTTGGGTTTTCTCAGAGCCGCTGAGCTACAAACTTCACTTTACCCAGCGCTTCCAAATGGCCTCAAAGGGAAAGAAAAAAAATGGAGCCCAGTGGGGGTGGGGAGGAGATGAGGATGTAACTGTCTCAGTATTAGCCAAAGTGACTTTGCTTTTATTGTTAAGGGGTGGTTGGGAGAAAAGTTCTGGGAAGGGCAAGGATTTACCCAGGAAACTCTCAACCCCGAATTTGGGAAACAATGAGTTTGTTACAATGTAGTGAAAAAGGAAAATCAATTCAGGCATTAGAAGAAAAGAAAATCAGAATCCACCTGACCTTGGGCGTCCTATTCGGAGGTTGCAGGGCTCCTCCGGCCAAGGAGGCAATGCCAGCTTTCCTTGTAGAAGTTTGGCAATGGTTGGAAGCCGGTGGTCAGTGTGCCTTGCGCGTCTCAGCCAGGAGCGCTTTTCCGGCAGTGGCAGGAGCCGGGCAACTGCGCCTTGGCGCTGAGTTAGCAGCACGTATGCCCCAATCCCATATACACACACCCTGTGAACGAAGACCATCTCTAAACTCTTTGGAAATGGTCTGGATATCTGCAGGAGAGGTCCGCTGCTGATGTCTGGGCGCAGGAGGCGTAGTCCCCGGGGAGCTGGGTGGCCTAGGGCTGGGGTGGTTGGGGTGCAGGGCGCACGAGAGACGTTGCAGAGCGGCGGGGGCTAGTTTGGACCGTGGGCTGGGGAGGGCGCGGAGCCCCTGGCTCCAACTAGGTCACCTGCAAAGAGTGGGAAGCGGGCCCTGCTCGATCCCTCCAGCACTCTCGCCTTCTCCTGGGATCCTTTCCTCTTCTCTTTCTCTACCTCTGCAGCTCCAAGCGTCTGGTGACCCTCGCCCGGGGACTTTCTCCCGCCTTTCTGCGCTTCGGGGGCAAAAGAACCGACTTCTTGCAGTTCCAGAACCTGAGGAACCCGGCGAAAAGTCGCGGGGGCCCCGGCCCGGATTACTATCTCAAAAACTATGAGGATGGTGAGAAACTTGATTACCATTCTTGCAGGGTGGGGGGAAATCTAGGGAGCGGAAGAGAGTACCGTGTGTGTGTGTGTGTGTGTGTGTGTGTGTGGGGTCTGTGTGCACGGGAGAGGCAAATTTGGAGGAGGGCCTGGTTGAAGCTCCCCTGAAAAGCTGGAAGCTGCGGGCGAGAGGACACCGGAACGAACGTGGGACCCTGACGTGATTATGAAAAAGGCACTTATTGTCCCCGTTCCAGCGGACGGCGTGTCGCTGGTCAGCTAAATCTTGGAGGCTGAGAACTGGAAGCCAGAACTGGCAGGGAGTTCCCGGGGTGAGAAGATGCAGCAAGTTTCTTGAGAAAATTTAGACAGGTTCCTAGGTTTCCAAAGTGTTAGAGTCACATTTCATTCCTAAAATGTAGGCAAAAGTGTCTTTTTGTTTTTATTTTTTGCCTTCCTGGGATGAGGATACAGAGGGATTAATTTTTTTTTTTTTTTGGAAAATCCAATTTTAAAGTTTTAAAAAATGATTCCTTTAGATGGATCCTTTTTCAAGGAAAATTTGAAAGTCCCCAAAGTGGGATATCCTTCAGACTGGCTGATCTCAGAATCGCATTTTTTTCCTTTCTGTTTTTAAATGGGATTATAAATGCCAGCCTTCTTTCCTGCCAGGATCAGATGAATTAAGTGTTGGGTGTTTAAACTCGAAATCCTTTGGCAGTGTGAGAATCTGATCTTTTTTGATTTGAACAGTCTCAATTTTACTAGGGAAAAAATGAAAGTGCTATTTAAAAATTTTTGCTTAAAAGATTTGGTGTTGATATCTATGAACTTTGTGTTTGAGTAGAGGGACATACTTTCAAAGGGAGATGATGGGAATTCGTGTATCTTTAGCCACTGTTAAGATGATTGAAAAGGAGTAGCTTCAGTATTTAATTCTTAGAGGGCTATCTCTGCCCTGCCTTTTCTTCTCCAAAGTAAGCTACAGTTTTATTTTTAAAGGGCTCAAGGGCAGATTTTCAACCCCCCCTGGATTTTGTTACATCTTGTACTTATAAATCAGCTACAGGAGGAAATGTTCGTGTATTTTCTGGGACTTTCACTGATTAGGACTCTGGAGAGGTATTGGAATCTATTTTAAGGGCAAATGAGGAAATTTTTTTTACAGTACCAGAATAAAGAAAGAGGGCAAGGCTGAGGCTTCTTGAATTTGAAGCAGCATGACTAAGACTTACTTTTTCATAATGTATTCAAAAGCATGCAGGTGTTTAAGGCTGTATCTTTTCAAAGGTAAAAGTCATTGCCATAAAAATGGGAGTAGATTTTGGTGTCACTCAGTGTAAATGCTGAACCCTGATAGTAATTTGACTTAGCACCTTTTAGCTCCCAGGGTCATTGTTAGCTTTGTGATCAGACACAGAAGGGAGAGTATTAATGGTTGTCCTGATGAGATTGTTCTTCTTCTAATCCATTTGTACTACTTTAGATCCTCAGGAATTTCTGGGGGAAAAGACTATTATAAATTTAGAAATTGGCTTGTTTTCCCTAACCTTGTATCTGGGATTGTATTACCGATTCATTTATAATATGAGATCTGCTTAAATGAAGGCTGTAATTTGTTTTCCTTTGTAAAAGGGGAAACAGGGCATAAAGGGGAGAAAAGAAATTAGTAGAAGGCTGTGCCCCTCCCCCCATTTTTAACAGAATTAAAAAACTCAGAAATGGAAAAGATCTAAGAGATCATCTTCTGTCCTACCATGTCAAGGGCCCCTATAGGATCATTCATTATGGACTCTTTTTTATTTTGTCCAACTTGGTATTAAATAGCTCTAAGAATGTAGTTTTCACCACTCTGAGGGGCAGAGTTCTATCCCACAGGTTTTTGCCAAAAAATTATTACTGAATTTTCTCTTTATATTTACAGTTATTTGTAATAATTTACAATTATCTTTATTTTCATGTTTTAAACAACTATCTTCAAAATACTTTCATCTTTGGTATGGGTGTTAGCATCATAAAGTGGTTTTCTCATAGCTGATTTTTATTGAGAATACCTGGACCTAAATCTTTTAAAACTTTCTTTAAAGTCAGTCCTCCTGGACACTAATCTGTTTTATTACTCCTAGCTGAACTCCTTTTGATTTATGTTTCTCTGGTAATAAGATGCTCTGAACTATATCAGTATTTGAGGCCTTAGCAGCATTAAAGAGAATAGAATGTCCTATTTCTGCCCTTTGATGCTCACATATCCTTAAATCACCCATACAATCTTTGTTGTTGCATGTTGCTTTGCAGAATTTAAGGCAAACTGCTTTTGATATAGTTTCAGTAGTATTGCAAATATTATACTTTAGTTGTCACTTTCTGTCCAGTCATAACTGTTATCATCAAGAACATCTTAAAATAATTAGATTTCTTAGTAAATGGCCTTGTAATAAGCACTTGTGCATGAAGACACCTTATTAAAAGTGTATTTCCGTAAACATAATACAGAATAACAACATACATTTTGGGTAATAAGATATACCTACTGGCATGTTATGAAACAATGATAGGTAATGAGAAAATGGAATTTGAAAACCTGTATTGTAAGGCCTGGTTCCATCACTTAAGGAATGTGTGGCCCTCGGTTTACTGTTTCTCTATAATAAGTGGATAACGATACTACTTGCTGTACATTGCTTTCCCTGAGGGTTCTAGGAGGTAATGTTTATAAAATTTTTGTTAACTGAAAAACAAAAGAAACATACTTTTATTAAAAGCAACTTCAGGAAATTTGTAACATGCGTATGTGTATTTCATGTATTCAAGTGGGATTAAGATGTAAGATTAGATGAGAAAGAGGTAGATTTAGGGAGTCATTTGAGAGAATTGAGACTATGTAGGGAGAGTTATCTTTAAGAAACAGAGAATAGAACTTAAGGTGATTTTTTTTTTTTTTGCATGTATGTATGTGTATGGTGATGAGAGAAGAGTTTAATCTTTAGTTTTGTTAGATACTAACATTAAAATGAACTGATAGTTCCAGGTTGGGCAAAGAAACCCATTCTTCTGGTTGATTCATGCATATTGGTATCCGATGTGATTTGTTATTGTTGTTTCCCTCTGAATTATTTGTTTATTTATTTATTTATTTATTTCCAGAGACAAAGTCTTACTCTCTTGTCTGTAGCCTCAAACTCCTGGACTTAAGTGATTCTCCTGCTTCAGCCTCCCTAGGAACTGGGGCTACACGCGCATGACACCATGCCCAGCTATTTATTTTATTGTTTCTTGTAGAGACAGAGTCTTGCTTGTTGCTCAGGCTGATCTTGAACTCTTGGGCTCAAGTGATCCTCCTGCTGGGATTACACGTGTGAGCCACTAGGCCCAGCCTCCTTGAATTAATAATGCAATAACAAACTTTGGTTTTTTAAATACTTTTTGAACATATTAATGCAAATGCACTTTCTCTAACTTTGTAAAATCACTTTGGGAATTTTCCCACTTTGGGAAAATCACTTTGTAAACACCTTGGGAATATCTTTGGTTAGTGCTATAATACAGTTAACTATTCCACTTTGTGCTTAGATACCTTGAATTTCATGTAAACACAATGATGATAGAGGAAGTAAAAATAGAGTTGTTATTCTTATGCTAGGAATTTTACTTTTGTCTAACTTTCTTTCTGTTTTGTGTGATATTATACTTTACTTACTCCCAACAAAGAAATCTTGGTTTGATCTTCTGTTCTTAAATTGATTTTTTTCTAGTCTGTCCCTCTTTGTTATATATTCAATGTGCCTTATTTGTTTGTCCATTTCTTTATGGCCCTGACAGTATCTTTAATGAAGATGTACATGTCACTCATTTGCTAAAAAAAATTAGGATATTTTTGGATTGTTTGTAAAAAATGTTCAAACTCCTTAACTTGACATTCAAAACCTTTCACATTTCTGTCTCAGCTTACTTTTCTACCCTGCATTTCCATATACCTGTTATTATAGCCCTACTTGATTATTCACTGTCTCTTTAAAGTATCCCATACCTTCGTTCAGCTAGCATATCACTGCCTTGAATGTCTTTCTCTGGGCTCTGTTATTATGTTACCCCATCCTACCCAGTTTTTGAAGGCCCATTGCAAGTGTTTTTCATTTGTACAACAAAACCTTTCTTGAACAGGTCTTTCCACAATGGTCTCTTCTTTCCCTAGACTTTTGTAGCTTTTTTTCTTTATGCTGTTTCTTGGCCCCTTCTGCCTTGTTCTGCTGTTTAACTTTACATATATCTATATCTATATTTAATTTATTTGTTTTACCTTTCCAAATAAAATGCAAGTTCTTACAGGAAGAGACTGTATCTAATTATTGTATATTCCCCAATGTCTAGCATATATGAACCATGGTAGATCTTCAGCAAGATACATAATAGGTACATAATAGGTTAGGAACACTGTGAAAGGCCATGGGAAAATGGAAGTGACCAATGAAGAAATGTGTGAAGGCATACGTGAAGATTCTATTAGGCTTCTATGAAGATTTTAGCTTGTAATATATATTCCCATAAAACCTATTACTGATGCTTATTTTTAATGACTTTTTTTCAATATCTTAATCATGTACTCATTTTTTGTTATCTAAATTGCCTTAATTTTATGCTATGTATTAAATTGTCATCCAATTGAAAGCCTTGCATTGAAACTCCACTTTTTTTTTTTTTATTTTGTCTGTTTCTCCTTGCTTTTACTTTTGCTTTTCCTGGTTAGTTTTATGTAATTTCTATCCCTGATTTTAACTTTCAAAGTGATGAATACAAGTACACTTCAGAAACTCTGAGGAACTATACAATTATTATTATTGTTCTCTTTTATCCAGGAAGTTTTCCTAGTTTTCACAGAGGTGTGGTAGTTAATTGTTTTTATTTCAATTCTCATTCTATCAGTCAAGGCATATGACATAAGAACAGCACAACTGCCAAAATACATATTTATCTACCTTTCATTATTTCACATAATGTTTCTTGAAATTCAGTACATTTAACAGGTATTTAGTGACAACCTGCTTTGTGTCCAGGTTCATGTTGGACAAAAAATGGCAGAATATAAAATAAATAATAGATGTTATACAAAATCACTATTAGAACCCAGCAATAATGATTGCTTTAGGCAAGATCAGCTCATTAGTGTTGAAATTAGTAGGCAAAACTTTAAAATAAAAGAGGTTATTTGCATTGCTTCAAAGCATCTTCTTCATAGTATTTATTAGTTTATTATTGTGGTGGTTTTAGTGTATGTCATAAATTTTCTTCTCCCCTAGAATATGGGTTGGATTTAATGACTTGCTTCTAAAGAGGAGAGTCTGGAAAGGGGAAAAATAGTAACCTTACAGAGGGGAAATTGACAGATACCATTTTAATGGTGATTAAAGTCAGCAGCTGAGTCATATTGATATCATGTCCTGATATGATGCCCTGGTATGATGAGAAGGACACTTTATCTTGGGATATTCTTTCCTCAAATCCATAACTCTCAGTATACTTGAGAAAACATCAGTCTCCAAAAGAGGGATACTCTACAAGATACCTGACATGTTCTCTTTAAAAGACAACATCTGTAAGGCGCTGGCCCCATATACCAGAGGTGGAGGGTTCAAATCCAGCCCTGGCCAAAAAAAAAAGAAAAAAAAACTTCAAAAAAAGACAACATCTGTTCTGCTACTGATCTGATAGAAGTTGGTGAGGTAATATTTATACTGATAAAGTGAAGAGTAACAGAAAAACAATATAGAATTAAGTGATAATTGGAATATAATAGTTTGCCAGGATGTGACAGGAAAAGCAGAGATGAATTCTGGGCAGACTGAGGTGGAGACCAGAAGAGAGGATATTCCTTCCAGCTCAAGAGAAGGAATATGAGGCAGAGCCTTGCATGTATTCAAGCAGGAAGGAGACCACCTTGGCTGTGTAGAAAGTACATGTTAGAAATTATCTAAGTTCATGTGCTAGAACTATGTTTAATTCTTTTTTATAGAAGCCTATTTTCACATTTTGTTCATTCAGAAATGTTTATAATTAAAAATATATACAGAATAAATCACATATTAGAAATTTTCTCAAAGTTCTTATTGCTGGAATTACGTCTAGATTGAGTTTTAAGACATCCTAATGTATTTTTGTTAGCTCTTAGGTATGTAATTTAAAATGAAGAAGAAAGTACATGTGACAGAAAAAAGGTTGGTTGGGTAAATCCAGATAAGATTATGGGAATCTTGTGTTTTAGGCATAGTAACGTGGAATTGGCCCCATAGGAAAAGAGAGGCTGTTATAACTTCCTTTACTTCATTGGAGAAGGGAAGGACATATTTTCAGCATGGGCTTTCCATGACACTTGCATTCTCTAATCCTCCCTTTCTAAATCACTGGACATGTTCATGCCCTCTAGTTAAATATGTTATATTAACCAGACCTGGCAAGATTTAAGTTGTAAAGCGTGCCTTGAAAGATAGATAATTTAAAATTGAATTAGTAATTAGATTCTTATAGGGTTATGTAATAAAAATCTTAAAGATTGTTTTATAATTTTTATGTTATCTTTCTTTGTAGAGTAAAAATAGCTAGTATTTTATAATATTCATTTATTCATTCACTTACTGAGTGAGCATCCATTTCTGGTTCCCTGTTTGACACTGAGGCTGGGAAGATGAATAATGCCCGGATATTATCATCAAATTACTTATTACTGACCTCTAAAAGCAGTTCCTAGAGACTTACAGGCCCAAGAAAAGCCTCGATTCCAACTTTATCACTTGGCATTTCATGATTGGTCTGTCAGTAACTTTAGAAGGATTTCATATAATTTAGTAATTGTATTAAAGAGTATCAGTAATCACCTGGAGTTTGACATATGTCTTATTCCATCTTTTAGAATAAAAATGGATGCACATCTGTAACATCATTGAAATTTGGTACCTGGATCCTAAGTGTGGGCTGCAGTTCTCTGTACCTCTGTGAATTTGAATTTGGTATCATACAAAGATTTAGTCATCATGTTATTTAGTCACAATTTAGTCATTTGTGGCCATGTACATAGTGCTGGAAGTGGCAGATCAAAAAGCACTGTTCTATTGCTTACGGAGGTGACTTAATATTAATTCCAGTGACTCAGAAAAGTCAGTAAATAGAAACCTTTTAGTGTTGACTACATTTATATAACTTATCAACTGGTCATTATGGACAAAGGTAATCCATCAAATTTCCTGTACAAAACAAACTGTACTACTGTTGCTGATACCAAATATCATTATCTTTTTTTTTTTTTTGAGACAGAGCCTCAAGCTGTCCCCCTGGGTAGAGTGCTGTGGCATTACAGCTCATAGCAACCTCCAACTCCTGGGCTCAAGCGAGTCTCCTGCCTCAGCCTCCCTGGGACCACAGGTGCCCGCCACAACGCCCGGCTATTTTTGGTTGCAGCCGTCATTGTTGTTTGGCGGTCCGGGCTGGGGATTCGAACCCGCCACCTTAGGTGTACGTGGCTGGCGCCTTAGCCGGTTGAGCTATAGGCGCCGAGCCCAAATATCATTATCTCTCCTGCTAAATTCATTTAAATTCTCTTGACTGTTCTCCCAGTCCCTACTGATGGGATGGGGAAACCTCATGGGAAAAAGCAGTTTCAAAGTTCCTAGGCCTGTTTAGCTGGCCAGTCACATGGTCTGGTCTCCTGCAATCAGGAGCTCTTCTGAGAATCCTTCAGCAAAATGGATCAGATGTTAAGAATCTTATAATAACTTCACTGCTTCTTATGACTTTAAATTAAGCTTTCAGTTGTTTAAGGGTATGAGGTGAGAGATTTAAACATTGAGCACTGTGTTGTGAGAAGGCTGGGAGGAAAGGAAGGGAGAGACAGAAGAATATGAAAATGAGAGAATTTTGTGTTTTATCCCATGCATTTGTCCATTGATAGCAATTTAGCCAAAGTAAATAGACATTTCCAGACTAGTGCTTAGTGCTATTCAAGGTATAGATACCTTGTACAAGTTTGTTGAACTCCTTTATCCTTTGGCTTTCATGATCTTGTTGAGTTTAGTCCCATTCTTTTCTTTACTTCAGTATGGTAAAAAATTGTAATTTTGATTAATTCACTAAACATTTCAATTATATGCCAGCCTTAGTGCTAGATCTTGGAGCTGCTAAGAGGTCTAAAACATAACCTGTACTGCAAATTCTGTGGTCTTATATATTTGGTATAATTTCATAATCATCACTCCGCTTTAATCAGACTAATCTTTGTTTAGCCATTCTGCCTTTTGCCTGCACATATACTATACCTTCTACATTGAACACACATCTCCCCTCCCCAATATAAAATTTTACTTGTCCTTTAAAGCTTTAAGTCTCCTCTTTCATTAAGTTTTTTGCTATGTCAATCCACATTAATCTCTCCCTCTTTCTCTGAATTTTTCCAAAATTCTTCTCTGAATATGCAATCTAATTTAGTGCAAGTGCCTGGAATTTATGTTTGATTGGTATAAGCAGATCATTTTTGACCCTAGGAAATTATAGTCAAAACACATTGGCATTGATATGCATGTACACACACAACCATATAGATATAACCATCATTATACTGCATGGAATAGACACATTAAGTCAAGCAAAGGATTATGTTATTTAAAAAAATAAATGCACATGTTTTGTTTTTTGTGTGGCAAATAATGAAGAGTGAAAGATACAAGCTGCATATTTAGAAACAATGGGGTACGTCTATCTATCTATAAGTTTGTGCTGAGGGAGTTGTGGGTTAAATCAGTATCTTATTTTCATTTGCTTTGGAAAGCCCAAAATGCCTTAAAAAGATGGAAAGTGAAGTTGGAAAGCTGAGAAAAGGTAAAAGATGTGGAGTATTATCTCTAAAATACTGTGGAAGACTGGATGTTTCTTTGTAGCCTATTAATAGTAATACTATAATAACTATATTACCTACTATTGGAGTGCTTATTTTATGCCAGGTACTATTTTAAGCAATTTACATGCCTTAACACATTTAATCCTCTTATCAACCCTATGAGGAAGGTATTGTTTACCACATTTGACAAATGGGAAATCAAGGCACAGAGAGGTTAAATCACTTGCTCAAGATCACTTGGCTAATGAGTTGTTGAGCTGGGACCCAAGGATATCAGTTAATGAACTTAAAGTACTTATTGTCTAAAAAGTATTCCCTTGGCTATTTTCATATTGTTATTCTTAGTAAATACTTGTTGACTAGTTATTTCCCACTTATTTGGTAGCCTAACATGCTGCCTAACATTAATTTTCCATTTATTGTTCCTGATTTTAAGAAAAATGTATAGGATATTTCTGGTTGGTGTTTAACATCTTTATTCACACTTTAACAGGTTTTGGCTTTTTATTCATTTTTTACCACTGTAATATTTGTACATTAAAATGCATTTAATAATACATATATTAAATAAAAAGCCTTTCTTCATGTTCAACCTCCAATCCCTCTCCATAGTTATAAACACATAATAAATCTCTCTCCATAGATTCAACAGTCTGTCATGTTATCTTTTTGGAGTTTTTTCTATTCATACAGAATTATATAATGAAACCATTTTGATTTTATTAAATTAATTTTTATTTATATTTTATTTCTATAGATTTAGTAGGTACAAGTGGTTTTTGGATATAAGGCTTAATGGTGAAGTCCAAGCTTTAGTATACCTGTCACCAGAATAGTATACATTGTACTTGAAAAGTAGTTTTATTTCCTTTTTTTAATGGCAGAATAGTATTCCATAGTGTGTGTGTGTGTGTATATATATATATATATATATATATGTGTATATATATTTTGTGTGTATGTGTGTATATAGAGAGCACATCTTCTTTATCCACTCATCAGTTGATGGGCACTTAGTTTCATATCTTTGCAACTGTGAATTGTGCTGAGATAAACATGTAAGTACATGGTGTCTTTTTATTATAATGAGTTCCTTTCCTTCAGGTACCAAATAGTGGGATTGCTGGATCAGAAAAGTCTACAACTTTTTAATAATGGTTGCTCTGACAGGAGCAAGGTGATATTTCTTTGTGGTTTTTATAGGCATTTCCTTGATGATTAATTTGTCAAACATTTAAATTTTTAAATGTATAAGTGAAATTGTACAACTTATCTGGATAACCTTTTAGTTGATAATTATGGTCTGTTTTTCAGTGGCTAAAGAATCATCTATATATGGAGGAACTGTTATTTCCATACTCTTTCACTGGTACTTTCTTCTTGTTTATGAAACTTACCTGTTTGCTATTTGTCTATAGTTTCTAACAAAGCAGTGCTGTAGTATCATATTTCTCTGATTTAAATTATTTCTTTTCCTCTAGTGTCTTTTTAAACACCATCATCCATCTCAATCCTTTTGGATAAAAGAATGGCCACAGCAAAAGTAGCTGTTAAGTGTCAAAATATCATTTCCTTTAATGAAGCAAGTGTATTGTCAAGTTTTGGATACAGATGGAAAGTGACACTAAAACTATATTGACTTTTGGTTCAAATAGGGTATAGCTAAGTAATTTGTAAGAGAACCTGGATGAGGATTTTTTGATACTCTTTGGATGTCACTTAAAGCTGTTCTGTGAATTTGAATACTAACCAGTCCTCAAAGAGGGATTGATAAAGACTTGGCATAATATTTGGTTAGAAACAAACTAAAGAAGGCAGAAGGTAGCCATTTTTGAATAGGTCTCTAATCACTTGCTGGCAAGAGAAAAAGAATTATAGTTCACATTTGTAATGTTCTTTAAAGTTTGTAAAGACTTTGCTGTTCCTCATAGTACAGTAATACTGTAAATTGACAACTTCATTTTATAAATGAGAAAACTGACTCAAGGAAGTTTCTCAAAGTAACATGGCCTTTAAATGGCAGAGCTAGGATTAGAGCTCAGTACTTCTACCTTCAAGCCTGATATTCTTAAATGAAGTCTCACAGCTAAAGGTAATCTTGCCATTCCAATGAAGTAAACTGGGGTAGGTATTAATACCTGTGTTTTGTGGTGGTTGTGCCAGTCTGAAACAAGTTCTCTGGGAAGCTAGAATAGGAATGTGGTTTCTAGAAGGGAACACTTCTGCTTTAGCCATGTTGTCCAGCCATGTTGTTCAGCCAGGATTCACCCATGTTTTTTAACTGTCCCTTTATTGATAAACTCCTGAACAGGCTGCAGAATGCCATTCTTGGAGACCCAGGACTTGAATTTCAAACCCTCTTTAGTATATGCCCCAAATCCACAAGTGTAGTTAGAACCAGTCCTGAGAATGAGACAGAGGAGACTTTGAGAGCACTCTGTGAGATGCTAGAATCATGTCATAGACTTCCAACAAAGATTTTAAAAGCCTTTTAAATGCTGACATTCATTATCTATTAGTGCACACCTGGCGAGACGGGGAAGAGTCTGTTTCATTTGCTACAGAGGAAATCCCACAGTGAGTAAGCAAAGGAGTTGGAAATAGAACTTGAGTTTCCAGTGATAATAGCTAGTAAATCATGCACGCTTTAAAAAAACGCATGTAATTACTGAGATAAATTTTTGTGTATTTCTCAGTGGTTTGATAGGTATGTTATTCTCCTTTGGTGTTTATTTCCTTGTAATTGTTGGAAAATCAGAACATAGACTTATTTGTGTGGCCATTATAAATTTTCTTGGAAGAGTAGACTAGTAAATTCTGTGAGATATAGATTCAGAAAGAACTATAGGCCAGGCTTAGCCAAATTAAAATCCACAAGTGAAACTAAACATGTAACCTAAAACTATTAGAAAAATAAGCACTATTGTTTCCCTAGAACATTTGTAGAAGCAAATGAATGGCACTCCAGTCCAAAGGTCAGGATTTTCAACAACTTGCAGCAGAAAACTTACACTTTTTAAATGTCTTCACTGGGGTTTTTGTGTTAGTGGATGACTGAGGCCTTTTGTTTCATTTGTTTTCCTCGTGGCAGTAAAGTTGAAATTTAGCAAGCTTTCAAAATGAAATTTCTCATAGAAGTTATAAGCACAGGTTTTAAGTTTTCATCACCTAAATGTGGAATAGAATGATTGAAAACTTGGGGGGAGGGCAAAGGAGCGTTGAGGACACATGTGGTATGTATCAAGAATCAGTGTAAATCAAGAAGGTATGGTAAGGGGGATTTCCTACATTACAGACTTGCTGAAATAATGCTGCCCCACGTTCCATCAATAAATTCCAAATGACCTTTCTGATACCTTGCAGAGGTGGTTTGCCCCTTACCTGACACTCTGAGTTTTCTTGAAGCGGCAATCAACAGTTTGCAGGTAGAAAAAAATCTTCCGGGATAATGTGTTATTTGATTGTGGCAGTTATCTACCTGTAGAATGGAGCCAGACTAGTACATTTGAGCCTGTGTTTTTTTTTTTTTTTTTTAAACCTGCTATAGCAGTATTTATTTCCAGGTAAAGCACTGCTACAGAAATACTTAGTTTCTAAGTATAATAATAATAATAATTATGATTTATTGAGCACTTAAAAGTCCTTAAGCACTAGGCCAAGAATTTTTCAAAGGTGATCAGATTTGGTCTTCACAACCCCATGGGGCAGGTACTATTTATTAACTGTCCCATTTGATTGAAGCTAACAGAAGTTAATGAGTGGTTCCCAGTGCTAGTGGTCTGTTACTATTAGGTAGGGGAACTTTAAAAAATACTGGGTCCTAAGCCAATTAGTCTCTAGGGTGGTGCTGAGGTATTGTGATTATAAAATCTCCCCAGTTACTTCTAAGGTGCACACCAGTGTAAGAACCTCTGGGTGCAGTTATTAGTCAAAGATACCTAAAGGCACACCTACTGGTCTGTAGTGGAATTCAAATTCAGAATCCGGGGATAGCTGGTGAATCTAAGGACCAGGCATAAGCCAACCCTACTGCAGAGATGCCTAAACTTTTAATGTACTTATGAATCACATGGGGAATCTAGGTAAAAGTAAGATGTTGCATTTTTTTTTTTTTTTT
>NW_003852416.1:21335854-21340752 GCF_000181295.1 Otolemur garnettii
CCCTACCCATTGAGTTATGGGTGCCGCTGAGATGTTGCATTTCTGGTAAACTTCCAGGTGATGCCCTCCTGCTAGCCTGGAAGCCACACTTGGAACAACAAAGCTTTGCTTCTGGATACTAATATTAGTACTTACAGTAGCAAGAAGGAGAAAATGTTCACTGAAAGGCAGCTGCAAGATGGGGAGATGGTTAACCATTTTGCTTTTGTTATTATGGCAGGATTGCAGGCTGATATATTTAATGTAAACTTCGCAACGTTTACCACAGGGTATCCTAGGCTTGCCTAGGGTTTAAATAACCTGTTGCAGGTCATCTCCCTGCTCTTGAGAAGCTTGGAACTTTGAATGTGATGAAACTAGGAATTAACTTGTTGAAGGCCTTTTCATTTGTCAGGTAAAGATGTGGTTGTAATTGCTAAATTGGTCAGTTGTGAAAACCCTTTTCCCCATTCTTAAAGGAGGCTGAAACAGAAATTCAGATCTGTGAAAAATTATTAGAAATCCCATGGCCAAGTATGGTGGCTCATGCCTGTAGTCCTAGCAACTTGAAGCCTGGGCAACAGAGTGAGACCTTATCTCTAAAAAAGATATGCCAAAAAATATACAGTAGAGAAATGATAGTCTTTTTAGATAGTCTTTTAGTGGTTTTTAGGAAAAACTGGATACCTACTTGCAAAAGAATGAAAGTAGGCCCTTATACCATACTCAAAAATCAAGTCAAATTGGACTGAAATGTAAGTTGTCAATGTTTATAATTATTAGGCAAAAGAAAACATAGGAGAAGAGCTTTATGATATCAGTTCTGGCAATGATTTCTTGGTCCAAACCATAAGCAACAAAAGCAAAAATTGGCAAGTGAGACTACCTTAAACTAGAAAGTTTCTGCATAGCAAAGGAAACAACATAATGAAAAGACAACTTGTAAAGTGGGAGAAAATATTTTCAAACCATATATCTGGTAAGGAGTTAATATTTAAAATATACAAGGAACTATTTGAAGTCAATAGCAAAAAATCCAAATGACCTGATTTTAAAAAGGACACAGGACTTGAATAGACATTTCTTCAAAAAAGACATGCAGATGGCCAACAAGTACATGAAAAGATACTCAATATCATGAGTCATCAGGGAAATGCAAATTAAACCACAGTGAAATATTACCTTATACTTGTTAGCATGACTATTTTGTTTGTTTGTTTGTTTGTTTAGAGACCGGGTCTTGCTCTATCATATAGTCTGGAGAGCAGTGGTGTAATCATAGCTCACTGCAGCCTTGAATTCCTGGACTCAAGCTGTCTTCTTGTTTGAGCTTCCCAAGTAACTAGAACTATGAATTGGGCATTGCCATGCCTGACTAAGTTTAAAAATACTTATAGAGACAAATACTTTGCTATCTTGCCCAGGCTTGTTTCAAACTCCTGGACTCAAGTGATCCTCCTTCTTTGACCTCCCAAAGTGTTGGGGTTATAGGTGTGAGCCATCATACCTGGCTTAGTCTGGTTACTTTACATATAGAGGATGCCAAAAAAATTTATACACGCTTGAAGTAAGGAAAAAATTGTATTCAATTTGTAATAATATGTAACGATTATAAAAGATGAATACAAGTCACATCAAGCATTTCTTGTAATTGCCAAAGTCAAACATGACTTGAGTACATAATGGAATATTATTCAGCCTTAAAAAGGAGGCAGTTCTGCTGTATGTGACAAGATGGATGAATCCGGAGTACTTTATGTTAAGTGAAACAGCCCAGGGACAGAAGGATAAAAATTCCATGATTCCTTTTGTATGAGGTATCTAAAATTGTCAAACTCATAGAACAAAGAATGATGATTGCCAGAAGCTGGGAGAAAAAAATAAGCAATTGTTATTCAATGGATATAAAGTTTCAGTTATGCAATATGATTACATTGTAAAGATAAGCTGTACAACATTGTAACTATAGTTAACAACACTATATTGTACACTTAAAAATTTGTTAAGAAGGTGGATTTCATTTTGAATGATTTTACCTAAGTAATACAAAAAATATTTCCATCAGAGTCTTCAGATTATAAAATCCTAAAGTTTAATATATATGCAGAGAGTGCCAAAAATGTATATACATTTTTGTTTGTTTGTTTTTTTGAGACAGAGTTTCATTCAGTCACCCTCGGGTTAAGTGCCACGGTATCATACCTCACAGCAACCTCAAACTCTTGGGCTCAGGTGATCCTTTTGTCTGATCCTCGTCAGTAGCTAGAACTACAGGTGCTTGCCACCATGCCTGGCTAGTTTTTCTATTTTTAGTAGAGATGGGGTCTCCATTTGCTCAGGCTGGTCTCGAACTCCTGAGCTCAGGCAATCCACCTACTTCAGCTTCCCAGAGTATTAGGATTATAGGCATGAACAACCGCACCTGGCCTATATACATTTTACGAAAGGAAAAACTGGCTCAGCACTCGTAGCACAGTGCTTACTGGCACCAGCCATGTACACTGAAGGTGGCGGGTTCAAAACAGGCCTGGGCCAGCTAAACAACAATGACAACTGCAACAAAAAATAGCCAGGAGTTGGGGCTGGTGCCTGTAGTCCCAGGTACTTGGGAGGCTGAGGCAAGAGAATCACTTAAGCCCAAGAGTTGGAGGTTGCTGTGAGTTGTGATGCTACAGCACTCTACCAAGGGCAACATAGTGAGACTCTGTCTCAAAAAAAAAAAAAAAAAAAAAAAAAAAAAAGAAAAGAAGAAAGGAAAAACTGTATTACATTTGTGATATGTAAGTCATGTTTGACTTCTGCAATTATAAGAGGGCTCAATGTGACATGTGTTCATCTTTTATTAGCAGGATAGTATACTGAGTATTCTTATACTTTTTTTAATTAAATCATAGCTGTGTACATTAATGCAGTCATGGGATACAGTGTGCTGGTTTTATATACAACTTGAAATATTTTCACCAAACTGGTTAACATAGTCTTCATGGCATTTTCTTAGTTACTATGTTAAGACATTTATATTCTACATTTAGAAAGATTCACATGTACCCTTGTAAGATGGACCATAGGTGTGGTCCCACCAATCACCCTCCCTCCTCCCCTCCATCTCCCCCTTCCCCATATTCTTGGGCTATAATTGGGCTATAGCTTTTATATGAAAGCTATAACTTAGTTTCATAGTAAGGCTGAGTACATTGGATACTTTTTCTTCCATTCTTGCGATACTTTGCTAAGAACAATATGTTCCAGCTCCATCCATGTAAACATGAAGGAGGTAGTCTCCATCTTTCTTTCTTTCTTTCTTTTTTTTTTTTTATTAAATCATAGCTGTGTACATTAATGCAATCACAGGGTACAGTGTGGTGTTTTCATATACAATTTGAAATACTCTCATGAAACTGGTTAACGTAGCCTTCGTGTCATTTCCTTAGTTATTGAGTTAAGACATTCATACTCTGCTTTTAGAAAGATTCACTTGTACCCTTGTGAGATAAACTGTAGAGGTGACCCAACCGGTCACCCTCCCCATATTCTAAGGCTATAATTAGGTTATAAAATTCCTATGAAAGTTATAAATTAGTTTCAAAGTAGGGCTATGTACATTGGATACTTTTTCTTCCATTCTTGAGATACTTTGCTAAGAAGAACATTTTCCAGTTCCATCCATGTAAACATGTAGGAGGTAAAGTCTCCATCTTTCTTTAGGGCTGCTTAATATTCCATGGTGTACATATACCACAATTCATTGATCCATTTGTGGATTGATGGGCACTTGGACTTCTTCCATGACCTAGAAATTATGAATTGGGCTGCAGTAAACATTCTGATACAAATATCTTTGTTGTAATGTGATTTTTGGTCTTTTGGATATATACCTAATAAAGGAATTGCAGGATCAAATGGGAGGTCTTTTTTTAGTTCTCTAAGTGTTCTCCAGATGTCTTTCCAAAAGGAATGAATTAATTTGCATCCCCACCAGTAGTGTAGAAGTGTTCCCTTTTCTCCACATCCATGCCCGCATCTCTGGTTTTGGGATTTTGTAATGTGGGCTAATCTTACTGGAGTTAGGTGATATCTCAAAGTAGTTTTGATGTGCATTTCTCTGATGATTAAGGATGGTGAGCATTTTTTTCATATATCTGTAGGCCATGTGCTGATCTTCTTTGGAGAAATTTCTCTTCAAGTCCCTTGCCCACCCTGAGATGGGATCATTCATTCTCTTCTTGCTAATATGTTTGAGTTCTCTATGGATTCTCTATGGTTATTAAACCTTTGTCAAGTCTCCATCTTTTTTTGAGGCTGCATAATAGTCCATGGTATACATATACCACAATTTATTGATCCATTTGTGGATCGATGGGCACTTGGGCTTCTTCCATGATTTAGCAATTATGAATTGGGCTGCAGTAAACATTTGCAGGTCTATTTTTAGATCCCTAGGTGATCTCCAAACATCTTTCCAAAAGGGACGTATTAGTTTGAATTCCCACCAGCTGTGTAGAAGTGTTCCCTTTTCTCCACATCCACACCAGCATCTGTGATTTTGGGATTTTGTGATATGGGCTAATCTTACTGGTGTTAGATGATATCTCAAAGTAGTTTTGATTTGCATTTCTCTGATGATTAAGGATGGTGAGCATTTTTTCACATGTTTGTAGGCGATGTGCCTGTCTTCTTCAGAGAAATTTCTCTTCAAGTCCCTTGCCCACCCTGCGAGGAGATGACTTGTTCTCTTCTTGCTAAATGTTTGAGTGGATTCTTGTTATTAAACCTTTGTCAGAGACATAACCAGCAAATATCTTCTCCCATTCTGAGGGCTGTCTACTTGCTTTACTTACTGTGCTTTTGGCTGTGCAGAAGCTTTTTAATTTGATGAGGTCCCAGCAGTGTATTTTTGATGTTGCTTCAATTGCCCGGGG
>NW_003852416.1:21342426-21349170 GCF_000181295.1 Otolemur garnettii
GGGCTCTTCTCTGTAGGGAGATTTTGTATAGTTCATGGTATTTCAGAACTTGATATAGGCCTGTTCAATATTTCCACTTCATTCTGGCTTAGTCTTGGGAGGTGGCCTGCTTCCAAGTATTCATCAATTTCCTTCAGATTTTCATATTTCTGAGAATAAAGTTTCTTGTAATATTCATTAAGGATTGTTTGAATTTCTAAGGGGTCTGTTGTTATTTCATCTTTACCCTTTTTATTTGATGAGATTAATGATTTTACTCTTTTTTTCTTGGTTAGGTTGGTCAAAGGTTTGTCTATCGCATTGACCTTTTCAAAAAACCAATTTTGATTTATTGATCAGTTCTATAATCCTTTTGTTTTCAATTTCATTTAATTCTGCTGTAATTTTGGTTATTTCTTTTCTTCTGCTGGGTTTGGGATTGGAGTGTTCTTCCTTTTCCAGTTGCTTGAGATGTCCCATTTAGTTGTTTGCTTCCTCTCTTTCTGCTTTCTTGAAGAAGGCTTGCAGTGGTATAAATTTCCCTTTTACCGACTGCCTTTGCAGTATTTCAGAGGGTTGGGTAACTCTTATCTTCATTATTATTTTGTTCCCCAAATTTGGTAATTTCCTTCTTGATCTTGTCTTTGACCCACCTATCATTCAGCATGAGGTTATTTAGCTTCCATGTTTTTGTATACGTCTGCAGATTCCTGTTGTTACTGAGTTCAACTTTTATTCCATGATGGTCTGAGAAGATGCAAGGAATAATTTCTATTCTTTTAAATGGGCTGAGTTATAGTTGTGTCCTAAGATGTGATCGATTTTTGAGTATGTTCTGTGGGCTGATGAGAAAAGTGAGTATTCATTTGTTAGTATTCATTTGTTAGGATGAAATGTTGTGTAGATGTCCGTGAAATCCAAATGCTGAATGGTTAAGTTTAAATCTAAAATTTCTTTGCTAAGCTTCTTATTGGAGGATCTGTGCAACACTGCCAAAAGAGTATTAAAATCTCCAACTATGATGGAGTTGTGAGAAATCAAGTTGCTTACGCCTGTTAGAGTGTCTCTTATAAATTGAGGTGCATTCTTGTTGGGTGTATAAATATTAACAATTGAAAGTTCTTCATATTTAGTATTACCCTTAACAAATATAAAGTGACCATCGTTATCCTTGCTTACTTTTGTTGGTTTAAAACCTATTGTATCTGCGAATAAAATTGCAGCACCTGCTTTTATCTGCTTTCCATTTGCCTGGAATATAGATGACCATCTCTTCACCCTGAGTATATCTTTGTCTTTTAAGGTAAGATGAGATTCTTGTATAGAGGAGATATCTGGCCGGAGTTTTTGTATCCAGTCATCCAACCAATGTCCCTTTAGAGGGCAATTTAAGCCATTCACATTGATTGAAAGTATTGATAAGCCTGGTATAATTTTGGGTATCGAAGTTTTCGATCGTCCATTGGACATCTTTAGTCCTTCGCCACTGTGCAAGTTGGAATTTGATCAAAATTTTCTGTGTGAGTTTACTTAATGTGGTGGAGGATTGCACTGGTCATTATGGAGGATAGGTCTGAGAATATTCTGGAGAACTGTTTTAGTTATGGGAAATTTCCTCAACATGTGAATGTCATTAAAGTATTTAATTTCTCCATCATAAATGAAATTCAGTTTAGCTGGATACAGGATCCTGGGTTGATAGTTATTTTGTTTTAGGAGATTAAAAGTTGATGACCATCCTCTTCTAGCCTGAAAGTTTTCAGCAGAGAGATATGCAGTCATTCTAATATTCTTCCTTTTGTAGGTTATGGTTTTCTTACATCTAGCTGTTTTCAGAATTTTCTCTTTCATCTTAACTTTAGTGAAGTTAATTACGATGTGCCTGGGAGATGTCTTGTTCAGGTTGAGTTGTGCTGGGGTTCTGAAACTGTCTGCTATCTGAATTTCAGAATCTTTTGGCATTTCTGCAGAGTTCTCTTTCATAATTTCATGAAGAAGAGCCTCTGTTTTTTGTGAAGCATCTTTGTTGCCTTTAGGGATTCCTATAAGGCGAATATTAATTTTCTTTGAATTATCTCAGAGCTCTCTGAGAGAGTGATGCATTTTTTTCTCTCCATTTCTCTTCATCTTTGAGTGGTTGGGGGCATTCAAAATCTTTGTCTTCAGTGTGAGAGATCCTTTCATATGCCTGCTCCATTATGTTCTGGAGCGATTTTACTATATTTTTCAGATCTTTGAGGGCTGCAACTTCTTGCCTCAATGTGTCATAATCTTTGGTCATTTTATCTTTGAAATCATTGAATTCTTGAGAAAGCTTTTGAATAATTTGAAATTCTAAATCCCTTCTTTCCTCCATTCTGTTAATTTTATTTGCTATCCAGATTCTGAACTCAATTTCTGACATCTTAGCCATCTGTTTATGGATGGGATCTTCAATTGTATCTGCCCCATCCTACCTTGAGGGAGTTGATCTACTCTGGTTATTCAGGTTACCAGAGTTTTTTCCCTGATTCCGCCCCATGCTGAATTTGCACATTTGAAGACCTTCCCAAAACCTTTTCTCTATTGTCTGTCACCGGAGAAGAGGCTGGCTTCCTCTCCTTGCAGAGACATAGGGCGTGTCTGTGCGGAAGAGCCTCAGGGGTATGAGCCTTATCATTCTAGCTGCTGTGGCTTTTTGCTCTTCACCTTGGGTTTCTGCTGTTCCAGTGTGGTTCCCTCTCAATTGACCATCCTCTTATAGTTCTCTGGCTTCTGGGCATGGCTTCGTCAGTCCTTGGGACGGCCCATGAGGGTGCCGGTAGCAGCACAGAGCGCCAGCAGCTGCCTGGGGAACCTGGAGCCTGGATCAGTCCTGGGTGCGGCTCTTGAGGGAGCCCACCACAGTGCAGAGCGCCAGCAGCCAGCACAGCCAGCAGCCAGAGTGGGGAATGCGGTGACTGTGCGGCCTGTGAGGTAGCCTGCTGTAGCATGGAGTATCAGGAACTGCTGCACGGGGAACATGGCTGCTGAAGCAGTCCTGTGAATCAGTCCTGTGGGGCGACCAAGAGGGAGCCTGCCGCAGCATGGAGTGCCAGCAGCCACAGTGTTGGTAATGCTGTGGCTCCATCCTTCCTGGGGGGCAGCTTACAAGGGAGCCTGCCACAGGGTGGAGCGCCAGCAGCTGTGGTGCGTGGAACGCAGTGGCTGGATAAGTCCTGGGGGGCAGCCCACCACAGCGCGGGTGGCCAGCAGAAGTGGCATGGGTAATGTGGGCCTCAAGCAATTCTCCAGCTGCAGGGCTGGGACAGGATGCTTGGTCCCGCAGGGGTGTTGGGTTGCTGCTCTTGGGCCTCCTCTCACTGTCTGTGCAGGCAAGGGGAGAAGGGTGGACTGGGAATTCAAAATGGCACTGAAAAGTTAGTTCAATTTTTGTGCCTGGTGAGGGTGTGTTCAGAGTCTCAGCAGGGTCCCTGTAGGGGAGTAGACCACACTTCCTGTATCTCTCATACGTGGGGTGAGATAATATGTCCTCAGTTCACCTCTTACCTGTGGGAAACTTACAAGAGCAGATGAAGAGAGAACAAAGAGAAAAGCAGAAGTTTTTGGGGGGAGAGGACACTTTTCCTTTGGGTTGTATTATGTACCTGTAGATTGCTTTCTAGGAGTCGCAACTTGCCTCAGCAGAGGTGTCCTGCAGATATCACTCTTCTCTCTCGGTTGGGCTCCTAGTCTTTAACTTTGTTGGGTATTTTCTGGACTTTATCCTTCCCTTTGCACAGGAGCTTCTGTTGGAGGTTGGTTCCTTTTGGCCATCTTGCCCCTGTAATTTGTTTTCTTAAATGGTCTTCCTTGGAATTACAGCTTCCCAAACTTCCTTCTTGGCTCACCTTTCTGTCTTTGGCTTCATAGAGTCCAATTCCATCCAGTTTTTCTTCCTTTGCTCAGGAGCCTCTCCCAAGGGTTGCTACCAGTCGGCCATCTTCCCCGAAGCAGCTGGGGCTTTGTTCTTTGATTTCTGGTTTACTTTGGCTGTGTACCTTCCTGTTGCTTGTTATGAAGAGGGGTCTAAGTATTACCTGTAGAGCTGTTCAAGTCAGGGCACATTTCCTCAGCATGTGGATATTAGTGAAGTATTTGATTTCTCCATCACAAATGGAACTCAAGTTAGTATGGTATAGGATCCTGGGCTGGAAAATGTTTTGTTTAAGATGGTTAAAGGTGACCCTTGTTTTCTAGCTTGGAAAGTTTCAGTTGCAAGATCTGCAGTCATCCTTATACTTTTTTTTTTTCCATGTAATACTTTTCTTATGCCTGGCTGCTTGCAAAAGTTTCTCCTTCATATTAATTTTGGCAAAATTAATTACAATTGGACTAGGAGATGTTTTGTTTGGATTGAGTCATTTTGGGGTTCTGATACAATCTACTATCTGAATTTCTGTGTCTCTTGCAATACTGGGGAAGTTTTCCGCCATAATGTCTTGGAGCAGAGAATTTGTGCCTTTGGGGACCATCCTCTTCTCCTTTAGGAATCCCTATAGTTTGGTTGTTTGATTTCTTGGAATGATCTCATAACTCTATCAGGGAATATTCTGTTCTTTTTCTCCATTTTTCTGGTTCTTTCAATGCTTGGGATAGTTCAAAAGTCTTGTTTTCTTTATCTGGGATTCTTTCTTTGCACTGCTAACCCCTATTTCTGAGGGACTCTCCTATAGTTTGAAGCTCCTCAAAAACCTTTTTCAATTCCCTAAGCGCTGCTTTATCTTTCCTCAATTATGTCCATATCCTTGGCGACTTTGTCTTTGAAATCATTCATTTCTTGAGACAACTTCTGAACTGTTTTTTGCTTCCCTATTTCCATCTTTTTCTCCATTCCAATTATCTTATTTGCCATCCATATCCTAAATTCTATTTCTGACATTTTAGCAGTTTCTCTGTGGGTGGAATTCTGTTGTCTTTTCTTTTGTGTCCCCAGGAGGCATTGATATGCTGTGATTTTTCACGTGTTGCCAGAGTTCTTCAGCTGACTCTGCCTCATGAGTATTTTCAGCTTCTTGCATTTTTTCTCCTTTTTAGTATGTTAATTATACTTTTTTAGTTAAATTGATAGCTTGTCCCTGATTTGTCCACCCCTTACCATTGAGGTGCCACCACTGCATTAACAAAGGCAGACAAATGGTGAATCTGCAACCCCAAACAATGTTTCCAGGGGGAAAAGAATCATTAGGCAGTACTGGCCTAGAGTTCCAATCAAAGTCACTCTGCCAGTGCTGGCTTCACCCACCAAATCAAGCTCATGTGGCTGCCCACCTGACAGTGCTGGCCCAGAGTTCAGGAGAGATGCTTATGTGCTGGGTACTATCCAGCCATTTTAGTGCTGAGGATTGTAGCTCTGTGGACAGCATAGGCCCAGAGCTCAAACAAAGTCACTCAGGCAGTGAGCACCACCTACCCAGTCAAGCTCAGGTGGCTGCTGCCTGGCAGTGGGGGTGCAGGTCTAAAGTTCAGATAAGAGTTGCTCAGTCACCAGGCACAGCCCACCTAATTAAGCTTAGAGAGCCCCCACCCAGCAGAGAGTGTTAATCCAAAGTTTAGTCCAAAATTACTTAAACCCTGGCCCCACCCACCCAATTGAGCTCAGAGAGACTCTGCCTGTTGGAGAGTGCTAATCCAAAACTCAGTCCAAAGTCGCTGAAACCTTGGCTCCATCCACCCAGTTGAGCTCAGAGAGCCTTGCCTGGTGGAGGGCAGAGGTCCTAAGTTCAGTTCAAAGTTACTTAAACCCTGGCCCCACCCATCCAGTTGAGCTCAAAGACCCCTGCCTGGTGGAGGCCAGAGGCCCAAAGTTCAGTCCAAAGTCACTTAACCCCCAGCCCTGCCCCCCTAGTCAAGCTCAGAGAGCCTTGCCTAGTGGAGGCCAGAGGTCTGAAGTTTAGTTCAAAGTTACTGAGACACCTATCTGCCCATTCAGTAAAACTCAGAGAGCCATGCTTGGCATAGGGGGCAGGTCCAAAGTTCAGTCACTTGTGAAAATCATTTAAGCACTGGTCTTGCCCACCCAATGGAGCTCAGAAGTTGTCCTGAAGGGCAGAAAACAGAGCTGCCTGAGAATTCCTGAGGAGCTGGAGATGGGTAGTTCACCCTCTCCCCCCAAAAGGTTGGACTGCTGTGCTACTGTTTTCACACTGCAGCTTGGTGGCTGGGAGACTTACCAGCTTCCCAGTGAGCTTATCAAACACTCTGGACTCTACAGGGAGCAGTCCTTTCACTAATCAGGGTGGAGGAAGGGTGATCTGGGTACTCAGGATTGCAGGAAAAATATTTGATCTTTTGTGCCAGACACAACGGAGCCTAGTCTCAGTGGTGGGACCTCAATAATGAAGGAGAACTGGAACTTAGCAACTGCCCTCCTATTCAATGAGGTGAGGAGACTTGTGAACCCATATCTCTGGCTGCCTGGTTGCTCACCCTGGAGCTTCAGTTTGAGGTTATGGATCTCCATGTCTCTGGGAGCTGGGCTCTTACCTGTTGTTTTTTTTCCACTTTCTTGTTTCTTCCCCTTGGTTTAGCCTGGGTGATGTGTACCTAATGCAGTCCTCTTGGTGCAGAGCTCCTCTCAATTTGGCTTCTATCCACTTCAGTCCAATATCTCTCTGTCTGGGCATGAGCCTCTGGTGAAAGCTGCTTCTAGTAAGCCATCTTCCCAAAATTCCCCCCAGCTTTGTTTTTATCACTAAGAATTGCCTTAGCTATATGGGGTTTCTTCTGGTTCTATACAAAATGAAT
>NW_003852416.1:21349445-21368829 GCF_000181295.1 Otolemur garnettii
CCTTAGCCGCTTGAGCCACAGGGGCCGAGCTGACATTCATATTTTAATGGGGATTGCATTCAATCTGGGTAGTATAGCTTTGGGTATTATAGCCATTTTAACAATTTGGATTTTTCCCAGCCATGAGCATAGTATGTTCTTCTGTTTGTTAATATCCTCTGCTATTTCTTTTCTTAGTTTTTCATAGTTTTTTTTAGAGGTCCTTTGCCTCTTTTCTTATGTATATTCCTAGGTATTTCATTTCTTTTGAAGCTACTGTGAAGGGAATTGTGTCCTTGATTAGCTTCTCAACTTGGCTGTTATTGGCATATGCAATGGCTACTGATTTGTGGAAATTAATTTTATATCCTGAGACATTGTTGTATTTTTTGATCACTACCAGGAGTCTGTGGTTGAATTTTTGGGGTTCTCTAAGTACAAGGTTATATCGTCCTCAAAGAGCAAGAGTTTGACCTCCTCTACACCCGTATGAATGCCCTTTATTACTTTCTTTTGCATGATTGTATTGGCTAGAACTTGCAACACTGTGTTGAATAGTAGTGGTGATAGAGGATAACCTTGTCTGGTTCCAGTTCTAAGTGGAAAGCTTTCAGTTTTAATCCATTCAGTATAATATTAGGTATAGGTTTGTCATAGATGGCTTTGATCAGTTTAAGATGTGCCGCCTATGCCTGTGTTTTTCAGAGTTCTCATTAGAAAAGGATGTTGAATTTTATTGAATGCTTTTTCTGTATCTATTGAGAGGATCATATGGTCTTTGTTTTTGCTTCTGTTAACATGGTGAAGTACATTTATGGATTTGTGTATGTTAAACCAGCCTTGCATCCTTGGGATGAAACCTACTTGATTATGATGAATGTTTGTTTTTTAATGTGTAGCTGTAATCTTTTGGCTAGGATTTTATTGAGAATTTTTGCATCTATATTTATTAGTGAAATTGGTCTGTTTTTCTTCTTTACAGTTGGGTCCTTTCCTGGTTTTGGTGTCAGGGTGATGTTTGCTTCATAGAACATGTTGGGGTAGATTCCTTCCTTCTCAATGTTTGAAAATAGGTTCTGCAACATAGGTGCAAGATCTTCTTTGAAGGTTTGATGGAATTCTGGTGTGAAGTCATCTGGTCAAGGGCATTTTTTTCATTGGGAGATTTTTTACTGTTTCTTTGATCTCAGTTCTTGAAATTAGTCAGTTCAAGAGATCTGTTTCTTCTTGATTAAGTCTAGGGAGAGAATGTGGTTTCAGGTATTGATCCATTTCCTCTACCTTTTCAAATTTCTGGGCATAGAGTTTCTTATAGTACCCAGAGATAATCTCTTGTATCTCTGTGACGTCTGTTGTTGTTTCCCCTTTATTGTTTTTGATTGAGGTTTCTAGTTAATCTAGACAAAGGTTTACCAATTTTATTTATGTTTTTGAAAAGCCAACTTTTTGTTTTGTTAATTTTCTGAATGATTCTTTTGTTTTCAATTCCATTAATCTCTGATTTAATTTTGGTTATTTCTTTTCTTTTACTGGGTTTAGGATTAGATTGTTCTTCTTTTTCCAATATATATAAGATCATTCATGAGTTTGTTGATGTATTCTCTTTCTGTTTTTCACATGTATGCATCTAATGCAATAAATTTCCCTCTTAAGATTGCTTTTACTATATCCCCCAGGTTTTGATAACTTGTGTCTTTAGTGTTACTATGTTTGAGGAATTTAATAATTTTTTCCTTTTTCTCTTCTGGGACCCAACTATCATTCAGCATAATATTGTTTAATTTCCAAGTGTTTGTGTGGGGATGAATGTTATTTTCCTTTTGGAGACAGAGTTCCACTATGTCACCCTTGGTAGAGTGCTCTGGTGTCACAGCTCACAGCAACCTCAAATTCTTGGGCTCAAGTGATTCTCTTGCCTCAGTCTCCCAAGTAGCTGGGACTATAGGCACCCACCACAATGACTGGCTATATTTTTTTGTAGTTGTCATTGTTGTTTGGCTGGCCCGGGCTGGATTTGAATCTGCCAGCACTGGTATACATGGCTGCTGCCCTAGCTGCTGAGCTATAAGTGCCCACCTGGGATGAGTGTTTTTGTTGGAGTTGAGTTCCAGCTTTATTGCCTTGTGGTCTCAGAAGATACAAGGTGTAATTTCTATTCTTTTAATTTTGCTGAGATTTGATTTGTATCCTAGGATGTGGTTGATTTTAGAGTACATATCATGGGCTGTTGAGAAAAATGTATATTCCTATTTTGGGGATGGTTTGTTCTATATATATCGATTAGTCGCATTTGTTCTAGGGTCAGATTGAAGTTCTTTGTATATTTGTTTAGTTTCTGTTTATAGGATCTGTCCAGTTCTTTCAGAGGGGTATTAAAGTCACCAACTATTATGGTGTTGTGGGATAGCATATTTCTCAGACCCATCAATGTCTGTTTCATAAATCTGGGAGCATTTAAGGTGGGTGCATAAATATTTAAAATTGAAATGTCTTTTTGTTGTATTGTTCCTTTGATCAGTATAAAGTCTACATCTTTGTCCTTCTTAACTTTAGTTGCCTTAAATCCACTTTTATCTGAAGATAAGGTTGCAATTACTCCTTTCTTCTGATTTCCATTTACTTTGAAATACTGTTTTCCATCCCTTAACCCCAAGTCTTTATTTGTCCTTCAAGGCTAGGTGTGTCTCCTGGAGATAGCATATGTTTGTTTGGCTTGTGCTTTTTTACCTAATCAGCTGGCCTGTGCCTCTTCAGTAGTGAATTCAGTCCATTGACATTTATTGAGAGAATTGTTAAGTGTGATGGAGTTCTGTTCATCTTATTTTGTGACAGTCCATTGTGTAGTTTTATCCTTTGCTGCATTGTGGAAGCTAAGTTTTGACCTTTAACTTCTGGTGTTTACTTTTCTGGTGGTCCATTGTGATGGTCAGTGTTGAGAATCGGTCTAAGTCTTTCCTGTATAGCTGTTCTTGTTGTGGTGAATTTCCTCAGTGCTTTTATATCTGTGAAAGATTTGATTTCTCCATTAATTTTGAAGCTTAGTTTAGCAGGATACAGAATTCTCAGCTGAAAATTGTTTAAGTAGCAGGTACAGAATTTCTTGACTAAATATTGTCTTGTTTAAGAATGTTAGGGTTGGATGACCATGCTCTTCTGGCTTGGAAGTTTTCTGTTGAAAAGTCTGCTGTATTCCTAATGGCTCTGCCTCTGCAAGTCAGTTGGTGTTTATTCCTTGCTGCTTACAGAATTTTTTCTTTGATCTTGACTTTGGGCAGGTTCTTTACATGGTGTCTTCAAGAGGCTCTGTTTGAGTTGAGATGACCTGAGGTATGACATCCATCTCACAGGAGTGCATTGGGGTCTGGGGTCTTTAGTAAAACTTGGGTAGTTTTTATTTATGATAGTCTCCAGTAGGGCTTCCATTCCTTTGGGACAATCTTCTTTCCCTTCAGGAATCCCTATTATTCAAATGTTTGAATGCTTTGTGGAGTCTTATAGTTCTCTAAGATCCTGTTCTGTTTTCTCACTCTTCTTTTGTGCCTCTTCAATTGCCTTTAATTGCCAACTCAAAAACTTTATCCGTTAGTTCTGAGGTTCTTTCTTCTTCATGGTCTAATCTATTTTTGATACTTTCTAGTGCATCTTTACTGATTATCCCCTTCATTTCTTTAAGTTGCACCATATCTTTCTATATTCTATATGCCTCTTGTCTTTTCATTTTCTTGTCCATTTCTTTTATTGTCTTTAATATCCATATTTTAAATTCCCTTTCTGTCAAGTCTATTAATTCTTTATAGGTAGTAGCTGCCTCATGGTCCTTTGGGGGAGTTCCTCCGTTTTGGCTTTTCATGTTGCCCATATTTTTCTGTTGGTTCCTCTTCATGTGTTCTTTCTACTTGTTCATCTCCTGGTCCTCCTTTTTCCTCTTCACTGCCTTCTTTGCTTCAAATTACCTCATCTTAGAGCTTAGGTCTTGAAGTGGCCTCAGCCTGAGCAAAGCCAAACTCTCCCTCATGGCCAAATAAACAGAAGTCCTTGCTCTTGATGACAATATGTTGCAATATGTTCCTGGGATACCAGTTGGCACGGTGGTTTTTTTAGGAGACAGAGAGCATAGCCAGCAACCTCTGTGGTCCTTATCCCAAAGTTGGTTGCCTTCAATGATCATCTGATTATTTCCCTCACCATTCATATCTTGCTGGATTGGGATCTTAAAGCTCACAAGAATGCTTCAGGAGCAGGTCTCACAGTGCTCCCTGACTCCACTTCCTGTGGGGTGTTGGAGTCCCTCAGCCTGACCCAAGATTGGAGTTCTGATCCTGGCAGGCAGAATTAAGATGGCTGTGCTTTTGGTCCCTGCTAAGATCTTCCCACAACCTTCCCACAATGGCAGTCCCCTGGCCGTGGAGACCTTCTCAGTATGGCTGCCTTGCCAGTCCCAAACTTATGACAAATCCACTGCAACTGGCATTCAAATGTGGTTGCTGTATACTGTTTGAGTACATCCACTCTTCCAAGTTTTTCATTCAAGGTGTATCTTCTCTCAAGAGCTGAAAACTCCAGAATGGCTTCCTACCATCCTGGACCTCCATAGGGGGCCAGCTGAGCCCAGCTGTTTGTAATCACTTGCCTAATTCGTCAGATTTCCACTGCTCTGGATCATATGCTGTATCCAGCTGACCACCTCCTGCCTGTGTTCCCTGAGCTAGGACTCTGGGTAAGTTGCCTGCACCAGGTATGGCTGGGTTTTTTTTCCCCGGTTGTTCTAGGTTAGCTCAGCTGAATGATCCTTTTGATCTGCCATCTTGCTCTGCCTCCTCTCAAACTCTTAAGTGTGTGATCTTGGACAAATCTTTTAATCTTTCTAGGCCTTAGTTTTTAAAAAATATGTACAACAGAGATAATAAGTGGCTTACATTTATTGAGCAACTCATTTAATCTTCACAGAAATTCTGTGAAATAGAGTCTCTCATTATCTCTGTTTCTTAGATTGATGTGGAAGCTAAGGAACAAAGAGGTTATGTGACTTTTCCAAGGTCATTCATTTAATAAATGGTGACGTAGTCTGAGTCTGTGTTCTTAATTATTGCTCTGTATTACCACATTTTGTTACTGTAGAATGTATTACACATGTAAAGTATTAACACATTGCCCAATACATAGTAGGTACTTAGGTAATGGTAGTGATTCTGTTCTTTTAGATGAATCACTACATGGTTGTATAGTGTCTTTGACATTAAGGACTGTACTGAGAGAAATTAGGAAAACCTCAGAGAGAGGGAGAGAGACACAAAGGGGAAGATTAATATAGGGTTATAGAAATGTCTATCTAGTTCTCAGAGGGTTAGAACTACTCTCTCTGCTGCTGAAACTGCCCAGAGTGGCCCTTGAGCCCCTGCAGGAGAAGGGAAGGGCAAGAGCTTCTATTAGGTAGTATAGTCAATTAATTCAGAGGAAAGTAAACACTCTAGGATCTTTTAAGAGTTTACCTCTGTCTCAAAAAGGAACCACTGTCTTCTTTAGAGCCACAGTCAGAACCAATTTAGATTACATTCTATAAAAACAAAAGCAAACAGTTAAATAAAACAACAGAAAAACCCTTGTTTGGCAAGGCATTGGTTATCTATACCATGTCATCAAATGAGTACTTCCTAATTTAGGAGTAAGCTGCAGTTTTCATATGGGTATGATGTCCTTTTTTTGTAAGCTCCCAGTAGGCAATCATCAAACTTTGTAGCAGAGAGCACTTTATTAGAATTTCAACACAATGAAAACTACTTAAATAAGTTCATACTTTTTTCTTGAGATCCTCTCCTCCCAAACTTGGGTTTTTTTTCTCCCCTATTGCCTACTCTGACATGTGAAAAAGAAGATGTTCTGCCTTTTGGGGAAATGTGAGATCATCCACTTAAACTTACTCTCATTTGTATTTTTCTTTCCTGACTTGTTTATATAAGAAGCCAGAAGCTGTGAAAATAAAAATCATGAAGTTATCCATGAGACATGCAGAAGCAGCCTCCTTGATGATAAACAAGCTCAGCTGCAGGAAGATTTGCAGTCTGATACTCATTACTGAAAAACTTCAACTGGATGGACAGTTTGCCCAGATGAGTTAATTAATTTTAAGAGTTCTCTGTCTTCTTAGAAATATACCATTCCAGAATGACTCAAAGCATGTTTATTTTGAACATTCAGCAGTAATCTGGGTCAGCCACCCCACAGCTTGGTTTGCTTTAGTGCCAGCTGCATGTGGCAGAAAAGTTAATTAGATGTCTCTTGTGTTAAAAGGGGAAAAGTCATGTGGGGAAGAGGACTCTTGCAGAGAAGGGAGTGTGGAATTTCCAATTTTCCTCAGAACTAAGAAGTCATGAGCACACAGACAAGTTCAAATGGATCCATAAGGCACTCAGACTTTACCCAAGGATAGCTTCTCATTTCTACAAATGAATTTCCATTTCAATATTCTAAAAATATTTAAACAAATTATTTCACTTGTTCAAAGGGTTTCTATCCTAAATTTATCCTGCCTTCTAAGTACTATTTGAGTCCAACTTTGCTCCCTTATTTTCTCGTATTTCAGTGACTTAAGATTTTTTGTCTGATGTTCTTAAGAACTAGAAGATAATAACTATGTTCTTTTCCAATGTATTGTACTGTTTGCCGCTGTTTCAAGTGACAAGCTTTGCAAGTGATTATTTCAAAAATCCTTGTTCCTACTTTCCCCATCCCTATTTTATTGGTCAGCATTATTAAGGTACAGTTTGTCAGTTTTTAAGTGTACAATTTGATGAGTTTGACAAACATGTTTCTTTGTTAACCACTACCATCACCATGGTATAGAACATTTCTATTCAAAAAGGTTTTTTTTGCCCCTTTGTATTAAACCCTCCACTTTACTGCCCCTAGAAACTATTGTTCTGCTGTCTGTCACTATAGTTGGGCTGCTTTCACTTAGTGTAATGCTTTGGTGATTCATCAATATTGCATGTATTAGTAGTTGGCTCATTTTTATTACGTAGTATTTCACTGAATGTATGTGAAGCCATCCCTGTATCCACAGGGGATTGATTGTAAAAACCAAAATCTATGGATGCTCAAATCCTGAAGTCACCCCTGCAGAATTCCTGGGTAGTAATTTGCTTTCTATATAGTTTGCTTATCCATTTACCACCTGATGGAAATATGGGTTCTTTCCAGTTTTTGGTTATTTTGAATAAAACTGCTATGAATATTTATGTCTTTTCCTGGACATATGTTTTTATTTCTTTGGGGCAAATACCTAAGAGGGATTTTTCTGGATTGTGTGGTAAGTGTATGCTTAACTTTTAAAGAAATGGCTAAACTTTTTCTCAAAGTAGTTGGAACATTTCCATTTCCACCAGCAATGTATGAGAGTTAAGGTTATTCCACATCCTCATCAAAGCTTGTTATAGTCAGTCTTTAATGTTAGCCTTTCTAGAGAGTGTATAGTGATATTTCATTGTGTTTTCATTTACATTTCCCAAATGATAATGAACATTGTTTTGTGTGCTTAATTGGCCTCTGTATATTTTCTTTGGTGAAATTCCTATATGAATCCTTTATTCATCTTTATGTTGGGTTGTTTGTCTTATTATTGAGTTGTAAGAATTTTTTTTTTTTGAGACAGAGTTTCACTGTGTCAACCTTGGTAGAATGCCTGTGTCGTCACTGCTCACAGCAACCTCTTAACTCTTGGGCTTAAGTGATTCTCTTGCCTCAGCCTCCCGAGTAGCTGGGACTACAGGCATCTGCTACAAAGCCCAGTTATTCTTTTTGCTGCAGTTGTCATTGTTGTTTAACTGGCCTGGGCTGGGTTTGAACCTGCCTGCCTCCTTGTATGTGGCTGGCATCCTACACACTGAGCTATGGACGCTGCCAAGTTTTAAGAGTTTTTATATATTCTGAATATAAGTCCTTCATCAGGCATTTGCTTTGTAAATACTTTTTTTCTGTATCTGGTTTACCTTTTTAGTTTTTGAGTCTCTTTGGAAGCATAATGGTTGTTAATTTTGAAGAAGTCCAATTCATCATTAGAAGAATAATTTGTGTTTTTTGTGTCCTAGAGTTTACAAAATACAGTTTTAAGTAAGTAGAGCCTATCTTAAAATATTATATTGCTTTATGCATAGTATAAATACCATATTTCTCTCTATATACCTCATGCTATTGATATCATAATTTCTCTTTAATATATACTAGAAATAAAACTCATTGTTCTTATTTTTGCTTGAAATACTCAGAGTAATTAAAAATAAAAAAGTGGTTTTGTTTTATCTTCATTTATTCTTTTTATAACTTTCTTCAGTTTATATCTATTTTACATTTAAGTTTATGAGATATATCATATTTCTTTTGCCTAAAGGCCTTTTAAAAATTATTTCTTAAGGAATGCTATAAGGAATTTGTTTGAGAAAGTATTTCTCCTTCATTTTTGATGGGGAGTTTTGTATATCATGGAATTCTGGGTTAATAGTTTTTTCTTTCAACACCTTAGAGATGTCACTCTATTTTCTTTTCTTCTGTGATTTCTTATGAGGAGTGGGCTGTAATTCTTATTGTTATTCCTTGGTAGGCAATCTCTTTTTTTTTCTTCTGGCTACTTTCAAGATTTTCTCTTTGTCTTTTTAAAAAAAACTCTTCATTTTATTTCATTAGGCAATCTCTGTTGACGTGTCCTTTCTTGCTTGCATTGTTTCTGACAACATATTTACTGTCATTCTTCCCTTCTCCCCATCCCTATTTTTCTATATCTAATGTTTCTCTTTCCTTTTACTACTATTAAGATTTCATCTCCAGGGTGGTGCCTGTGGCTCAAAGCAGTAGGGCACTGGCCCCATATACCATAGGTGGTGAGTTCAAACCTGGCCCTGGCCAAAAACTGTTAAAAAAAAAAAAAAGATTTCATCTCCAGTGTTTAGCAATTTCATTATGATGTGCTTTTGTGTTTTTTGCTTCTCATTTCTTCCTTTTACAGTTCTCTGGGTTTATAGTTTTCGCCTAATTTAGAATTTTTGGCTTTTGTTTTTTTCCAAAATTTTTCTTCTGTTTCTCCCATCACTCTTTTTGGGTACCAATTACTCTTCTGTGATGCCAGTTAATATTGTCTGATAACTCAGTGATGCTCTGTTAATATTTTTTTCAGTCTTTTCCTCTCTGTATATTTGTCATTTTGGATAGTTTCTGTTGCTGTGTCTTTAATCCTATTGCTGTTTTCTTCTGCAGCGTCTAAGTTATTATTTATTTAATCCAATAATTTTTCATTTTAGGTATTATATATTTTAGAAATTCAATTTGGTTTTTCTTATATGTTTTATAAGTCTCATCTTCATGCTTGTGCTTTCCTCTATTTTCTTGAGCATATGAATTTATTTTTAATAGAGTTTTCATATCTTTGTTATACTACTTCTGCCATCTGCAACATTTCTGTGTCTGTTTATATTTATTGATTTTCTCCTTTTTACGGATCTTATTTTCTTGCTTCCTTAGATGGTAACTTCTTTTTATGGAGTAAGTAGAAGTTATCTTCGTCTACCATCTGTAACATTTCTTTGTCTGTTTATATTTATTGATTTTCTCCTTTTTATGGATCTTATTTTCTTGCTTCTTTGGATGTCTGGTAATTTTTAATTGGATGTCAGACATTTTGATTTTTGTTGGATGCTAGATTATTTAATATTCTTTGAAATATATATATTTTTCTTTTTGGGGGGTGAAGTTATATTCCTGGAAGTCAGTTTGATTTTTTATTCATGGTTTTTTTCAAAATTTGTGAGAGTGGTCAAAAACAGTTTTTAGTCTATGGCTAATTTGGCTTCTTTACTGAGGTAATTCCTTTTGGAGGCAATACCTTTCTACATTTATACTCTTCTTACTTAACACCTTGTGTGTTATGAAGTCTTTTTGGTCTAGTTGTCCAGAACATGAAGTACTTGGGGTCCTGGGTGAATGGTGATTATTTCACTTCCTCCTTTCTGGTGATTCTTTTACTTGCCTCTGTAGTTTTCTCCTATACATGTACAGATCATTATCTAAAGATGTAAAGGGACTCCTCTACAGACCTCTGGAACTCTTGTTCTTTGTATAACTCCCTCTTCTTCTGTACTCTGTCTTGTAAATTCTAGTTACTTAGAACTCCCCTAACTCTGAACTCTGTTTAATTCTTCAGTGAAGAATATGGAATTCTGTTTGGGTTCCCCCTCTCTGTACTACAGCATGAAAATTGTCTCTAGTGATGTGGACACTCACAGGGCTCACTTTGTTTTTCTTTACTCAGTGATCATTGTCTGGCACTTTCTATTTTCCTATGTCTAAAATTTTGTTTCAAGTGTTGTAATTTTTAAAAATTATTTAAGACACGATGGTTAATTTGGTTCCTGTTATTCCATCATTATTGTTTACCAAAATTTGTGTTATAATTTTAAGTTTTCCAAATTGTCTCCCTGTCCCCAAATATCTCTGTGTTGTCCTTTAGGGTACTCAATTTCACCTTTGTTAGAAGTATTTCATTGTCTAATGAGAGTTTAGCCTTCTGAGACTGGATCAGTTGTAGGCTGTCATTTGTGAAGATGGAAGCAATTGTTCATTGTCCTGCAACACTAAGGGATGACAACAATATTTTAATTGTGGTTATAACTCTCACAGTTATTTTGAGAAGGTTATAATATAATCTTTCAGAGTTTTGAGTTTTTTGGACCCTTTCAAGTGGGTCCGAAAAACTCAGTGTGTTTATAAACAAATCCCAGATCAAATTTGTATCACAAATAAAATGTACTAAAGTTCTTCATTATCACTTACCTCCTCCACTTCTCTTGTGTTCTCTACCTTGGTTAAGGGCATTGCTGTCTAACTTGTGGCTTAAGGAAAACTTTGAACTATTTTTGACTCTTTCCTAAGTCTATTCTTCCATATTTATTTGGCTACTACATATAGTTCTTACCTCTGGAAACCTCTTTTCTGCCCCTGTTGTGCTACTAGCCTTTCTGGGACTATTATGACAGATTAATGGGCCTTTGTGCTCGAGATCTCTATTATGTTCATTATACTGCTATTAGAATGATTCTAGTGAATGGCCTTCAATAGAACACTTTTCTGATTCAGAACCTCTGATATCTTTTCAGAGTGAAGAGAGAAGGCTCAAACTATAAATTTTCTCCCAGCCTCTTTTTCCTTCTTTCTTAAGCTAGGTTTAGTATTTTGAGTATCTAGCCAGTGGAAAAGGAGTATTTCAAACAGGAAGCAGACTTATCAAAGGCCTGAAATATATAATGTACTTAGATTCTGCATTAGATGGACTTCTACTTACCATTTAAGGCTTGCCAAAGATGTCATCCTCTTTATTACACATTTCTTGACTTCATCTCCTTTCTTGATATAATGCAGATTATAAGTACTTACTACATTGTTCAGAGTTATTTCTTTTTTTGCATGTTTCCATAGTAGACTGTGAGATCTGTGAGCATAGGAACCAATACTTATTCCTCTTTGTATTTCTAGAGTCCATTATAGCGTGTTGAGTACATTGCAGGAGGTGATCTGTTTGTTTGAATTATCACCTACAGCACACATAACCTATACTCTTTCTTAAAAGCCCAGTCCTTACGAGGGCTTCTAGTTCTGTAGGTCCTCAGAGGCTGCCACTAGGAGGCTCCAAAGCCATCCACATGAAGAAATTTGGTTTACCAAAATTAGGCAAGGAACTGCTGATGCTTGACAAATTCCTGTCAATAATGAAGATGTCTAAGCCTTTGCTTTTTTAGATTTCTGTTTTGTTTTCTGGTTGACTTTGGCATTTAGCAGCTTTGGATAATACATTGCTCTTTGGAGAACTTATACCTAAATGATGAGAAGTCAGGAATATAAATATTCTACTCCTATCTGGTCAACACATAACCATAAAGGTAGAGGAGTGGGTCAAAAGGCTAAACGATTTTTTTTCAGGCACAGAATGAAGGCAAAGGATACTGACTCCATCATTTAGGGCCTAAACAACAGTTCCCCTCTTCTTAAAAAAAAACGATGTTTTCATTTTTATTTTTGAGACAGAGTTTCACTTTGTCGCCCTTGGTAGAATGGTATGGCATCATAGCTCATAGCAATCTCAAACTCTTGAGCTCAAGCAATTCTCTTGCCTGTAGCTATAGGTGCCCGCCACCACACCCATCTATTTTTTTAGAATTGAGGTCTCACTTTAGCTCAGGCTGGTCTTGAACTTGTGAGCTCAGGTGACCTGCCCACCTCAGCCTCCCAGAGTGCTAGGATTACAGGTGTGAGCCACCACGCCAGTCCTAAAAATGATGTATTAAGTGTAATTGTTGGCTCTTGTTTTTGCCTGTCATTCATTTAACTTCCAAAGGATTTTAATATACAAGATACCAACAGAAATTGCCATCTAGGATTATTGCTGCTCAATTCCCAAATATGCCAATCTATTGGCTCGGATAAGAGTCCTCTTGATATTTAGATAATCCTAGAGCTTCTGAGTGGCTTTTACTGTTTGGAGGTGAGAGAGGAACCTAGAGAGCTACATAGAACTTTTCATTCACCCCTGAGAAAGAGAAGTCTTTCTACATCTAAATTTGGTATGTCTTCATGACCGAGTTTGTCGTTTCTTCAGTCTCCTTTTTCTAAATTACAAATAACTTAATCTTGGAGTTAACAAGCATTTTAGTTAATATAGTCTAATTTTCTACCCAATTGTGGATTCCACCAAGTATGGTTTAAAATGGCCCCAGATACACAGAGTAAACCAGGAAGTTTCTTGGTTTGGCCTAGGCTGGTTATGTGCTTATTCTTATCTGAATCCAATTGTCTTCCAAGAACTAATGCTTTGCTTTCAGGCTGTGTCTATCACTGTTCAGATTTTTTTCCCCCAAGAATAAGAAGTTATTTTATTATACATTCAGTGTAACTAGCCATAGCTAAAGATTTTCTTTTAAACACAAACTGAAATCAGCAAGCAACTTTATTTTACTTTTCTGTTCTTTTCCCAATTCAATTCAGTTTCTTACCTATGGTCTCTTTGATGTTGGGATAATATTAGAGCAATTTTGTTACATGATATTAGGATAATCCTCTGTAATTTTGTTATATGCAGAGATTGTGGAGTGTTTTAGTTGAGGCTTTAAGGTATCTATCACCCAAATAATGTACATTATACTCATCAAGTAATTTCTCATCATCCATGCCATTTTCATGCCCTCACCCTTTAGAATCTCTCCCATCTACTCTCTATGTCAATGTGTACACATTTTTTTTAGCTTCTACTTCTGGTGAGAGCATGCAATGTTGACTTTCAGTGTCTATTTTGTTTCACTTAAGATAATGACCTCCAGTGCCATCTATGTTGCTACAAAAGACATGCTTTCATTCTTTTTTTATGACTTAATAATACTCCATTTTGTGTGTGTGTGTATTTCTATCTATCTCACTTCTTTTTTTAAATCTAGTCATTGTTGATGGATATTTAATTCTATACCTTCACTATTGTAAGTAGTGCTGCAATAAGTATATAAGTTCAGGTATCTTTTTTAAAAATATTTATTTCTATTCCTTTGGGTAGACTGCAGACCCAGTACTGGGATTGTTGGATTAAATGGTAATTTTAATTCTTTGAGAAATCTCCATACTATTTTTCAATAGAAGGTGTATTATTCCTTCTATGATAAGAAGGAATAATTTAAAGAAGGATTATCTAAAGATAGAAGGAATATCTAAAGATAAGAGTTCCTTTTTCTCTGCAGTGTCACCAAGATCTTATCTTTTCTTTTATTTTCTTTCTTACTCTCTTTCTCTTTCTTTCAATGTTTAAGAGACAAGGTTTTATTCTCACTGTGTCACTCAGGCTGAAGTGCAGTGGTGCAATTGTACCAGAAGCTTTTTAGTTTAATTAAGTTCCATTTGTCTATTTTGTTTTTGTTGCCTATGCATTTAAAAGTCCTAGTCACAAATTCTTTGCCTAGACCAATGTTCAGAAGAGTTTTCTTTAGGTTTTCTTCTAGTATTTTTATAGTTTTGGGTTGTATATTTAAATCTTTAACCTGTCTTGAGTTGATTTTTGTATATAGTAAGAGATAAGTGTCCAGTTTCATTCTTCTGCATATGGCAGTCAATTTTCCTGGTACCATTTATTGAAAAGGGTATCCTTTCTCCAATGTATGTTTTTGTCAGCTTTGCCAATGATCAGTGGGCTGTAAATATGTGGTTTTATTTCAGAGTTCTCTATTCCATTGTTCTATGTGTCTATTTTCATACCAGTCCCATGCTGTTTTGCTTACTATAATTTTATAATGAAATTTGATATCAAGTGCTGTGATACCTCCAGCTTCATTCTTTTTGCTCAGCATTGTTTTGGCTATTCAGGTTCTATTTTAGAGATACATTAACTTAAGTTACAAAACTGTAGATATAAAACTTTAATAGTTTTTTTCTAATTCTGTTAAAAATAATTTTGGTATTTTGATAGGGATTGCATTGAATCTGTAGATTGCTTTGAGTAGCATGGCCATTTTAATGATATTAATTCTTCCAATACATAAGCATGAGATGTTTTTGCATTTGTTTGTATCATCTATAGTTTCTTCACCAGTGTTTTGTAGTTTTTCTTAGAGAGATATTTCACTTTCTTGGTTAAATTTATTCCTAGGTATTTTATATATTTTTTGTAAATACTGTAAATGGGATTGCCTTCTTGATTTAGTTCTTAGATAGTTATTGATGTATAGAAAAACTACTGATTTTTGTATGTTGGTTTTATGTACTGTAACTTTACTGAATTCATTTATCAGTTCTCAGAGGTTTTGGGGGAGTCTTTAGATAACACTATGTCATCCCCAAAGAAGGGTAATTTGACTTCCTACTTTTTAGTTTAGGTGTGCTGTATTTTTGTCTCTTGTCTGATGGCTCTGGCTAGGACTTCCCCACTGCTGACTTTTTTTTTTTTATGATTATATTAGTCCTTCTTTTTCTGTGGGGGATTGGTGCAGGACCCCCCACAGATACTGAAATCTGCAGATGCTCAAGTACCTGATATAGAATGGAATAATATTTGCCTATAACTTAGGTACATCCTCCTGTATACTTTAAAACATATCTAGATTACTTGCATTACTTAATGCAATGTAATGTTATATCAACAGTTGTTACACTATTGTTTAGAGGATAATGACAAAAAAGTTTGTATGTGTTCAGTACAGATACAATTAAAAATATATGTATTTTCAATTCCTGGTTGATTGAGTATGTGGATGTGTAAGCTAATGGATATACAGTGGCAGCTATATCCAGACCTTTCATTTGGCACTTTTGTGAAGAATCAGTTAAGCCAAACAAAATGTGGTTTGTGGGATTCTGGGAAGATGGTCGACTGGTAGCAGCCCTTGTCAGAGGCTCCTGAGCAAAGGAAGAAAAACTGGACAGAATCAGAATCTATGAAGCCAAAGATGGGGAACTGAGCCCAGAAAGAATTTTGGCAAGCTGTAAATCCAAGGAAGAGCATTTAAGAACACAAACTACAGGTACAAAGTGGGCCCTAGAACTGTCTGCTAGAGCCGCATGCCTTCTGTGGGCTGCGGGTGGCCGCAGAGGAGCCTCCAGCTCCGGGCAGGCACAGAACTACTTGCTAGAGCCATGCACACCCCACAGGTGAAAGTGGAGGAGTCCCCCACTCTGGGTAGGCCCAGAACTGCTTGCTAGAGTTGGGCGCCCCACAAGAAGCAGAGGAGAACCCCCTCCAGGCTCCTGCTCTTGGTGGGCCCAGATCTGCTTACTAGTGCAGGCATTCCATGGGCAGGTGGAGGAGTCCTCCATTCCAGGAAGGCCCCAAACTGCTTTTTAGAGACATACACACTCCACAGGGGCCAGCAGAGGAGTTCTCTGTTTCAGATACCCGTGTTGGGTGGGCCCAGAATTGCTTGCTAGAGCCACATGCAACCCGCAGGGTCAGAGAAGAGGAGTCCACTATTCTGGGTGGGCCTAGAACTGTTTGCTAGAGCCATGGGCGTTCTGCAGGTGGCGGCGGCGAAGTTCCCCGCTACAGGCTCCCGTGCCAGGAGGGCCCAGATGGGCTTGCTAGTGCTGCTGGCATGTCCAGCAAATGGTGGCAGAGGAGTCCTCTGCTCCCCATTCCTCTGCCCTCTCCCCTCATTGCCCTGGCAGGGCTGAACTAGGACTGATCCAGCTCCTGCTGTTCCCCTGCCCCCCAATTGTCCTGGTGGGGCAAACGAGGACTGATCTGGTCCCGCATGTGCCCTGAGCCAACGCTGCCATTCCCCTGGCCCCCGGTTGCTCCGGCGGGGCTGAACTAGGACTGATCTAGCCACTGCATTTCCCCTGTCCCCTGGTTGCCCAGGCGGGACCAAACTAGGACTGACCCAGGCACAGCTGCTGCTGCTTCCCTGCTCCCTGGTTGCCCTGGTGGGGCCAAATTAGGACTGACCCAGCTGTGCACATTCCCTGCCCCCCCCTTGCCCCAGTGGGGCTGATCAAGGACTGTTCCAGCCACTACCGTTCCCCTTCCCCCCAGTTGCCCCAGTGGGGACAAACTAGGACTGATCTGGCCGTTGCTGTTCCCCTGCCCCCCCCGCCCCCGGTTGCCCTGGTGGGGCTGAACTAGGACTGTTTCGGTCGCTGCCGTTCTCCTGCCCCCCACCCCCGCCCTGGGGGGACTGAACGAGAATTGACCTGGCCGCTGCTGTTCCCCTGCTCCCCTGCCCCCATTGCCCCGGCGGGGCTGAAGTAGGACTGATTTGGCCACTCCTGTGCTCTGCACAGCCCCTGTCATTCCTCTGCCCCCTGGTAACACAGCGGCAGGGCTGAACTAGGACTGATCCAGCTGCATGAGCACCCTGCACCCTGCATCATCGCTGCAGTTGCCCTGTCTCCCTAGTCACTGTGATGGAGCTGAACTAGGACTGAGCCATCTGTTGCCAGTCTCCTGTCCCCGGTTGCCCCAGCAGGCCTAAAGAGGTCTGATCTGGCTAAGCATGCTCCCGTGCAGCTGCTGCCATTCTGCTGCGCCCCAGTCGCCCCATTGCCGGAGAACTGGGAGAAGATGACAGACACGCTCTGTCTCTCTGGGTAACCAGAAGAAGCCCCTGACTAAAGGGTTCTGATAAGGTCTCCAAACAGGGTAAACTCAGCATGGGGCAGAATCAGCGGAAAAACTCTGGCAACGTGAATAACCAGAGTAGATCAACTTCCCCAAGGAAAGATGGAGCATATGCAATTAAAGACCCCATCCATAAAGAGATGGCTGAGATGTCAGAAATTGAGTTCAGAATTTGGATAGTAAATAAGATTAACAGAATGGAAGAAAGGAGGGAATTAGAATTTCAAGAAATTATTCAGAAGATGTCTCGAGAATTCAACGATTTCAAAGATAAAATGACCAAAGATTTTGAAACATGGAGACAAGAGGTTGAAGCCCTCAAGGATCTGGAAGATATGGTGGAATCCCTCTGTAACAGAGTGGAACAGGCAGAAGAAAGGATCTCTGACATTGAAGACAAAGCTTTTGAACATGCCCAGGAGTGCAAAGATCAAAAGAAATAGAGAGCAAAAACAGATCTTTCTCTCAGAGAACTCTCGGATAATTTGAAGAAAACTAATATTTGCTTTGTAGGAATCCCTGAAGGCAATGAAGTTGCTTCACAAAACACAGAGGCTCTTCTTTATGAAATTATGAAAGAGAACTTTCCAGACATGGCAAGAGATTCTGAAATTCAGATAGCAAATAGTTTCAGAATCCCAGCACGACTCAACCCGAACAACACATCCCCCAGGTATGTCATAATTAACTTCACTAAAGTCAAGATAAAAGAGAAAATTCTGAAAGCAGTCAGACGTAAGAAAATCATAACTTGCAAGGGGAAGAGTATTAGGATGACAGCAGATCTCTTGGCTGAAAGCTTTCAGGCTAGAAGAGGATGGTCATCGACTTTTAATCTCCTAAAACAAAATAACTATCAACCCAGGATCCTGTATCAAGCTAAACTGAGTTTCATCTATGATGGAGAAATTAAATACTTTAACAACATTCACATGTTGAAGAAATTTGCCATAACCAAACCAGCTCTCCAGGAAATTCTCAAACCTATCCTCCATAATGACCAGTGTAATCCTCCACCACAAAAATAAACTCAATCAGAAACTTTTGATCAAATTCCAACTTCCACAATGGCGAAAGGATTAAAAATGTCTACTGGACTTTCGAGTAACTCGATGCCCAAAATTTTACCAGGCTTATCAATAATTTCAATCAATGTGAATGGCTTAAATTGTCCTCTAAAGAGGCACAGATTGGCTGATTGGATACAGAAAGTCAGACCGGACATCTGCTGTATTCAAGAATCACACTTTACTTTTAAAGATAAATATAGATTGAGGGTGAAGGGATGGTCATCTATATTTCAGGCAAATGGAAAGCACAAAAAAGCAGGTGTTGCAATTTTATTTGCAGATACAAAAGGGTTTAAGCTAACAAAAGTAAACAAAGACAAAGATGGCCACTTTATATTTCTTAAGGGTAATACTCAATATGATGAGATCTCAATTATCAATATTTATAAACCCAACCAGAATGCACCTCAGTTGATAACAGATACTCTACCAGGCATGAGCAACTTGATCTCTCCCAAGTCCATCATAGTCGGAGATTTTAACACTCCTTTGGCAGTGTTGGACAGATCCTCCAATAAGAGCTAAGCAAAGAAATTTTAGATTTAAATTTAACTATTCAACATTTGGACCTAACAGACATCTACAGAACTTTTCATCCTAACAAACCTGAATACACATTTTTCTCATTAGTCCATGGAACATACTCCAAAATTGATCACATCTTAGGTCATAAGTCTAACCTCAGCAAATTTAAAAGAATAGAAATTATTCCATGCACCTTCTCGGATCATCATGGAATAAAAGTTGAACTCAGTAACAACAGGAATTTGCAGTCTCAAACAAAAACATGGAAGCTAAATATCCTTATGCTGAATGATAGATGGGTCAAAGATGAGATCAAGAAGGAAATTACCACATTTTTAGAACATAATGATAATGAAGACACGAGTTATCAGAACCTCTGGGACACTGCAAAGGCAGTCCTAAGAGGGATATTTATAGCATTGCAAGCCTTCCTCAAGAGAATGGAAAGAGAGGAAGTTAACAACTTAATGGGACATGTCAAGCAACTGGAAAAGGAAGAACATTCCAATCCCAAATCTAGCAGAAGAAAAGAAATAACCAAAATTAAAACAGAATTAAATGAAATTGAAAATAAAAGGATTATAGAGCAGATCAATAAATCAAAAAGTTGGTTTTTTGAAAAGGTCAATAAAATAGATAAACCTTTGGCCAACCTAACAAAGAAAAATAGAGTAAAATCTCTAAT
>NW_003852416.1:21370826-21372521 GCF_000181295.1 Otolemur garnettii
TATGAAAAAATGCTCACCATCCTTAATCATCAGAGAAATGCAAATCAAAACTACTTTGAGATATCACCTAACTCCAGTAAGATTAGCCCATATCACAAACCAGAGCTGCTGGCATGGATGTGGAGAAAAGGGAACACTTCCCTGCTGGTGGGAATGTAAACTAATATGTTCCTTTTGGAAAGATGTCTGGAGAACACTTATAGAACTAAAAATAGACCTGCCATTTGATCCTGCAATTTCTTTATTAGATATATACCTAGAAGACCAAAAATCACATTACAACAAAAATAATTGTATCAGAATGTTTATTGCAGCCCAATTCATAATTGCCAGGTCATGGAAGAAGCCCATGTGCCCATCAATCCACGAATGGATCAGTGATCTGTGGCATATGTACACCATGGAATAGTAGGCAGCCATAAAGAAAGATGGATACTTTACTTCCTTTACGTTCACATGGATGGAACTGGAAAGTGTTCTTCTTAGTAAAGTGTTACAGGAATGAAAGAAAAAGTATTCAATGTGCACAGCCCTATTGTGAAATTCATTTATAGCTTTCATATGAAATCTATAACATAATAGCCTAAGAATATGGGGAGGGTTGAGCAAGAGGGATGGGGGAATGGGTGGAGGGAAGGGAATTCGAGGGATCACTTCTATGGTTTATCTTACAAGGGTACAAGTGAATCTTTCTATAGAATATGAACGTCCTAACACAATAACTAAGAAAATGACATGAAGGCTATGTTAACCAGTTGATGAAAATATTTCAAATTGTATATGAAAACACCACTGTACCCCAGAAGTACATTAATGTACATAGTTATCATTTAATATAAAAAACCCAAAAATACGGTTGTGGATGGAATCTCAGTAATTGCAGGTAAAAGAAATGAAGTAGATGTGATACTTTCTGATACTTTGTAAAGATTAGTATTAGATTTATTTCTGCTGTGACTTTCACTTGAAAACAGATTTAAATTGATTGGGTAAGAGTCCTGGTACACAGATGAAAAATCAGGGCTTTGGTCCATACTATGAAGAAGGCTTTAGAACTATCTGGCAGGTGATTTATACTGATTTGTTATGCAAAGGCTCTGCTGCTCATTTCAGCCTCTAGTGTAGTTGTCTTACATGTTTTCATAAATGTTCTTAAACTGGAACTATTATATTTTTATGTGGGAATGATGCAAAACCAGAGAAATAATGCACACTGTAGAGGAAGGAGCTGGAGCAGAGACTTGAATATTTAGGGACATATACAAAGTATTCATATATATTTGTGTACATTCAGTAGAAGTGGATAAAAATACTGGGTCAGATTTTGCCAGCATGTCCTTTGTTCTGTGGTGTAATACAGTGGGAAGAACATTCAGGAGATTTGGGATATAAATCTTTGTTTGATACAAAGTGTCTACAAAACCCAAAACAAATCACTTCATCCCAGGCCCCAATTTCCATATCTGTGAAGTATAAGAATATTCTAACCTCTCCCTATTTCTCTAGACAAAGAATCAGCCAAGTATAGCCTGTAGACCAAATTCTGCCACTACCTGTTTTTGTAACATGGCCATGCACATTCATTTATGTATATGTGGCTATTTTTGCATTGCAACAGCAGAGTTGAATAGTTGCAACCATATGTGTATGACCCACAAACATAAAATATTTATTATCTGACTCTTTTTTTTTTTT
>NW_003852416.1:21379295-21387512 GCF_000181295.1 Otolemur garnettii
TACCTTTTAGTTGTAATTTCAGGGTCGCAGCTCGCCTCAGGAAGGTTGAAGTGCACTCTTCAATCTTCTCTCTTGTCTCTGCTCCAAACCATCAGCTACTTTGCTAAGGTTCTGTCCTTTCAGCCTCCTTCTGGACGGGAGCTTCTGTAAAAAGCTGGCTGCAGTTCGTCATCTTGGCTCCGCCCCCTTATTATCTGACTCTTTATAGGAAGTCTGTCAACTCCTCCTATAGAGAATATTTGAGAAAATTGGGGGATTCTCAACCATTGACACTGGGGACATTACTGGTATCTGCTTGGGGTGGATCAAGAATGTCAAATATCTTACATGGCAAGATATAATAAAGAACTGCCTGGCTTGGAGTTCCAGTAACTTATTTCTAAGGATTCTTTCTTCTTTGTGATTCTAAGAAAAACCACCTTTGAAAGTTATATCAACTCTTTTATGCCAGTAGGGCAATTATTTCACAAGTTAAATGGGCTGGGAAATTTTTTAAACTGCTCTCGTTAACATGAAAAAGGGCATCCACTTAGAAACAAAATCATTAATTATGCTTAATGGTGAATGATTACAAGCATTCTCTGTAAAATCAGGAAGAAGCCAGTGATGCCTGCAGGTTACTTTTGTATTGGAGGTTCTAACCATCACAATAATGCCAAGGACTAGGAAGGGAAAGCTAACAAAGTTAGCTTACCAGTGTTTCATGGATGCTGGCAGAAGATATGAGACTCTTGTCAGAGATACTATTTCTGTCTGCCAGGGCTGTTTATTGTTTGAACAAAGTCTGTCAGTATCTCTGATTGTAAGAAAAGCAGAAACACAGAAGTTCTATGTCTTGTAACAAAGGAGAAAAGTAAATAAAAAGTATAAAGGTTGAGATGGAAGAAACAAAATTGTTATTAGCAGATGATATGATTATTTCCATGGAGAATTCATGAACATTTGGACATAAATAGTTAGAAATAATAGGAGAGCTCCCCAAGATTTCTGGATTCAAGCTCTATAAACCAAACAGGTTGCATTTTTGTATACTAGGAGCCAAAATTTAGAACATATTATAAAAATGATACCATGTATAAAAGCATCAAAATCCAAAGTACGTATAAATAAATGTAACACATTTTATACCATATTTTAATAGAGGAAATTGTTAAAGTTTATTGAAAAACATAAAAAAAGACCTATATGATATATTGAGATATATTATGGTATGGATAGGGAGATTAAATGTCCAGAAATTGTCTTCGCATTAATTTATAAACTTGATGCAATTAAAACTCCTGTGAGCTTTGCTTGTGTTTTGAACTTATTTATTAGACTAATCATCTCAATAGATGGCTGAGAAAGCATTTGATAAAATTTAATCTTTTCATGATTAAAAACTAAGCAAATTGGAAGAGTAAGGTACTTCCCTGAGCAAACTAACAAAATATTAGAAGAATATTTATGCTGAAACTACAAAACAGTGATGAAGGAAATCAAATAAATAGAAAGAGAGGGACAAGATTGTTCATGTATTGGAAGACTCGATATTATTAAGACAATTCCTAATGTCATCTTTATATTCAATTCAATCTTTAGATTCAATATTTGAACTTAAATATATACACACACAAAGGAACAAGAATATGTTTGTTTTGTTTTTTTTTGAGACAGAGTCTCAAGCTGTCACCCTGAGTAGAGTGCTGTGGCGTCACAGCTCACAGCAACCTCAAACTCTTGGGCTTAAGAGATTCTCTTGCCTGAGTCTCCCAAGTAGCTGGGACCACAGGCCCCCGCCACAATGCCCTGGCTACTTTTTTGTTGTTTAGCTGGCCTGGGCTGGGCTTGAACCCACAAGCCTGGGTGTATGTGGCCGGTACCCTACCCACTGAGCTATGGGTGCCACCAGGGACAAGAATACGTAAAACAGTTATGGAAAGGCAGAACAAAGGTGGAAGACTCACATTATCTGATTTCAGGAGAAGACGGTATAAAGGTATAATAATCAAGGGACTATGGTAGTCCTAAAGATAAACACATAGATCAGTGGAACAGAATAAAAAGCTTACCAACAAACCCACAAAGTAATGTCAACTGATTTTGGACAAAAATGCAAAGGCAACTCAGTGGAGAAAGGAAGGAATTTTTAACAAATGACACTTGAAAAATTGGAAGTTCTTATGTGAAAAGATAACATTTTATATGAATCCCAAATTCACATAAAAATAACTTAAAGATCATATACCTTTATATAAAACTTCTAATATTTCTAAAAGAAAAAGAAGGAGAAATCTGTATGACCATGGATTGGTAAAAAAAGGTTTTAGATACAGTATCAAAATATGATCCATAAAGGGAAAAATTGATAAATTGGACTTTATCAAAATTTTTCTTTGTGAAGGACCCTTTAAAGAGGATGAAAAAGTGAAGGCAGAGCCCGTAGCTTAGTGGGTAGGTTGCTGGCCATATATACCCAGGCTGACCGGTTTGAATCCTGCCTGGGGCCAGCTGAACAACAATGACAACTGCAACAAAAAAGTAGCCAGGCATTGTGGCGGGCAGCTGTCCCAGCTACTTGGGAGGCTGAGGCAAGAGAATCGCTTGAGCCCAGGAGTTGGAGGTTGCTGTGAGCTCCACGGCTCACATGCACTCTACCCAGGGGGACAGATTGAGGCTCTGTCTCAAAAAAAAAAAAAAAAAAAGAACTGGGAGGCCATGTTAAAGGAAATGGAAAAGGGAAATGAATAGGTAGAGAAGCTGATGGATGTTAAAGAGGAAAGGTTGTGCGAGAGCTGTGGTTACCCACAGGTCACTAGCCAGTTCTCCCAGCACCATTTGTCAAATAGGGAATCTTTTCCCCAATATATGTTTTTGTTAGGCTTGTCAAAGATCAAATGATGATATGTGGCTGGGTTCATCTCTAGATTCTCTATTCTGTTTGTTCCATATATCTACATTATTTTTGTGCCAGTACCATGCTGTTTTGATCATCATAGATTTGTAGTATAACCTGAAGTCTGGTAATGTGATACCTCCTGATTTGTATTTATTTCTAAGAAATATATTGGCTATTCGAGTTTTTTTCTGATTCCATATAAAACAAAGTACTATTTTTTTCAAGTTTTTAAAAGTATGACATTGATGCTTTGATAGGGATTGCATTAAATCTGTAAATTACTTGGGGCAGTATGGACATTTTAACAAAGCTGATTCTTCCTAGCCATGAGCATGATATGTTTTTCCATTTGCTAACATCTTCAGCTATTTCTTTTCTCAGGGTTTCTTAATTCTAATTATGGAGATGTTAAACATCCTTTGTTAGATATATTTCCAGAAATTTCATCTTTTTTTGGCACTGCAGCAACAGGAATAGAGTCTTTGACTGTATTTTTGGCTTGACTATTGTTGATATAAATAAAAGCTACTGATTTCTAGTATTGATTTTGTATCCTGAGACACTGCTATCTTCCTCGATCACTTCTGAGAGCTTTGTAGTTGAATCCCTGGGGTTTTCTGGGTATAAGATCATGTCACTGCAAAGAGTGAGAGTTTGACTTCTGACCCCATATGAATACCCTTGATCCCTTTCTCTTGCCTGATTGCAATGGTAGGATATGTTGAATAGCAGTGGTGACAATGGGTATCCTTGTGTAGTTCCAGATTTGAGTGTGAATGCTTACAGTTTTACTCCATTCAATATGATATTGGCTGTAGGTTTACTAAAGATGCCCTCTATCAGTTTAGGAAATGTCTCATATAAGCCTGTTTTCATAAGTGTTTTTTATCATGAAAGGATGCTAGATATTATCAAAAGCCTTTTCTGCATCAGTTGACAGAATCATATGGTCTTTTTTTTTTATTTTGTTTATGTGGTATATTATATTTATAGATTTATGTATGTTGAACCAACTTTGTAACCCTAACCCTGACATAAAACCAGCTTGATTGTGGTGTATAATTTTTTGTATGTGTCATTGAATTTTGCTTGCTAAGTTCTTATTGAATATTTTTGCATCGATATTCATTAATGATATTGGTCTATAGTTTTCTTTCTTTGTTGGGTCTTTTTCTGATTTGGGGATCAAGGTGATATTTGCTTCATAGAATGTGTTGGAAAGGATTCTTTCTTTTTACATGTTTTGGAAAAGGTTATGTGATATAGGTACTAGATCCCCTTTTGAAGATTTGGTAGAATTCTGATGTGAAGCTATCTGGTCTTGGACTTTTCTTTTTTAGGAGATTTTGTATAGTTGATGCTATTTCAGTGCTTGGTATAGGTCTATTCAAAATTTCTAAGTATCTGGCTGAATCTAGGAAGGTGGTATGCTGCCACCTATTGGTCCATTTCCTCCAGATTATCATATTTCTGAGAATAGAATTTTTTATAGTAATCATTGAGGTTTTTTTGAATTTCTGCAGTATATGTTTTTATTTCTCCTTTATCATTTCTGATTGACATTATTAGAGATTTTACTTTTCTGTTTCTGGTTAGGCTAGCAAAAGATTAATCAATTTTATTAATCTTTTCAGATAACCAACTTTTTGTTTCATTGATCTTCTGAATGATTTTTTTGTTTTCAGTTTCATTTAATTCTGCTCTAACTTAGATTATTTATTTTCTTCTACTGGGCTTGGGGTTGGATTGTTTTTCCTTTTCCACTTGTTTGAGATGACCTATTAGGTTGTTGACTTTCTCTTTTTTGTTTTCTTGATGAAGGCTTCTAATTCTAAAAATTTCTGTCTTCAGGCTACCTTTCCAGTATCCCACAGGTTTTGATAATTTTTGTCTTCATTATCATTTCGTTCTAAAAAATTGATGGTTTCTTTCTTAATCTCGTCTTTGACCCAGCTATCATTGAGGTTAAGGTTATTTAGTTGCCATGATTTTGTTTGAGTATAGAGATATCTGTTGCTGTTGAGTTCAACTTTTACTCCGTGATGATCTGAGACGATACAAGGAATAATTTCTATTTTTTTAAATTTTTGAGATTAGACTTGTGTCCTGAGATATGATCAATTTTGGAGGATGACCCAGGGGCTGATGAGAAGAATGTGTATATTCAGTTTTATTAGGATGAAATGTTTGGGAGATCTGTGTTAAGTCCATTATTTCTTTTTCGAAAATCCATCCAGAACTGACAAAGGGGTGTTAAAATCTCCAACTATTATAGGGCAGAAAGATATCAAATTGTTCATATCCATTAGGGTTTGCTTTATAAACTTAGGAGCATTTTGGTAGGGCACATAAATGTTAATTATTGAAATCTCTTCATGTTGAGTGTAGATAAGTAGTGTCCATACTTATCTTTCCTCATCTTTGTTGGTTTAAATTCTACTGTATCTGCATATAAAATTGCAACCCCCTCTTTATTCTGATTTCTGTTCACCAGTATTATAGATGTCCATCCCATCACCCTGAGTCTTTTTTTTATTCTTTATGGTAAGATAGGTCTCTTGTAGGCAATAGATATCTGGCCTGAGTTTCTGTATCTGGTCAGACAACCTGTGCCTCTTTTGAGGACAATTCATGTTATTCACATTAATTGAGAGAATCCATAGATATAGTAGTGTTTTGGCCATCATGTTTTTCAAAGGGCCATTGTATATTTTTAATCCTTTCACATTGTGGAAGTTAGGTTTTGTTCAATAAATTCTGAGTGAATTTACCTTGGTGTTAGACCATTGTGCTGGTCATTATGTAAAATGGATTCCAGTATTTCCTAGAGAGGTGGTTTAGTTGTGGCAAATTCCCTCAACATGTGTATGTCATAAAGCATTTGATTTCTTCATCACAAATGAAACTCAGTTTAGCTGGGTACAGGATCCTGGGCTGAAAGTTGTTTTGTTTTAGAAGATTGCAGGTTGATGACCATCCTCTTCTGGCTTGAAAAGTTTCGGTTGTAAAATCTGCAGTCATTCTAATATTTCTCCCTTTGCAGATAATACTTTTCTTACATCTGGTTGGTTGTAGTTTTTTTCTCCTTCATATTAACTTTGGCAAAGTTAATTACAATATGTCTAGAAGATGCTGTATTTGGAATAAGTTTGCTGGCATTCGTAAACTGTATACTATCTGAATTTCTATATCTCTTGCAATGCTGAGGAAATTATCCTCCATAATATCTTGGCATAGAGCATCTGTGCCTTTAGGACCATCCTCTTCTCCTTCGGGAATTCCTACAAGTCAAATGTTTGATCTTTTGGAATGATCCCACAACTCTCTCAATGTTCTGTTCTTGTTTTTCGTTTTTCTGTCTCTTTGAATACTTGGGATCATTCAAAAACCTTGTCTTCAATTTCTGAGATAATTTCTTCTGCCTGGTCAACTCCATTACTGAGGGATTCCACTGTATTTCAAAGCTTCTTCAATAACTTTTAACAGTTCCTTGAGCTATGCTATCTCTTTTCTCTTTATGTTCTTATCCTTGGTTACTTTGTCTTTGAATTCATTAATTTCTCGAGACAACTTCAAACTATTTTGGGGGTTTCTTATTCCATCTTTTCCTCCATTCTATTCATCTTATTTGCCATCCCTATTCTGAATTCTGTTCTGACAATTCAGCCATGTGTCTATGAATGGTATCTTCTATTGTATCTCCATTGTCATTCCTTGGGGGAGTTGATGTACTCTGATTATTCATGTTTCCAGAGTTCTTCCATAGGTTCTACCCCATGAGTATTTTACACACTTTGGTAATTAAAACTGATAGGGTAAGATTGGATTGGGGGGCCCCAGGAAGTAGAGTTAACCAGCCCTTTACCAATGAGCTGGGGCTTTTGATTGTGGCTTTTCTCCTATAGCCTTAGAAAGGTCTGTTTCAGAGCTGCAGCCAGGGACTCTGAGGACCTGATTGGTGAGATAGTGCATGCTGGCTCTATGTTGAAGTCAGACTGCCTCTATCCAATCCTAATGAATCATGGTATTAGGGTGAAATCTCACCTGGGGAGAGATACAAGCAACTGCAATGCCCTGACCTCTACCACAGACATCTGGAGGAGAAGAATCAGTCCTTTCTCATCACAAAACAACCACCACTGAATGGTCCCCGGGTAGACAGCCCAGGTCGAGAGTTCTAATCAGATATTCCTTGAGAGTGTAGTCACTGCTCAACAGGGAGAGTTCAAGGGGTCTCCAGTGACCCAATAATGGAAATTCGTAGGCACTACTGTCCTGAAATCCCAATGAGAAGGAACCTTGTATCCTCTCATGAGCCACCAAGTCAGCAAATGCACACCAAAGTCTGAACAGGGGTGTCGGTGTTGCCATCTGCTCCATGCTGTTGCTGCACATCTCTCTCCTGTGTGTTCTCCTTTTCTTGCACCCCCCTGCTTTCATCTGTGTCACTTTTTCCACACTGCTCTCCAGCAGCCCACACAATGTCCAGGCCTCTAAAGGAATTGCCAAACACTGTGGGCTCTGCATGAGGCAGACTTTTAGACTGCCAGGTGAGTGGGAAAGTGTAGACTGGGAGTGCAGAATTTTGGGGAAAATATTTATTCAATTTTATGCTAGACAGGATGATGCTTAGCCTCACAAGTGGGACCTCTCTGAAGAAGGAGGTCCTGTGTTTAGTGACTCTCTTGTGGAGTAAAATGGAAGGTATTTTCTTCCCTGCTTGCTTGCAGAGAGCCCACAGCAAGCCTCCCACTTGAAGGGGAGTCTCTCATCTTCTTGAGCATGGGCTTTGTACCAAGAATTTGTTTTGTTTTCTTGGATCCTCTTTTGTGGAGTTGCAGCTTACCTCAGCAGAGATGATGTGCACTTGTCTATCTTCTTTCTTAGCTCAGCTCCCCACCTTTTGTTTCACCGAGTCCACTTCTTCTTTTTGTTTTTTATTGAATGGTAACTGTACATTAATGCACTTCTGGGGTACAGTGTGGGGTTTTCACACACAATCCGAAACAATTCCATCAAACTGGTTAACATAGCCTTCATGTCATTTTCTTAGTTATTGTTTTAAAACGTTCACATTCTACTCTTAGAAAGATTCACTTGTACCCTTGTAAGATGAACCTCAGAAGTGATCCCTCCAATCCCCTTCCCTCCACCCATTCTCCCCTCCTCTCTCCCTCCCCCTCCCTGTATTCTTAGGCTATTATTAGGTTATAGCTTTCATATGAAAGGTATAAATTAATTTTATAATAGGGTTGTGTACATTGGATACTTTTTCTTCCATTCTTGTGATACTTTGCTAAGAAGAACATTTTCCAGCTCCATCCATGTGAACATGAAGG
>NW_003852416.1:21387873-21399994 GCF_000181295.1 Otolemur garnettii
TAATCTTACTGGAGTTAGATGATATCTCAAAGTAGTTTTGATTTGCATTTCTCTGATGATTAAGGATGGTGAGCATTTTTTTCATATATCTGTAGGCCATGTGCTGATCTTCTTTGGAGAAATTTCTCTTCAAGTCCCTTGCCCACCCTGAGATGGGATCACTCATTTTCTTCTTGCTAATACATTTAAGTTCTCTATGGATTCTGGTTATTAAACCTTTGTCAGAGACATAACCTGCAAAAATCTTCTCCCATTTTGAGGACTGTCTGCTTGCCTTACTTACTGTGTTCTTGGCTATGCAGAAGCTCTTTAGTTTGATCAGGTCCCAATAGTGTATTTTTGATGTTGCTTCAATAGCCCGGGGTGTCCTCCTCATAAAATGTTCTCCCAGGCCGATTTCTTCAAGTGGTTAGCCTAACTTTCTTCTAGTATTTTTATGGTTTCATGTCTTAAGTTTACATCTTTAATCCAGTGAGAGTCTATCTTAGTTAATGGTGAAAGGTGTGGGTCCAGTTTCCGTCCTCTATAGGTTGCCAGCCAGTTCACCCAGCACCATTTGTTAAATAGGGAATCTTTTCCCCACTCAATGTTTTTAACTGGCTTGTCAAAGATCAGGTACCGGTAAGTAGTTGGATTCATCTGTTGGCTCTCTATTCTGTTCATACATCTACCTCTCTATTTTTGTGCCAGTACCATGCTGAAAAAACAAATTTTTAATTTATTGTTATATTATATAATCCTTTTGTTTTCAATTTCATTTTAATGTGCTCCAATTTGGGGTGTTTCTTTTATTCTGCTGTGTTTGGGATTGGAATGTTCTTTCTTTTCCAGTTCCTTGAGATGTCCCATTAAGTTGTTAACTTCCTCTCTTTCTATTCTCTTGAGGGAGGCTTGCAGTGCTATAAATTTCTCTCTTAGGATTGCCTTTGCGGTATTCCAAAGGTTCTGATAATTTGTGTTTTCATTTCATTTTGTTCCAAAATTTGGTAATTTCCTTCTTAATCTTATCTGTGATCCAGCTATCATTCAGCATGAGGTTATTTAGCTTCCATGTTTTTGTGTGAGTATGCAGATTCCTATTGTTATTGAGTTCAACTTTTATGCCATGATGGTCCAAGAAGATGCAATGAATAATTTCTATTCTTTTAAATTTGCTGAGGTTAGACTTGTGATCTAAGATGTGATCAGTTTTAGAGTATGCTTCATGGGCTGATAAGAATGATGTGTATTCAGTTTTGTTAGGATGAAGTGTTCTGTAGAGGTCTGTTAAATCCAATTGTTGAATCATTAATTTCAAGTCTATAATTTTTTTGCTTAGCTTTTTACTGGATGATCTATCCATCACTACCAAATGAGTGTTAAAATCTGTGACCATTATGATGCTGGAGGGAATCAAGTTGCTCATGCCTGTTAGAGTGTCTCTTATAAATTGAGGTGCATTCTGGTTGGGTGCATAAATGTTAATAATTGAAATCTCATCATGGTGAGTGTTACCCTTAACAAATATGAAGTGACCATCCTTATCTTTTCTTACTTTTGTTGGTTTAAAGCCTATTGTATCTGTGAATAAAATTGCAACACCTGCTTTTTTCTGATTTCCATTTGCCTGAAATATGGAGAAACATCCCTTTACCCTGAGTCTATATTTATCTTTTAAGATAAGACGAGATTCTTGTATGCAGCAGATATCTGGCCTGAGCTTTTGTATCCAGTCAGCCAACCTGTTGTCTAAAGAGGACAATTTAAGCCATTCACATTGAGAATATTTATAAGACTTTAAAAGTGGACCTTTTTAATCATTTCACCACTGTGAAAGTTGGAATTTGATCAAAAGTTTCTGAGTGAGTTTACTTTTGTGGTGGAGGATTATGCTGTTCATTATAGAAGATAGGTCTGAGAATATCCTGGAGAGCTGGTTTAGTTATGTCAAATTTCTTAAAGATATGAATGTCATTAAAGTATTTAATTTCTCCATCATAAATGAAACTCAGTTTAGCTGGATATGAGATCTTGGGTTGAAAGTTATTTAGTTTTAGGAGGTTAAAGGTCTATGACAACCCTCTTCTAGCTTGAAAGTTTTCAGCAGAGAGATATGCAGTCATTCTAATATTCTTCCCCTTTTAGGTTATGGTTTTCTGACATCTGGATGCTTGTTGAATTTTGTGCTTCATATTAACTTTGGCGAAGTTAATTATAATGTTTCTAGGACATATCTTATTCAGTTTGAGTCATGCTGGGGTTTTCCAACTGTCTGCTCTCTGAATTTCAGAATCTCTTGGCATGTCTGGAAAGTTCTCATTCATTATCTTATGATGTAGAGCCTCTGTGCCTTTCAAAGTGATCTAGTTGTGTTTAGGAATATCTATAAGGTGAATATTAGTTTTCTTCGAATTATCCCAGAGCGCTCATCTATTTTTGTTTTCCACTTCTCTTCCTCTTTGAGTGTTTGGGAGCGTTCAAAAACTTTGTCTTCAATGTCAGAAATCTTTTCTTCTGCCTACTCCATTCTGTTACTGAGGGATTCTACTGTATTTCTCAGTTCTTTGAGGGTTGCAAAATTTTGTCTCAATGTGTCAAAATCTTTGGTGATTTTGTCTTTGAATTCATTGAATTCTTGAGACAACTTTTGAAATTCTCCCTGAATTTCTAATTCAAACTTTACCTCCATTTTATTAATCTTATTTGCAATCCAAATTCTGAATTCGATTTCTGACATCTCAGCCATTTGTTTATGAATGAGATCTTCTGTTGTGTCCACTATGTCATTTCTTTGGGGAGTTGATTTACTCTGGTTATTCATGTTACTGGAATTTTTTGCTGATTCCACCCCATGATTATTTTATACTGTTTCGCTAGATGAGCAGAAAAGGTGAAGTTGGTTTCGTGGCTCCTGGAGTAGTGATTAACCACTCCTTTGCCCCAAAACTGGGACTGGTGTCTGTACCTTTTCCTCTAGAGTTTTGCAAAGAAACTGTACAGTGCTATGGCCTTATACACTGGGGACTTGCTTGGTGTGATGTGGCTAAGTGGCTCTATCTTGTTTTCAGCTGGTCTCTGTCCTACCCTAGTGAATCTGTTACTCTGGGTTGAAGATTCAGCTGTGGAGAAATACCAGCAATTAAGTCACCCCACCCTCCACAGGCAACAACTGGAAAAGGAAAATCAAACCTTCCCACAACCACACACCCAGGATACCACTTTGGATAGTCCTCAGGTTATTGGTCCAGTTCAAGAGATCCAAATCAATTGTCCCAGTCAGCCCCTGGTCTCAGGTGGGAGAGTTTAAAAGATCTTGAGCAACTAGATAGCAGGGGTCTGCTGGCAGCTCTAGTATGACTCACTCTGGCGGTCCGTGGAGTCAGAAGTATCCACCCAACAAGTGAATTAGTCTGGGAGTCTTGATGCTTCCTTCCCCACCTTGCACCTCTGTCATACCCAGTCACTGGTAACCCCACAGGGTTTTGACCCTGTTCCCTTCAATGAGCAGATGCTCCAGGGGTTTGTACCTGCTTGAGTCACAGGGAGATCTATGCCTCCTCAGCCAGGTTGTGTACTCTGCCACCATCCAACAGTGGGAGCTGAGACCTGACAACCTCAGGTGCTTGTTGGAAGCTGGGGCGGTTCACTCAGTTCTGGCCCTGCCCATGATTGATGTTGCTGACACTTATATTTTCCCAGAATTTATATTTCTGTCCTGGCTAATTCCCCTGTGGAGCAGGTGCTGTTTTAGTTCACAGAAACTGTGACTCATCCCTGGTCTGTGCTGCTGCCCAGAGCTCACATCTCTGTCTTGGCTGCAGTTTCTGTTGGGGCAGGTGTGGTTAGAGCTCACACTCAGGTCTCAGTTCCAGCCTCTCCCTGCCTTCTTTTGTTTCTGCTGTCATCCCCTGGGGTCCACGTGCTTCTTAGGCTCACTAAAGCAATCCTTCTGACTCAGCTCCACCCTGGGGGTATGCTGTCCCTGTGTGCACATATTCTAGTCTCCATCCCCTCCACACCCCACCTAGGCAGGTACTGCCTCAGGCGTACCCTTTACTCATGGGACCTGCGTTTCAGTTCCAGATCTGTTCTGCCAGTGGCTGCCACCAGAGAAGATGTCTGGCTTCTTCTGATTGCACAGAGAGACAGGGAGTGTCTCTCCAAAGTATCCTCGGGGTGTGAGCCCTATTGTTCCTGCCTCTGCTGCTGTTGCTCTGTGCCAGGGGGCACCACCTCTGTCTCTCCCATATGGTTTTCTCAGTTCACCATCTTCTCCTTACTCCTCTGCTGCAGAATCGAGACAGACCGGCAACAGCCCACACCCTGTCCACACCTCTCCAAAAAATGCCCAATGATCTGGACTCCATAGGGAACAGGCTTCCAGACCTCTGAGTGAGAGTGGAGGGGAATGCTGTGAGTATTCCACAGGGGACTATAGCCCAGACGGAAACATAAATTCTGGGAAAATATTAGTGTCATGACTTACCAGGTTACTTGCTAAACTTCTGTCCTTTCACTCTCCTTCTGGATGGGAGCCTCTGTGGAAAGCTGGCTCCAGTCGGCCATCTTGCCTCTGCCCTCCTATTTTGTCTTCATTTTTGAATGACAGTTGTGATATATATATAGTATTCTTGGGGTAACAGAATTTTTTTCTTTTAGAATTTTGAATAAATGTGTCTTTCGACTGTTTTCTGGTCTTCATTATTTAAAATTGGAAATCAACCATTAATTGTGTCACAGATCCTGTTTAGGAGGTGAGTTTTTTCTCCCTGCTTTTAAGATTTTCTTTTTGTCACGAGCTTTCAATAGTTGTAACATAATGTGTCTAGGTGTGGATCTGTTCAGGAATGATCCTACTTGGGGCTTGTTGTACTTCTTGAATCTATAGATTAATAATTTTCATCAAATTTGGGATGTTTTTGGTTATTTTTTCAAATAAATTTTGCCATTTTTCTTTTTCTCCTTTCCTTCTAGGGCTTCTAATATGCATTTAGATTGCTTCCTGTTGTCCTCTATTTTCAGAGACTGTGCTCATTTTTCCTTGAGCTTTTTCATCTCTGTTTTTCAGGTTATGTAATTCCTATTTATCTATTTTTGAGTCTCTCATTTTTTTCTTGCTTTCTCAAATCTGTTATTAAGAATACATTATGTGTTTTCATTTTTGTTTCTCTACTTTTCTTTTCTTCTTTTTTTTTTATTGAATGGTAACTATGTACATTAATGCACTTCTGGGGTGCAGTGTGGGGTTTTCACACACAATCCAAAACAATTCCATCAAACTGGTTAACGTAGCCTTCATGTCATTTTCTTAGTTATTATTTTAAAACGTTCACATTCTACTCTTAGAAAGATTCACTTGTACCCTTGTAAGATGAACCTCAGAAGTGATCCCTCCAATCCCCCTTCCTCCACCCATTCTCCCCTCCCCTCTCCCTTCACCCTCCCCGTATTCTTAGGCTGTTATTAGGTTATAGTTTTCATATAAAAGGTATAAATTAGTTTCATAATCGGGGTGTGTACATTGGATACTTTTTCTTCCATTCTTGTGATACTTTGCTAAGAAGAACATTTTCCAGCTCCATCTATGTGAACATGAAGGATGTAAAGTCTCCATCTTTCTTTATGTGTTTCTCTACTTTTCAACTCTAGATTATCTATTTGGTTCTTTTTTTAAAACAAAATATAATTTTCTATGTATTTATCTCAGTCCTCTATTGAATCATTGTCAATTTTTCTTTAATTATTTAAAGATGGTTTCTTTCAATTTTCACAACAGTATTTATAAAATCTTCTTTCAAATCTTTTTCTGCTGCATCCATAGAGAGTTAGTTCTGTTGACTTCTGTTTTTCTGAAGTGTGGGTTTTATGCATGGCTTGTAATGTGTTACTGTAAATTGGTATTTTAGGTAAGTAGTATGTTGGTATCCAATATGTAATCTTTTCTTCCCCATGAGATTTTATTAGATTTTTGGACTTAGTCCTTTTCTCCCGTGCTATAACTGGTATTTATAGTTATAAAAATTCTTATTGTTAGTTTTTTGTTTGGCTGTGATCAGTCAATGATTGTTCAGAGGTTGTATTTCAAATGTCTATTTAAATGGCATATACTTTTTGCTGTTGGATTTCTGTGTGGATTGATAGGTACTTTCAGTCTTGTGGCAATTAAATTTTCCACACACTTTCCTTTCCTCTTGGTCTCTTTGGTCTCATGTTTGTGTGTAGCCTCCTAGTTAACCAGTCTTGTGTTGAGTCTCCCTTACATGTGCACATAGCCTGCTAGTCAGCCAGGGTTGTGTGGAAAGCTTATACAGGCAGTCCCCAAGTTACAAACATCCAGCTTACATCCAACTATAATTTATGAATGGAGGCTTTTATATTAAGTCCTAGAGTTAGAAATATCTAACTGATATATGACTCACACTTATAAGGCTATTCCAACTTACTACTGTTTCATCTTACAACCAAATTCAACCTAAGAACAAACCTACAGAACCTACCTTATTAGTACCTCAGAGACTGCCTGTAGCTCATTTTCTGTCTTCCCATATGCCAGAATCTCCCCATTGAAATGTTTGGCTTGCCTGCCAGTCTGTTGATTGTCCTAGCTATAACTGTGGTGTAGTAACTGGTTAACTTATGGAAAAGATGTAGAAAAAGAATAAAGAAAAAAAATACAAATGCTTCCATATTTACATGTCCAGAAGTCATTATATTCTTGATTCTAGGGTATCAACTTCAGTGCAAAATGCTCTCTTTCTTGTTGCCTCTTGTAGGGAATACATTGAATCTTTGGCATTCTTGAACTATCTGCCAGGCTAAGGATCAGCAGGGAGATGGACAGAGAAGGATAGGTAGCTTAATATTTGGACCCAAGTTTGGAACTATGTTGTTTACATAACAACAAAGAATGTCAGCAAGTAAGGAAGAGCTATCAGGAGGAGAATAGAGATTTAGAGATGATCCAGGCCATCAAGTTCCCGGTTTTGGAAGAATGGCCATGGGAGTTTAAATTTTTAGTCTACCTTTTCATGATCACTTGGTAAATTAGTTAAATTTATACCTAAGTCTTCTGGTTTTTAGTTTTTATTCTTTCTATTATGTCTGTTAAAGATACAAGAAAAGCACGAATTTTCATGGAAACATAAAATCAGTTAGCTAAAAATGACCTAAAAGAATAATGATATCCTCTCATAATAATAACTTTGTGATATATTCATAATTATAACCTGATGTTATCAGCAATCCCTAGAACAGCCATAACTTGTTGGATGCATTATATATTTGTATCACTGTGTTAAGTTCATTACAAATAAGTTTTTATTATATTCATTTTTAAAAATCAGGGGCCAAAGGTGATGGCTCATGCCTGTAATCCTAGCACCTTGGGAGGTGGAGGTGGGAGGATCACTTGAGGTCAGAAGCTTAATATCAGCCTAAATTAGCTGGGTGTGGTAGTGAGTGCCTATAGTCTGAGCTGCTTTGTGAAGCTTAGGCAGGAACATTCCTGGAGCCCAGGAATTTGAGGTTATAGTGAGCTATGATCATACTATTGCACACTGGCCTGGGTAACAGAGTGAAACCCTGTTTAAAACAAAACAAAAACCAAAAATTTAGGAAAGGCATCAAAAGATTTTTCCTAAGACTTCTCTAATAGTAAAATTAATACAGTTGGGATCCAAGCTTGTATCTATTTGAATTCATAACTTATGCCTTTAACTATCCCATTATATTGCCTCACATAATGTAGGTGAAACTACCTAACCCTGTGCCTAGCAGGTTTTAATTCTCATAGTGGAATAATTGTATCGTGTCACTCATTTTCTGTTTAAATATCTCCAGGGATGAGAAAAAATCACTCCTTTCTCAAGTAGCTCTTTTACTCATATAATAGTTTCTGGTGTTATTAAAGGTTTATCATGTAGAACTGAGTAGTATGTTTGTCTTTTCCATAATGTTTGGCCTTCTGGATTTACACAGAATAAATCAGCTATCTATTCCATATGAAAGCAAAGTGTCTTTGGCTTTTCCTTTGCTAGGCTCTCAGTTTTTTTCCCCAGGTAGTTTAAAAGATAAAAATTATTTTCCATCATTGTACTTTTCTTTGGGTGCACTCTAGATTATTAGTATCCTTCTGAGATTATTACAGCTGGAAATAAACATAATATCATAAGTAGGACACTAATAAAAATGATTATAGCTATTGTTTATTAAGCTCTTATTATGTTGTATGCATAGTTAAAATCCTTTATGTACCTTTACAATAATAGTAGAAGACGACACTTAAAGTGGTGTTTCATCTGTTATTTCTACAGTAAGTAACCACTAAGACAAAATTTGAACTGGAGTCTGCTAGACTCCAAACTCTTCATTATGCTGTATTTGGCTGGCATGTACAGCTATGTTACCTCCTGTGTTCTGGTTCTATTAATTTAGATTGAAATTGCATTAATCTTTTTGGCAACAGTCTCATAGCATTGAATTATATTAAGCTTTTATCAACTAAAACCCACGAATCTTAACAAGATCTTAAATATATGAGCTTCTGTCTGGCCTTATCTTATATAATTAATTTTCAGTATAACTGTAGGACTCTTGTTGTCTTCACTTTTCATTTTGGGGATTTTAGCCCAAGTTTGTACATTGCTAAGATAATTTTGAATTTTTAGTTTGTTATTAACTCTTCCTCTAGATATATGACCATTTGCATCTTTGATCAATGTCCTTTTTATTTATCTAGTCATTGATACAATTTCAAACAGATTAGAATTAGAGAACAAATAATTAATAGAGCATATCTATTAATTCCCTATAACATTGTTTTTTTTTTTTTTTTTTGCAGTTTTTGGCCAGGGCTGGGTTTGAACCCACCACCTCCGGTATATGGGGCTGGTGCCCTACTCCTTGAGCCACAGGTGCTGCCGCCCTATAACATTTTGAAATGTACTTTTCTAGAGTATAGTACATATGTTTGGCAATGTTCACTGTTTTGTTTTCTTACTATAAAGATAATACGTAGCCGGGCGTTGTGGCAGGCAACTATAGTCCCAGCTACTTGAGACGCTGAGACAAGAGAATTGCTTAAGCCCAAGAGTTGTAGGTTGCTGTGAGCTGTGATGCTACAGCACTTTACCAAGTACAACCTGAGACTCTCTCAAAGACAGAGTTTGAGACTCTGTCAAAAAAAAAAAAAGATAATATGGTTGCTTTATTTTTTATTTCAGAGTTCTGGTTGGTGTGATGTTGAGGGTATCAGTTATAATTGTTGCTTCTGTTGCATTTTAGGCAGGAACATTGCTGGAGCAATACATTTATTACATAGGAAATGAGAGTTTAGTAGGTGTTTTACTCATCTATTTTGACTTCTATCAGAAGATGTCAAAATAATTGAAATTTCTTTCACTCTTTATGGTGTGCTTTGGTAAAAGTTTTGTAATTTTTTCTGAGAAAGCATTGTCCATATTTCTTTTTCATTTATTTGGTATAGTATTCCGGTGTTATAGTATAATTGCTTTTCTTTTTAGTTTCTCACTTTCATTATGTAAACTTGTGAGTTTTCATATAGGAGTAACTTCTGGAAGGAGAACTAAACTTCATTTTTAAATTCTCTGGATTTGGGGACTGACCAGGCTATGTAAACTTGTGCAAGTTGCTTGCTTTGTGAACCTCAGTTTCCTCATATATAATATAGGGGCAAGAATCCAAATAAATAACTATTTAGGATTCCAAAAAAGGTTTGGGATTTAAAAAATAGGTAACCAACTATTAGTGGCTTATATAAATACTGCATTTATCTCACATAACAAGAAAGCAAGAGAAGGGTAGTCTGTCCAAATATGGTAGGTCAATAAAGACATTGGGAGTCTTTACATTTTTCTGAGTGAAAATCAAACTGAAGTACAAAAAGCAGCTTATCACTAATGGGAAATAATTATTTGGAAAAAATAGAGAAGAGGCAGATCTGAAGAATGATGGCAACTCTAGAAACTTTCAAGTTTTGCATAGCAAAGTGAAAGATTTTAGGAGATGGAGTAAATGGAAGAATGATGCTAGCCTCCTCTTTGTCTCCTCAGTGACTCAAAATATTTCTGGATTGAAAAAGTGACTACTAGTCAGAATGATGCTATAGTCTAAAAAGTGCATGAAAAATAAAAACCTTCAGCAGGTGACTCAGAACGGCAGCCCTAACTAGAGCTGAGTGGGCAAGTTGGCAAGTGGTTTAAAAATAGGCCAAATATCCTGAGTGTACATGCTGGAGCTTTCATCTGGTCCTGTGACATCAGGTAAAGGAAATGACCTTCACAGTCACTAATAATCGAAGTTGTATTATTTATCCTATGGAAAATGGTAAAAGATGTTAACAAAGGCTCCAGAAGATAAATATGTCCTGGAGGTGAACTAGGAAGCAGAATGGAGGAGTGAGAATCTAAAATGAGGTCAAAGAGAGCTAAGAAACAGAGAAGTCACCAAAGAATTTGGGAATGATCAGACAAACTTGCATGCCCTGTGTCATGGAGTTGGAGATCCTTCTGGCTTATACTTTTTGCATATCTTTAGTCTGATGAAAATATATAAATTATAAGGATATAAATTATAAATTCTGTCATTTTTGGTGAAAGAAGACTTTGGTGTGTGCATGGTTCTTTGTTTTATTTTAGTTTTTACTGTCTGCTTTCTTTCTTTTTGTAGATATTGTTCGGAGTGATGTTGCCTTAGATAAACAGAAAGGTTGCAAGATTGCCCAGCACCCGGATGTTATGCTGGAGCTCCAGAGAGAGAAGGCAGCTCAGATGCATCTGGTTCTTCTAAAGGAGCAATTCTCTAATACTTACAGTAATCTTATATTAACAGGTAAGGCTATTGGGGTCAGCAGAAATCTTAGAGCGTTTAGTTAGCAACTTGATATTTGGGGGACACTAGAGTGGGATCCAAATGCTCTATCTCCACCTCCTTTGTCACTTTTTAAACTGTGATGACTTGTCTTTTTAGGACAAACATTTCTTGTGGTTTGTAGATATATTTTGATTTGAAATTATGGGTAGTTCAGCATGTGTTTTCTCAAAAGACAGAACCAATGAAAACCTAATGAAGTCTTGTAAAAATATGAACTTGTAGATGTGTGCCAATAGATTTCAGAGAATTACTAAATTTGGTGTCTTTTAAGAAGAAGCTATTTTCTTCTTTCTGTGTATGCCCTTTCTATGAACCCAGTGAATATAAAGATGAAATGTAAAAGAGATAATGATCCTCAGGCAGAATTGAGACTGTTTTATTCCTAGTGGAATTTGCAAAAATCTGGGGAATTTGATTTTCTTTTTAAAAGCAAAAAGACTGTGAGACTGAGGCATAGTCACTTACATCCTTGGTTCTAGGAGCAAAGTGAATATGTGTCAGAGCTACAAGGAGAAAAAAGCATCTTTTTGTAGGGCTGCCTACAAACTTTACTGGTTGAGTCTGTGAGTTTCATTTCTTTTGTCAGGTTTTGGAAAAGATTGTAATAGCAGATTCTTATGTAAGAATCATTAAGAACTTGAGATCAACTAAGAAGAGTAGTCCAAGTTACTTGCATTTTCTTGAGATCATGCAAGACAGACCTATTGATCCAAATAAACTTTAATAAGTCAAAAATAAATATGTGTTTTCTATTGTTTATGAATATTTAAAAATACAAAGATAGAATGTTTCGCAGGCTGTGCATATCTCACATTTACTTTCATAAAATCTAAGTTAGGAAAATTTTAACTTTTTTTATAGGCTTCCTGGCCTTTTAGCAGAAATTGCTCAGTGGCAACCAAATTGTTTTGCTTTTTAAAAAGCACAAGTCTCTTCCAACTTTTCATCTTATACCTGGTGGAAAACCCAACAGCATGAGATGAAAGCCAGACTTAAATGTGACATTTGTGCACAGAGAAGAGGATTATGGATTCCATAAGTATAGGCTGTTTTTTTGCCTTTGATAGGTCATTAAGGAAGGAATACTTAAAAGTAATTTATGGTCAATAAATGCATTTCCCTAAATTGGTTAATGAAACTGGGCTTAAGTTTAGATATTTGGGAATAACAGAGATTTTTCTCTAAGTTTCTTCAGTCTACCTCAAATGTATACTCTGTGTGTGTGTGTGTGTGTGTGTGTGTGTGTGTGTGT
>NW_003852416.1:21400014-21412834 GCF_000181295.1 Otolemur garnettii
TGTGTGTGTGTGTGTGTGTGTGTGTGTGTGTGTGTGTATGTGTATGTTTATGTGGAGAGAGAGAAAAAGAGAGAGAAATGAAATGTTTTTATTGCATCCTTGTTCTAATATTTTTAGGCACATCTTACAGGGGTCAGACCTCATGTTCTTTAATGTGGCATAGAAAAAGCTTAGGGTAATTCTAACCTTAAACTTTGGATCCAGAGTGTGGCTTGAAGGCTTATTATCTTTGAAAACACAAGTGCTCTATTGAGTTCAGTGGAATCTCTTCTAATTCTCAGTAACATAATCCCTTTGGATGTTTATTCACAGTTCAAACTGTTGGAATCAACATTGTCAACTTTTACCCTGACATCTTGCTTACTTTCTACTAAACAAACTTACCCTAGAGAAGAGCCTCTTTTCCTGCTCTCACTTCTCCCAAGCTGCTTCAAAGAGTCCTCAGGCATTTTCCACATTTTTCACCTAAATGCCTATGCAGAGGTGGTACCTTGCTGCAACAGAGTAGTTTGTGTGTGCCCTAGTTTGTTTACATGAAAGTTCAAAAGGTTTTGGTCCAGGTGTTGGGAAGAGTTAGAGTCATTTCAGTTTAGCACCAATGGTAAAATTATTTTAATTTCCTTTAACTAAGTCTTTGATTTTATACAGTGTGGTTTTCTAATTGTTACAAAGTTTAATTCTTGATTTGTTGTATAAATGTTGAGAACATGGTCTCCAGACAGCTAAACATAATATTTAAACATAACTAAACTAACTTTTGTAAATATTTCCCTTTTCAGTGATGAATGTATATTGGTAAGGAGGGTGAGGTTGAAGGGGCAGAGACCTCTCAAATGAACTGACTTTCATTACCAGCACATTCAGAACACCTACTCTAGGATTTCGGGTTGGTGATATTCCACTTATTTTGAATAACTCTTAAGTGATGGCATTTATTTGGGAATAAAATGAAGAAACTGGGCCTCTCAAATCTCAGAAAGAGATCATTTACAGAATTTCATGTATATGGGGAGCAGTGTATAACAATTATTTCCTGGTCAGTTAGTAGTATATTCTTTATTTTTAAAAATGGGATAACCAAGATCCCAGTATAGTTAAAAAAAAAATTCAGCGATTGAAATGTCAGGTGATTAAAAGCATATTAAAAAAGATGGTTGTTGAGTTTGTTCAGCTCTACCTCACAAGCAAGTCCTCATTCTTAGGTGTTCCACCTTTAACTGATGAGACTGTCAACTGTTGAGATGAGAGGAATGCTTCATATTCTACATTTCAGCTAATGATCCCTCTTAAACAGCTATTCCTCAAGTAAGGACAAAAGACATTCTAGCTGTGACGGTCTTTTAACCATTTAATAAAAGGAAACATCTCTATAGTCCATAGTGATAGCCCAATTAATAGAAACTAATACAGACTGATAAACTTTAAGGCATATTATTATTACGTTGTTGATTCCTCATTACATTGCATTTTTAGATAAGTAGACTGTTTTCATGTATTTTTGCATGGTTTGAAACTTGTCTTAAAGTTTTCATATGGATGACTTACATGATACTGGAAATAATGCCACTCTGCACCCCAGCACAGAGTGTTTTCGAAGCAAACTCTAAGGTTGTAAGAAGGTAATGCTGCAATTCCAGTACAGCATCAGTGATGGAATGCTTTTAAATGGTGATGAGTCATGTGCTGCACTTTTCACATTGACTCCCTAACACAGGCATGTATATTTGCAGTTTGTTGAATCTGAGAGTGTTGTCACTGTGCATGTCACTTAAGGGAGTAGCAAATGAGTGGAAGAATTGAGTAAGAGCCTTTAAGAAACAAAAGGGATCAGATGTCTTATACTTTTTTGTGCTCTTATTGTTCTTAATATAAAAATGTTCTATATATTTGTTGACATGTTCTGCTATGTGCCTAAAGAATTCATTTGAAGACTACTTTTTAGGAATAGTATTTATATGTATTAAATAACTTACAGGTTCAGATTCAGTTATTTGTCTTCCTCACCTCACTTCCTCCCCCTCTTTGAGGTGTAAATTGAACTTTTTGGGGGATCTTTGTACTATAATCAAATGAGAAACATAAAAGTTAAGTTAGTCTTATGGGGACGTACGTTTTCTAGGATTTTGTTAAGAATATAAACTCCTGGAGAGCAAGGTATTGTATACCCGCGCACCATTCTGGATAGTAGATAAAACATAGTGAATGATCCTGAAACAAGGTCAAATTTTCTAAAAATTTATTTGTGGCATGAAAGTTATCTAGTCAATTCTATATCCAGGTAGTTTGAACGAGTAGTCATTATAAATTGTGGCCTTATTCAAGACACCTCTAGTATTCCTTTCTTGGTACTCTTGTCGTGTTATTTGCTGCCACTTTTGGTTTTCTGTCTTTTCCTTGAGTAGTTATATTATAAACTGGATTGGATTTCTGGGGTTGGGTTTACTGTGTGACTGTGGCAAATAAATAAAGCAAAAGAGACTTGTACTTCCTTGTTGTGGCCCATTCTATTAACTTAAATTGACCAACTGCCCAAATCAATAGTACAAGAACTGTTCTTTCAGTTAGTATAAACCATAAAGCTCAGGGGACTATTTCTAGGTAATCATAGGCTATAGTAGCCAGCAAGCACAAAAATTTTTGACTCAAATTCTTCTTCTGTAGCACTTTTCTTGATAACTGTTATTTAATAGTTGTCTGTGTCATTAAATTGGCATTTTGATAGAATTTAAAAATAATTTCTGCCAACACCTGTCAATTTTAATTCTGCTTCAAAATTAATTTTTATTCTTCAGATTTTTGCATTGTTTTTCTTATTATTTTTAAAGATAGGGTCTTGCTCTGTTGCCCTGGCTGGAGTTCAGGGGTGCTATTATAGCTTACTGCAGCCTTTAATTCCTGGGCTCAAGTGATCTTCTTGCCTCAGCTTTCCAAATAGCTTGTACTATAGGCGCACACTACCATGCCTGGCTATTCAAAGAAAAAAATTTTGTGGGGGAGGTGGCACCTATGCCTCAAGGTGTAGGGTGCCAACCCCATATACTGGAGGTGGTGGGTTCAAAACTGACCCTGGCCAATAAAACCAACCAACCAAACAAACAAAAAAAAACACAAAATTTTTTTTTTTTTTTTGTAGAGACAGTCTCACTATGTTGCCCAGACTGGTTTCAAACTCCTGGTTTCAAGTGATTCCCCCAAAATGCTAGGGTTATAGGTATGAGCCATCATGCCCTGGCCCAAATTAATTTTATTAGTGGTTTGAATAATAATTTCCATTCTTAAAATGACACCTATAATTTCTCAATAGAGTGAATCTGCTTATTGTTTCTTTTGAGATTTTGGACATCCATTTGTTTCCCTATATTACTTGTTCCCCTTTTCTTATTTTCTTAAGTGAATCTACTATAAATTTATCTGCACAAACTTTATTCATTAAATATCCATATTTTCTTCCACTCTACTGTAGATGCTTGCCTCTGCCTCATTTCTCCCATTTGCTAAGTTCTCTCTTAGCTTATTGAAAAACATTTTTAAAACCCCTTTATGTAGTAGCATCATATTTTACATTAGTCTTAGGGAACAAGGGGACATGTGCTCTGTTAATTTTCTGCTTTATCGAGGGATGGAGAAAGCACATTTTTCTGTTAATGTGAATCCAGGTAGGTGTGACTGGTTTCACAGCATACCAAAACCTAATAACAGAATATTCACTATCATGTTTTTCCCTCTGGTGTTTACTTGAAACTTTATCAAAGTGAAATAATGTTTAAAAATGACCTTGAAAAGTGTTTAGTATACAGCATCATATACTATTTATTTGCATGTTTATTAATATTTATAGAGTGATGTGAATTATATCACCATAGATGACCCTTCTAGAGAGCTAAAGATTGTGTCACATTTATGTATATTTATTCTAAACTTTGATCCCAAACTTTCTGGGGAAGTTTTTCTAATATAAAAAATGTATAGACTATACCCTTTAGCTGTTGAAAGATGTGTTTTAGAAGTAGCTGATAATGTCTGTAATCCTATGCCTATAGTTCTAGCTACTCAGGAGGCTGAGGCAAGAGGATCACGTGAGCCCAAGAGTTTAAGGTTGTTGTGAGTGATGACGCCACTGCATTCTACCCAGGCAACTGAATGAGACTCTATCTCAGGAAAAAAAAAGTAGCTGATAAATGAAATCTCTGTATTGATGTATTCTTTGCATATACTCAAAATAGTGAGCATCCTAATTATTTAAGTATACTTGATGGGATTTTGAGTGTACTTTTGAAGTAATGTGTGCATATATTCAGCCTCTCTGAAATGATGTGTGTGGTTTTGGATTTCAGGATTCCTGAATCATAATTGAAGAGCTCACTATAGAGTCTGTTTTAATGTAAGATAAATTTCAGAACTTTTTAAAAATCAAAAACAATGATCCCTAGATTTGGGAGGATAAAGCTTTATTTATAAGGGATCAGGAGAAGGAGATTATTGTGTATTGAGATTTTTAGCTGCCCATTTTCTGCCTGGTTGAGGCAATGAATGGGTAATCAAAAACTTTGATTCAACATTCAATAGCATTTACTGAGTAGCCATACTGTATATGGCTATTTGATCCCCATTATTCTCTAATGCTATTAGAGATTCCCCATTATTCTCTAATGTTATTAGAGATCAAAATACTTAGATCTCTATTATTTGAGATTAAAGGGCTATTTGATCCCCATTATTATCCCCCCAAATACTTTGATCTCTATTATTTGAGATCAAAGGGCTATTTGATCCCCATTACTCTCTAATGTTATTAGAGATCTCCCCACACTTCTCTAATGTTATTTCAAGGACAGTTATCCCTTACTACCTGTTCAGGCCTGAGAAATTCCACCCTGTGCTTCCTGGCTCACCTACTGCAGGCCAAGGGATCTGATCTGAAAGCCATTGACTGTGGTATCCTGGGTTCTTCCTTATCTTGATAATTTATTTCTTCACCTTCTCTTATAATTAAGAGCTATAAGAGAAAGAAAAACTGGAAGGAGTTCTATCAAACAAACTCTTCTCTGTTAAATATTTAATTAAATAAGGAGAGTTATGTACATGTGGTTGATTTCACAAGGGAGATGATTTCCTTCTTTTTTTTTTTTTTGCAGTTTTTGGCCAGTGCTGGGTTTGAACCCACCACCTCTGGCATATGGGGCCCTCGCCCTGCTCCTTTGAGCCACAGGCACTGCCCAGATCTTCCTTCTTCTCTTCACTTTGTTATAGGAAAAAAAATAACCCAAAGTACATATATCACTAAATTAATCTGAGGAACTACCTTCTTCTTAGGAACTTTTCTTCTGATTTGTAAGAGGAATGCATGCTCATTGAAGAAAACTTGGATATTCTCTTAACCTAGAGATAACAAATATATGAATTTTATAAACATTTATACATAATTAAAATATTATATATAGTTCTAGATCTACTTTTCCATTTAAAATACTATGTTGAATACTCTTCATCTTGTTAAAGTCTGGGAAAATGCTTCTGAAGGCCATTTAATATTCTTACAGTTATGCTAAATGCATTTTTTTTTTTTTAAGACACAGTCTCAATATGTTGCCCTTAGTAGAGTGCTGTGGTGTCATAGCTCACAGCAACCTCAAACTCTTGGGCTTAAGAAATTCTCTTGCCTCAGCCTCCCAAGTAGCTGGGAATACAGGCACCAGCCACAATGCCCAGCTATTTTTTGTTGTTAACATTGTTGTTTAGCAGACATGGGCTGGGTTCAAACCCGCTAGTCCCGGTGCATGTGGCTGGCACTCTAACCACTGAGCTACAGGCACCAAGCTGCTAAATGCATTTTATAATAATATTGGTATTTAATATTTAGTTTTTCAATACTTTAAACATTTGCAAATTCACTTTACAAAATTGGAAAGTATAAAAAAAGGAAATTATCCAAAATCCCATTACTTAGACATGATGACTATTACAATTTTGATGTGTTATATATTTATACCTACATATAATAAGCTAACCTATATATTAATTTATATACAAATTATATATATTTAAACTGTAAATGTACTGTAAATATGGTTTTAAAACTGGATTTATTCTATAGGGATAGCTTTTGAGATTTAAATTGTTAAAGTTGAAAAATTACATATGTTGGATTTTTAAAACTTTTTTTACTTTACTAGGTGTTTTAAAATTATGAAAATAGCTGGGCATTGTGGCTGGCATTTATAATCCCAGCTACTGGGGAGGCTGAAGCAAGATGATTTCTTGAGCCCAAGAGATTGAGGTAGCTGTAAGATGTGAGGCCATGGCACTCTACCAACGGGGACAGAGTGAGACTTTGTCTCAAAGAAAAAGTTATGAAAGCAATAAATGTTTAGCTTACTTGATTAAATAATCAGAAACAAATAAGGAAAAAAGTAATCATTTCTTTTCTTGGCCTTCTCAGTTTCTACCCCTAAAAGCTAACCAATGTTTGATGTATATACCCCACACCTTTTAAAATGCCTTACCTATTATATTTACATATAAACATTTAAAAAATTGTTCATAGTGAAAGAAGAGCTTCAAATATAATTAATATTCCATGATCTATGTTTTTCCCTGCACATATCATGGTATGTCATAGACATCTCTCTAGTCAATCCATAGGATCTAACTCATTCTTTTTAATTATTTGCATTATATTATAATTGAGTGTATCATAATTTATTTAACCATTTCTCTATTAATATACATTAGCATATTATACATACAAACTATATACACATTTATTTCTGTAGAGTAGATTTCTCAAAGTGGAATGTCTGGGTCAAAAGATATGTTTGTTTTAAAATTTTATGATTTCAGATTTATTGAGGTATAATTTAAAACCATATATTTTGACAAAAATGTATACTATGTAGTCATGTAACCACCACTGTCAAGATAGTGAAGACTTGTTACTGTAAAGTCTTCACCTCTCCTTGCAATGATGGTCCTCTTCCCACCCCTGTTCTTTAGCTGCCTCTGAACTGACAGCTGTCCCTAAATGTCATATACAGATTGTCTCCAACTTAACAAGGAGAAAACTTTTGATTTTTTTTAACTTTCTGATGCTTGCACTTAGTAGAAACCATATGTTAAGTACCCATACAACCACTCTTGTGCTTTACTTCTAGTATGGTAATCAATAAATTACTTGAGGCTCGGCGCCTATAGCTCAACGGGCTAGGGCGCCAGCCACGTACACCTAAGGTGGCGGGTTTGAATCCCCAGCCCGGACCCGCCAAACAACAATGACGGCTGCAACCAAAAAATAGCCGGGCGTTGTGGCGGGCGCCTGTGGTCCCAGCTACTTGGGAGGCAGAGGCAGGAGACTCGCTTGAGCCCAGGAGTTGGAGGTTGCTGTGAGCTGTAATGCCACGGCACTCTGCCCAGGGGGACAGCTTGAGGCTCTGTCTCAAAAAAAAAAAAAAAAATTACTTGAGATATTCAGTACTTTACTGTAAAATAGGTTTGTGTTAGATACTGCCTAGTTGTGGGTAGATATTCTGAACACATTTAAGGTAGACTAGGCTAAGCTATGATGTTCAATAAGTTATGTGTATTAAATGCGATTTTGATTTTTGGTATTTTCAACTTACATTGTGTTTAATGGGACATAATCCCATTGTAATTTGAACAGCTTCTGTAAATGGAAGAATAAAGTGTTTGTGTGTATCTGGTTTCTTTCACTTATCACATTGTTTTTTGAAATTTATTCATCTTGTTGCACATATCATTGTTTCATTCTTTTTATTTCTGAGTGATGTGTCATTATATGGATATTCTATGATTTGCTTAAATGTTCATTTGTCAATGGACATTGGGTTTATTTCTGCTTTTCAGTGATTATGAATAAAGCTGCTAAAGTGTTTGTTTTCAGATCTTTGTTTTGCCATATATTTTCATTTCCTTTGGGTAGATTCTAGGAACAGGGTCATTTGGTTTTATGCTAAGAAACTTTATAAGAAACTCTCAGACTGTTTTCTTGAGCGGCTGCACCATCTTGCATCCCCATCCAATAGAGTTTGAGGGTTTTAGTTCCTCTACATCCTTGCTAGCACTTGGTATTGTGTCTTTTAAATCATAGCTATTTTTGTGGGCATATAATAGTTTGCCATTGTGGTTTTAATTCACATTTCTCTATGACTAGTAATATTGAGCATCTCTTCATAGGCATGTAAATCTTCAGTGACATCTCTGTTCAAGTTTTTGCCTATTAAAAGGTAAAGAGTTTTGCTTTCTTATTATCAAGTTTTGAGAGTTCTGTATATGCTCTGGGATATGACCTCTTTGTCAATATGTGACTTGCAAATAGTTTTTCCTGGTATGTGACTTGTCTTTTTGTTTTCTTAACAATTTCTTTCAAAGGGCAGAAGCTTTTAATTTTGATCAAGTCTGATTTATCAATTTTTTTCTTTTATAGTTTACTTTTAAAATTTTAATGCAGCTTGCTAGACAGTTTTCAGAAAAGATGATAGCAATTCCAATTTCTACTAACAGGGTTGGAGCAGTTACTTCCCACATCCCACATTTTCATTAGCACTGGATAATAGTGCTCATTTTAGCAGATGAAAAACATCTCATTGTTGTAGTTTTCTGACTATAGCCAGGGTGCACATATTTTCACGAGTTTAATGGTGATTTGCATTTCCGGTTTGGCACATTACCTATTTGAATCCTTTGCTTTTTTTATTGAGTGTTGATCTTTTTCTTATCAGTTTGTAATTACTCTTTGTGAATTAGGAATGTTAATCCTTTGTCATATGTATCACAAACCATTTTTCTCTCTGGATATCATTTATTTTTTGGCTCAGTTTTTAACTTGGAGCTTTAATCTTTTATTGTGATTGGAATTTATGTTTATGTATAGTATGATGTAAGTATATAACATTGTTTTCCTACAAATGACTGGCCAGATTTGCCTGCTCTGCTTTTAAAAGATTCTTTTGCCACTGAATTGAAATAACATATGTATTATATATTATATTCCCACATACATTTACGTATATTTCTGAATATTTGTACCTATTTCTGAACTGTTTTCTATAATTTTCCTGTTCTTTCTTTCTGTGCCAATGATACATACTCCCTCATTTTTCTTTTTAAAGGTTTTCTTGCCTATTCTCAGATAATTACTTCTTAAAATGAACTTTTCACTTTCCTGGGTTCAAGAAAATTTATCACTGATTCTGTCTGGAATTAAATTTACATTTATATTATAGCCTAATTTGGTTAAGGTTAACATTTTTCAATATTGTCTTCCACTTAAGAACATAGTATTTCTCTCCACTCATTCAGTTCTTGCTTTATACTGCTTGGTAATATTTTATAATTTTCTTCTTGTATCTTTCTTATTAAACTTATTTAAAAATATTTTATGGTTTTGTTGATGTCTAGAGTGGATTTTTTCTCTTTTGACTTTTTTCTAGTATATAGAGATGATACTTATTTTAATTATTTTTAGCTTATGTTCATTTCTTTTACTAAATTTTCTTATTAATTATAATAGCTCACCAGTAGAGTCTCTTGTGGTTTATCGGTATATGATCCTACAAAGATAAATGTAGATTTCCTTTTCTCTAAATTTTTACCAATTATTTTCCTTTTAATTTCTCAAAACTTCCAAAGCAATACTGAAAAATAGTGGTGATAGCTGTTTTTCACATGATTTTAATGCAAATAACTTCGTTATTTCATGTGCATAAACATCTGAACATTTTCCCACTACAACTAATACCTTTGAAGTTTAAATAGGTTGATATATTTAAAAATGGGTGGATTTTAAACTTAGCCCCAGGGAGTCCATATCATTAAAATGCCTATATTACCCAAAGCAGTTCCCATTAAAACACCATCATCATACTTTGAAGAGCTCAAAAAAATAGTTCTTTGTTTATATGGAACAGGACAAACCCTGAATAACCAATGTAGCTCTACAAAATAAAAACGAATCTGGAGACATCACATTACCAGACTTCAGGTTATACTGTAAGTCTATAGTGATCAAAAGAGCATGGCACTTGCATAAAAATAGAGGCATTGATTTATGGAACAGAATTAAGAACTTAGAGATGAAACCATCATATCACCATCTGATCTTCAACAAAGCAAATAAAATCATATGCTGAGGAAAAGAATGCCTATTTAGCAAATGATGGTGGGAGAACTGGATAGCCACATGTAAAAGACTAAAATTGGACCCACACCTCTCACCATGTAAAAAAATTAACTCATGCTGGATAAAAGATTTATATTTAAGACATGAAAAAATAAAAACCCTAGAGGAAAATGTGGGAAAAACTCTTAATGATTATCGGCCCTGTGAAAGAATTCATGAAGAAGACCCTATTGGCAATTGCGGCAACAACAAAAATAAATGAATGGGACCTGATCAAGTTAAAATGCTTCTACACAGCTAAGGATATAATCAAAGCAAATACACAGCATTCAGAATGGGAGAAGATATTTGCTTGCTACAAATTGGACAAAGGGCTAGTGATCAGAATATATCATACAACGAACTCAAGCAGATCATCAAGAAAAAAATCAAACAACCCCATCAATCAGTGGGCACCTACTTGAGCAGAACCTTTTCCCAAGAATACATGAAAAAATGCTTATCATCTCTAATCAGAAGAGAAATGCATATAAAAACCATTTTGAAATATCTATCTAAGATCAGTAAGAATAGCCCACATGACAAGGTCCTAAAGCTACAGATGCTGGAATAAGAATAGAGAGAGGGGTACACTTATGCACTGTTAGTGGGATTGCAAACTAGTACAGCCTTTTTGGAAAGAAATAAGGAGAATCCTCAAAGAACTAAAAGTAGACCTCCTATTTGATTCTGCAATCCCATTACTAGGTATCTATACAGAAGAAAAAAATTATTTTACTATAAGAACATTTGTGCTTGAATGTTTATAGTAGCTCAATTCACAATTTCAAAGATGTGGAAACAGCCCAAGTTCTCATCAATCCGTGAACAGGTTAATAAACTGTGGTATATGTATACCATGGAATATTATGCAGGGTTAAAAAGAAGGAGAATTTGCATCTTTTATATTTACCTGGATGGATTTGGATAATGTTGTCCTAAATAAAGTATCTCAAGAATGGACAAGCAGGGATCTCATATACTTGGTACTAATCTGAAAATAGTAGATCAACAACAGCAGGCCCATATGAGAGGAAAAACAATTAAATTCCAGAAGGGTATGCGAGGACTTGGTAAGTTCCCACCTATAGGGTACAAAAGTGTAGGGGTATGTGACGCACTTACTGGGTGAAGGACTTGACTACAACTCAGACTTTGGACTTTACATTACAAATGCTAATAATATAACCTGACCATATGTAACCTCATGTTAACCTGAAATTAAAAAAACACTCAGAAAAATAAAAAAGAATAAAAACAAACAATATAGCAAAAAAAGTACAAGTAAAAAAATGGAGAACTTCTGTTGTTATTTCTGGTTGTAATAGAGATAAACATATTTTGACTACAGTTCTTCCAGACATCTATTGATCTATACTCAAAAACATAAGTCATAAACATAGAAACATATGCATATGCATAATTTTATATAAATCAAGTAATACAATCATGCCTCTTATTTTGTTGTTGTCTTAAAATTTTGTGACCGTCTTTCTGTATCAATGAATATAGATTTTTTGATAACTACATTAGAATTACATTGTTTGAATATATCATAATTATTTAATCAATCTTTTGATAGATATCACAGTTCTCTATTTTTTAATAATTATAAACAATATTGTGATGAACTTCATTGTAGATGTTATATTTGCATAATTTCTTTTTTGTTGTTGACCAATTGGTTTTGAAGTGATATATTGTCTTATCATTGGAGACTTAATAGGTATTAATAAATATACATATGATATAATTGTAATACATAGAAAATAAAAGATATTTATTTATTTTTTATTTGGCACCTTTTTAAAATTAAATGATAACTATGCACATTAATGCAATTCTGGGGTACAGTGGTGTTTTCACATACAATTTGAAATATTTTCATCAGCTGGTTAACATAGCTTTCATGTCATTTTCTTAGTTATTGTGTTAAGACGTTCATATTCTACTCTTAGAAAGATTCACTTATACCAATGTAAGATAAACCATAGAAGTGATCCCTCCAATCACTCTCCATCCACCCATTCCCCCCTCCCCTCTCACTCCCACCTCCCCATATTCTTAGGCTGTTATTAGGTTATAGCTTTCATATGAAAGCTATAAATTAACTTCATAATAGGGGTGTGTACATTGGATACTTTTTCTTCCATTACTGTGACACTTTGCTAAGAAGAACACTTTCCAGCTCCATCCATGTGAACATGAAGGACATAAAGTCTCCATCTTTCTTTATGGCTGCATACTATTCCATGGTGTACATATACCATAGTTTGTTGATCCATTCGTGGATCAATGTGCACTTGGGCTTCTTCCATGACCTGGCAATTATGAATTGGGCTGCAATAAACATCCTGATACAAATACCTTTGTTGTAATGTGATTTTTGGTCTTCTGGGTCTATACCTAATAAAGAAATTGCAGGATCAAATGGCAGGTCTATTTTTAGTTCTCTAAGTGTTCTCTAGACGTTTTTCCAAAAGGAACATATTAGTTTACATTCCCACAAGCAGTGTAGAAGTGTTCCCTTTTCTCCACATCCACGCCTGCATCTCTGGTTTTGGGATTTTGTGATATGGGCTAATCTTACTGGAGTTGGGTGATATCTCAAAGTAGTTTTGATTTGCATTTCTCTGATGATTAAGG
>NW_003852416.1:21414786-21435084 GCF_000181295.1 Otolemur garnettii
AGAGATTTTACTCTATTTTTCTTTGTTAGGTTGGCCAAAGGTTTATCTATTTTATTGACCTTTTCAAAAAACCAACTTTTTGATTTATTTATCTGTTGTATAATCCTTTTGTTTTCAATTTCATTTAATTCTGCTCTAATTTTGGTTATTTTCTTCTGCTAGATTTGGGATTGGAATGTTCTTCCTTTTCCAGTTGCTTGAAATGTCCCATTAAGTTATTAACTTCCTCTCTTTTCATTCTCTTGAGGAAGGCTTATAATGCTATAAATTTCCCTCTTAGGTCTGCCTTCGCGGTATCCCAGAGGTTCTGATAACTCGTATCTTCATGAACATTATGTTCTAAAAATTTGGTAATTTCCTTCTTGGTCTCGTCTCTGACCCATCTATCATTCAGCATAAGAATATTTAGTTTTCATGTTTTTGTATGAGATTGCAAATTCCTGTTGTTACTGAGGTCGACTTTTATTCCATGATGATCCAAGAAGATGCATGGAATAATTTCTATTCTTTTAAATTTGCTGAGATTAGACTTATGACCTAAGATTGATCGATTTTGGAGCATGTTCTGTGTACTGATGAGAAAAATATGTATTCAGTTTTGTTAGGATGAAATGTTCTGTAGATGTCTGTTAAATCCAAAAGTTGAATAGTTAAATTTAAATCTAAAATTTCTTTGCTTAGCTTCTTATTGGAGGATCTGTCCAACACTGCCAAAGGAGTGTTGAAATCTCCAACTATGATGGAGCTGGTATATAGATGCTCATGCCTGTTAGAGTATCTCTTATAAATTGAGATGCATTCTGGTTGGGTGCATAGATATTGATATTTGAGATCTCATCATATTGAGTATTACCCTTAACAAATATAAAGTGACCATCCTTGTCTTTGCTTACTTTGTTGGTTTAAGCCCTATTATATCTGCGAATAAAATTGGAACACCTGCTTTATTCTGCTTTCCATTAGCCTGGAATATAGATGACTATCCCTTCACCATGAGTCTATATTTATCTTTTAAAGTAAGATGGGACTCTTGGATACAACAAATGTCCGTTCTGTGTTTCTGTATCTAATCAGCGAATCTGTTCCTCTTTAGAGGATAATTTAAACCATCCACATTGATTAAAATTATTGATAAGCCTGGTAGCATTTTGGGCATCGAGTTGCTCAAAAGTCCAGTAGACATTTTTAATCCTTTTGCCATTGTGGAAGTTGGAATTTGATCAAGTTTCTGAGTGAGTTTACTATCGTGGAGGAGGATTGCACTGGTCATTATGGAGGATAGGTTTAAGAATTTCCTGGAGAGCTGGTTTAGTTATGGCAAATTTCTTCAACATGTGAATGTCATTAAAGTATTTAATTTCTCCATCATAGATGAAACTCAGTTTAGCTGGATAGAGGATCCTGCATTGAAAATCATTTTGTTTTTGGAGATTAAAATTTGATGACCATCCTCTTCTGGCCTGAAAGGTTTCAGCCGAGAGACCTGTGGTCATCCTAATACTCTTCCCCTTGTAGGTTATGGTTTTCTTACGTCTGACTGCTTTCAGAAATTTCTCCTTTATCTTAATTTTGGTGAAGTTAATTATGATGTGTCTGGGGGATGTCTTGTTTGGGTTGAGTCATGCTGATGTTCTGATACTCTCTGCTATCTGAATTTCAGAAAATCTTGGCATGTCTGGAAAGTTCTTTTCATAATTTCATAAAGAAGAGCCTCTTTGTTTTGTGAAGGAACTTCATCACCTTCAGGAATTTCTATGAGGTGAATATTAGTTTTCTTTGAATTATCTGAGAGCTTTCTGAGAGAAAGATCCATTTTTGCCCTCCATTTCTTTTGATCTTTGTGTTCCTGGGCTCGTTCAAACGCTTTGTCTTCAATGTCAGAGATCCTTTTTTCTGCCTGTTCCACTGTGTTACAGAGGGATTCTACCGTATCTTTCAGATTTCTAAGGGCTGCAAGGTCTTGTCTCAGTGTTTCAAAATGTTTGGTCATTTTATCTTTGAAATCGTTGAATTCTTGAGACATCTTTTGCATAATTTCTTGAGATATCTTTTGAATAATTTCTTAAAATTCTAATTCCTTCCTTTCATTCTGTTTATCTTATTTGCTATCCACATTCTGAACTCGATTTCTGACATCTCAGCCATATGTTTATGGATGGGGTCTTCAATTGCATCTACCCCATTTTTCTTTGGTGGAGTTGATCTATTCTGGTTATTCAAGTTGCCAGAGTTTTTCCGCTGATTCCGCCGCATGCTGAGTTTACCCTGTTTGGAGACCTTATCAGAACCGTTCAGTCAGTGGCTTCTTCTGGTTGCCCAGAGAGACAGGGCATGTCTGTTGTCTTCTCCCAGTTCTCGGGCACTGGGGCAACCGGGCGCAATGGAATGGTAGCAGCTGCATGGGACCGTGCTTAGCCGGATCAGACCTTGTTTGGCCTGCTGGAGCGACCAGAGGGCAGGAAACTGGCAGTGGCCAGATCAGTCCTAGTTTGGCTTCACTAGGGTGACTGGGGGTTAGGGGAACTGCAGCGATGTTGCGGGGTGCTTGCCTAGCCAGATCAGTCCTAGTTTTGCCCTGCTGGGATTACCATGGGGCAGAGGAACAGACACGGCTGCGTGGAGCACAAGAGCAGCCTAATCAGTCCTACTTCAGCCCCTCTGTGGTGACAGCGGGGGGAGTAGTGGAACAGTGGTGGCTCAGTCAATCCTTGCTCAGACCCCCGGGTGGCCTTGGGCGAGGGCAGCAGAATGGCAGCGGCTGGATCAGTCCTATTTTGGCCCCACCAGAGCAACTGGCCGGCAGGGGAATGCCAGCGGCCGGATCAGTCTTAGGTTGGCCCCACAGGGCAAGCGGAGGGGAAGGGAAATGGCAGCGACCAGAACAGTCCTTGATTAGCCACCTGTGGTAACCTAGGGGCAGGGGAATGGCAGTGGCTGTGTCAGGAACGCGCACAGCCTGGTCAGTCCTCATTCGTCCCGCCCAGGCAACCAGTTGACAGAGGAACTGCTGCAGTTTGATCAGTCCTAGTTCAGCCCCGCTGGAGCAACCTGGGGGCAGGGGAATGGCAGCAGTGGCCCAGGGCACGTGTTGGACCAGATCAGTTCCAGTTCTCCTCACCATGCGACTGGGGGGGCATGGGAACAGCAGTGGCCCGATTAGTCCTAGTTTAGCCCTGCCAGGGAAATTGGGGGGGGCAGGGTAATGGTGAGGGAAGGACTCCTTTGCTGCCTCCCGGTGGATGTGCACGGCACTAGCAAGCTGATCTGGGCCCTCTCCCTGGCGTGGGGAACTCCTCTGCTGTCACCTGTGGGATGCATGTGGCTCTAGCAAACAGTTCTGGGCCCGCTCAGAGTATTAAACTTCTCCACCATGGCCCTATGGGTTGTGTGTGGCTCTAGTAAGCAGTTCTGGGTCTGCCTGGAGCAGTATACTCCTCTGCTGTGGCCCCACAGGTTGCATGTGGCTCTAGCAAGCAGTTCTGGGCCCACCCAACACTGGTGTCTGGAGCAGGGAACTCCTCCGCCACCGCCCGTGGGGCACACACAGCACTAGCAAGCCAATCTGGGCCCTTCCTGTGCAGGAGCCCAGAGTGAGGAAGTCTTCTGCCGCCTCCCACAGGACTCACATCGTTGTAGCAAACAGTTCTGGGCCTGCCCGGAGCACTAGACTCCCTGCCATGACCCTGCAGGTTGTGTGTGGCTCTAGCAAGCAGTTCTGGGCCTGCCCAGCATGGGTGCATGAAATGGGGAACTCCTCCTCTGGCCCCCATGGGGTGTACGTGTCTCTAGCAAGCAGTTTTGGGCCTGCCTGGAATGGAGGACTCCTCCACCACTGCCGTGGGGCACCTGCGGCACTAGTAAGCAGTTCTTGGCCCGTTCATAGTGGGAGCCTAGAGTGGGGATCTCCTCTGCTGCCTGTGGGGCACGTGACTCTAGCAAACAGTTCTGGCTCCGCCCAGAGTGGGGGATTCCTCCGCTGCCTCCTGTGGGGTGCACGTTGCTTTCGCAAGTAGTTCTGTGCCTGCCCGGAGCTGAAGGCTCCTCTGCAGCCACCCACCACCCATGGGAAGCATGTGGCTCTAGCAAGCAGTTCTGGGGCCCGCTTTGTACGTGTATTTTGTGTTCTTAAATGCTCTTCCTTGGATTTACAGCTTGCTGAACTTCTTTCTGGGCTCAGCTCCCCATCTTTGGCTTCATAGATTCTGATCCTGTCCAGTTTTTCTTCCTTTGCTCAGGAGCCTCTGAGGAGGGCTGCTACCAGTCGGCCATCTTCCCAGAATCTCTCTGCATAATTTTAATAAGTAGGATTACTGTGTCAAAGGAATGAATATTTAAAAATTTAATGTATTTAACAAATAGACTTTCATAAATGTCATGCCAGTTTATATTTATACCGGCAATGCACAAAGGAGCTCATTTATCTTGTCTCTTGTTAAAGGTGATTATTTTGTATTTTTTTATCTATGTAAGTATAGTTGATAATAATTGATAAAGCACTGTTTTTTAAATTAAACTTCATTGGATACTAGTGAGATGAACTATCTTTTTACATTCTTTGTTATTTCTTCTATGAATTATGTTTCTTTAGCCCACTTTTTTTTTTTTTTTTTGCAATTTTCGACCAGGGCCGGGTTTGAACCCACCACCTCTGGTATATGGGCCTGGCGCCCTACTCCTTTGAGCTACAGGCATCACCCTCTTTAGCCCACTTTTTATTCAGGTATTTGTTATGTCTTATTGAAACATAAATTCTCTTTATATATTTAGGTTAGTAATTTTGTGTAATATATGTCACAAAAATGTATTCTCAGGCTTAAAAAAATTTTTTTTTGTATGTATTGTTTAATAGTCTATTTTGTTTTTCTTTTGTCTGTCTTCTTCTGTGTTCACCCCTGCCAGGTTAGCTGTTTGAGGATTGTTTCCATCCTGTCCTTGGTGTTCCCAATCCAGAATCAGGTTTTACAGTGATGTTAGGGAGCTCTTGCTGTGTGGTGATATTTTGAGGTGTTATGCATCCATCCCTGAGCCACATAACCTGCCTGTAGTCTGTTGGCAAGGCTATGCATTTATCCTTATGTCCTGCATTTCCTTTCTCCCCTTCTCCCTGCCAGTTCCTATCAACTGTTGCCTCTGGCATCAGGCCAGTAGTACTTTAACAAATTTTCTAATTAGTGAGTCTGGCTCTGGTCCTTCATCTTTCACAGAGCACTTTTTAAATCTACATTATCTCTTAGTACAACTATTGGATGCCACTGCAGCAGTGATGAGGTTGGCAGGTTTGGAGCAAGGAGTTCTTTATATATGGCAGTCAGAGGAGTCCTCTCTTAGCTGAGACTTTCCAGCTGTGTAGCCATTAGTGTTATAGGCTCAGCATTCCCCTCATTAATAAGTGGGCAGTAATATTTACATTGCTTTTGTCTTGGGGTTATTTTGGGGAATCATCATCTTAGAGGGTGTCAAAGCTGAAGGAATAATGTTCTATTTTTGTATTTGACTAATAAGATAATTAGTATAAAAATACATCATAATTTTAAGAAATTTGTTTCTCTCTTTAAAGATGAAGGAATAATAGTGATCCCTTGGTGCAGAAATCTAAAGTGGTTGGATAGCTTTAATTCCACATAGTATATTGATTAACCTTGTGAATTTTGGAATTAGTTTATCTGTGTTTGGATCTAGATCAGCCAGTTAGTTGCACTGTTGTCTTAGGGAAATTTTTTATCCTCTGTGTAGCTTTAATTTTCTAAAATGGTAATTATATCAACACCTACCAAGAGGATTGTTTGAGGATTAAATGATGTTATCTACATAAGCATTTGGCGCAGTACCTTGTATATAGTAAATATTCCATAAATGTTAGAGTTTATTATTGTGATTAATCTTTTTATGCCTCCAAATGTAAATATTACCTTTGTAATATTTTTTCAGTCATCTAATATATGTGTAAGGATTAGTAAAATAAAGTACAAAAAATTATTCAGTTCTTGGAAAATAAAAGTCTGAAAATCTGTCTTGAAAAGCATTGTTCATAATCTTTTGGCCAAGAATTTTGAGTTCTTCAAAGGCATTGTGTTAATTAGATGAACATTAATTGGTTTTAGAATTTTTCCTAATTACCCTAAAATGAAGTTAAGCTGAGCAGAAATTAGATGATATTTTATATGTATATTTAGAGTGAGCCTAATGCTGTTATCAGCACAATAAAACGTCCACGTGAAAGTCAGTGGCCGTGCACAGATGTAGTCACGATACTAAAAAGTATATGACTAGAGTCCCTTTTTCTCCAACTGCTTTGAGTATTTTTTTTTTTTTAATTGAGTCGGAGTCTCACTTTGTTGCCCTTGGTAGAGTGCAGTGATGCCATAGCTCATGGCAACCTCAAACTCTTGGGCTTAAGCAATTCTCTTGCCTCAGCCTTCCAAATAGCTGGAACTACAGGTACATGCCACAACACCTGGCTACTTTTAGAGAAGAGGTCTGGCTCTCGCTCAGCCTGGTCTTGAACCTGTGAGCTCAGGTAGTCCACATGCCTTGGCCTCTCAGAGTGCTAGGATTACAGTCATGAGTCACCATGCCCAGCCCAGCTTTGAGTACAGTTTTAAGTACAAACTTTTCATTAAGTTTTAAGTATAAAGATACAGCCTTCTGCTTGTAAGTACTTCTACAAAGCATTACATAAATGAAGAATTTTTTTACCAGCTCATTTTTTAATTAGAGTCAACCTTCATAAAATACATTTTATATATATGATCAAAATAATATGGGAGAAAAGGATATAATTGCAAAAACTGTACATGTTGTACAGTAAAAACATTGCACTGGCAATCAATATAGCATAGCACCAAAGATTTTTTTAATAAGTGCTTATGTTCTCCTTTTCCCAAAATTAGACTTGAGAGGATTGATTTATTTTTCTTCCAAGTGGATGGAAGGTTTTCTCCATGTCTATAGAAATCTTTGTGTTAGATCTGGAGAGATAATGATTACTTCTTGTTTTTCATTGTTACTTTATTAAAAATGCTATAGGAGGAAGCTTTTTGAATTAATTTTAATTTTAGTTTTCCTAAGTTCTCAGGGTGAGAAGCAGTTTCTTATGGGTTCCTTCATTTAGGCTGATCATATCATATCAAAATATAATAGAATAAAATCAATTTGTTTGGACAGTGAATTACATGCAGACAGCAACTTGTGAGTCTGGTTGAATCCAGAGATGGATTTTAGAGTATTTAGGTAAGTGCTCTCCAAGATTGGATCAGGCCTGGAGAAGGTATAGAGGCACTCTAGAATACATGCAAGGAAATCCACTGGGTAAGGGAGTTCATTAATAATTATGGAGTCAACTTGTCAGAAGATTACATTTCTGATTTATTTTCAGCCTACACTGGGAATTGTCCTAATCCATTAGTTTGTTTTCAGTGTATTTCAGCATACTGCAGTTCACATTGGATTTAAGGGGATTTTTGAAAAGAAACTGGATTAAACATAGTACTAATAATATCAGCACAAAAGAACAAGAAAGTTGCAAAGTTGATGGTTTGCCTTTTCTTATGAACTCTTTGTCAGCCACATAATGAAGTAAAAATAATCTGAAACTAAGTGACCAAAAATGTCTGAATTATCAAAAAAGACTATTTGAAATTTGGGCTTAGATTTATTATTTTTAGTGAGCATTACTGAAAGTTTATATAATGTTCAGAACATAATTATTAATATCATTTAAAAAACAGGAGCAAAAAGATTTTTGAACTATGATCCAAATAAAACAAAATTTAAAAATATTAGTTGTTTAATTTTTAGCTGATTAATTTAAAATTCTACTTTGCTCTGTTTTATAATGTATAATTAAATATTACCACAATACATGCATGTATTACATATATGTGTTTGTATGCGTATATATATATATGTGAATGATGTATATACATATATATATATATATGTGAATGATGTATGCCTAAAAATGTTTAAGTATATGCAATTAAAATATTTGGAGACCAACAACCTACCAAGTCCTCCTTTGTTTTTCAAAGTAGCATTGAAGAATGGATAAGACTAGGAGTTTTGGAGTTAAACAGACCTTGGTTTAGACTTACAATGTACTAGTTGTGTGAAGCCTGGGCAAACTACTCAATCTCACTTTCATTTGCAAAATTGGGAAAATAATACAGGGTTTGTGAGAATTAGGTTAACTGATTATTGAGTGCTTAATAGAAAGCCTTGCACCTTAGTGAATGGTAGCTATTGTTATTGTTATTATTAATAGAGAGGTTGCCCATCGTTAAGGAAATCTTCCATAAATAAGCTCATGTCTCAGATATAATCACAATGCAAAGGGGGAAAGAGCTAGATGTAGTCCAAAGGAAATCAATCCTTAAGTTTCGTGGTTGTCATAACTAAAATTTTCAAAGCATCCTGATTATTTTGTGTGTGTGTGTGTGTATTGTGTATGTGTGTGTGTGTGCGTGTGTGTATTTGTTGGTGTAAGGGTTTGGGCTTTGGAGGGGATAGAGTAATATATTATAGACATTATATGGGTACTGGCAGGTGAACATACTTGCCACACTTCTTTCCCAGAGCAGTTCCCATCTCTTGTTAGAGTTCTGAAGAGGAAGAATGCAACCATACTGTAATTTCTCTGGTTTTTGCCTGTTTCCTTTGAATATAATGGCTTTAGCTATTATATGTTAACTTTTTCTCTTTGTGTGAAGAAAATTTTCAGATCTGCAGTTAAAGCTTCATCCTTATCTAGTGAGGGTAGAAGTATGGTAGGAGTGGGAAGTGATAAATTGTACTATGCAGTGCTGAAAAAAAACTTTTTGTTCATGTGAAATAGACGTTTTATTCTCCTGTGGGTTATGGCCTAAAATATACTATTGTTACAATAATTGATAGTTGTTGTTTTAGGGAGAAATTTTCAGAGTTGAAAAATCTAAGATTTTAGCTTTGCCTTTTGTTGCACATGTATCCTGAGCAAGGCTCAGCTTCCTCGTTCATACACTTGGAATTCTAGTATCTGCCTTTTGTTAATACTTACTCAACCCATATTTAGGCACCTCCCCTACTGTATTCAGCACTGTGCTACTCAAAAGGATGTAGATCATAAGACTTGATCCAATCCCTGCCCTTACTAAAGTTATGGTTCAATAAGTTGGTAAATATGCCAGGAAATTATAGCTCACTGGGATTATGGCTATATGGAGGAATTTGTTGGAATTGGCCTAGGGAAATCAGAGGGGTTTTCTTGAAGGAAGTGGTGCTAAAAATTTCCTACTCGTGCATTAAAATTCTTGTTAGCAGCTGTTTTGGAAATTAAGGAGTGTTTGACAAAACTAAAAGGCGTATGTACAGCATCACAGTTTTCTTCAAAGTTGTTGGTAGTTTCTTAAGTTTTCAAATAAAATTAATTTATTTTACCTTTTTCTGTATACCAGTATTTGAGGTATTGTATTTAGGTACCTGCAGAAGTGGTTTGGAATTAGAATCGCTGAGCAACTTGGAAGGAACCCAGTGTTTCTTCCTTCTTGCTTTTTCTTCATTTCTCTCTTTTGTTTGTATAAGGATATACATTAGGGGCTCAGCTATCTGCTTTCTCCTTTTAGGTTTTAATCCACACCTACAATTCAAACACTTGCACAGAAGCTGATCTTGGTTTTGGGGAGTCTATAGTTTATGAACTTTTAGGGGTTCTCTTTAAGGAAAAGAATACAAAATTATGAACTCGAAATTACATATAAAAGTTTATATGGAAAGGTAAAAGACACATAACACTGAAGAAGAAAGTCAAAGGACTGATAATACTCAACTTAAATACTTAACCATGAAGTGATGGTAACAAAGAGTGTGGTATTGGGCGGTGCCTGTGGCTCAAAGGAGTAAGGCACTGGCCCTATATGCTGGAGGTGGTGGGTTCAAACCCATCCCCAGCCAAAACCTGCAAACAAACAAACAAACAAAAAAACAAAGAGTGTGGTATTGGCAAAACAATAGAAAAACAGATCAATGGGGCAGAGTAGAGAAGATCACAACGAGGCTCACATATATGGTCAAATGATCTTTGGCAAAGGAGAAAAGGCAATTCAAGGGAGAAAGGATAGTTTTTCAACAGATGTTCAAAAAAAAAAAAAAAAAAAAAAAGAACCTAGAAGCAGACCCTACACCTTTCTTAACACTTGGACCATAGACTGAAACTGGATTAATGGATACTTTTAAAGGATAATTAAAAAGAATTACAGACCAAGTAATTGTAAAACTATTACTTTTAGAAGTAATTACTACTACTATAGTAAAATAGTAAACTACAAAATTTCTAGACGATAACAGGAGATAATAGGTAATCTTGAGTTTGGCAAAGAGTTTTTAGGTATAACACCAAAAACATGATGATGATTTAACACAAAATAATGACAGTTTGGTGCTTTTATCAGTCTTTGAGTAATTTTAATAGAATTTTTGTGTTTTTTAATCCATTAATAAAGGGGAGATAGAATAAAAGTAGCATTTTCTTCTGTCATCAGGATTTAAGTATAATGTTTATTTTATCCAGGCTGGGTACAGTGGCTCACATTTGTACTATCAGCACTTAGGGATGCTGAGGCAGGAGGATTGCTTAAAGTCAGGTTTTGAGACCAGCCTGAGCAACATAGCAAGACCTTGTCTCTACATATAAAAATTAGCTGGGTGTGGGCATGTGCCTATAGTCCCAGCTACTTGGGAGGTTGAGGTGGGAAGGTCACTAGAGCCTAGGAGTTTGAGCTACGTAGTGAGCTATGATCATTGATCATGCCAGTGTACTCAAGTCTGGGTGACAGAGTGAGACTCTGTCTCAAAAAATTATTATATCCCATAAGATTCTTACATTCTGTTGCTAATTTACATTTACCTTAAATCTTTTTTTTTTTTTTTGAGACAGAGCCTCAAGCTGTCCCCCTGGGTAGAGTGCTGTGGCATCACACTCACAGCAACCTCCAACTCATGGGCTCTAGCGAGTCTCCTGCCTCCGCCTCCCAAGTAGCTGGGATTACAGGCGCCCGCCACAACGCCCCGCTATTTTTTGGTTGCAGCCGTCATTGTTGTTTGGCGGGTCCGGGCTGGGGATTCGAACCCGCCACCTTAGGTGTACGTGGCTGGCGCCTTAGCCGGTTGAGCTATAGGTGCCGAGCCTACCTTAAATCTATTTAAGGATTACCATTTTCTCAAGTCATTTTGTGAAAATGATACTTCATAATCCTTGTGTAGGTGAGTCTTCTAAATTTTTCCCTTTCCAGTACATTGGTAGTCATACTTTATGCTGGAAGCGAGAATACTCATTATTCTGTTTTCTTAAGGCAAGGAGGAAATGGCATTCCTTTCAAAAGTAGAGGTTTTGCACGTTCCTTGAGGAGCAGTTTCCACATTAATGCTGTGACTGCTGCTTCATTCTCTTCAGAGAGAATTTAGGGTTGAGGAGTGACCCAGGAGTGGAAAATATAGTCTCCTTTTCAAGTGAGCTTAGCCAAAAAAAGAGTATATATTAAGCAGGAAAGAATACAGTAAACTAATGCTAATGAGCAAGACTGTTTTCTTTTAAAATAGCTTTAAGATTATATTCTTTTAGGAGGAAAAAGCCCCAAACTAATATCCTTATGTCTTTGAGTCAGGCAATTCTTTTTATGATGTTTAAGAGATGTTTGCTTATGATACAAACTTATTTGCTAGCATATGATTTCTAGAGAACAAATTGATCTGCCTTCTTTAAAGAATTTTTATTTACACTCCTGTTGCTCTTCACATCACTAACTCCAGGACTACATTTCCATGATCTTCCATATGAATAGATTCATAGAACCTGATTGTCATGCGAAGTCACACAACCAGTCTTATATTTAATGGTGATGTTTACTACTTTGTTTCTTTCAATGTAATTGTATCTGTGATAACTTCATAATATTTTTTTATGAACTGGCAATACCCAACCAGTATATGGAAAAGTTTTCTTCATGTCATCTTTAATTTCCTTGTAGAGAGGAGAATGGAAGAGAAGAAAGAGGCTCACACTGATTTTATAACTAGAACACATTTTGAAATGTTTGGTGGGTATTGAATGCTGCCACTTTGGTTCTTAAGAAGAACACTTCTCTCGAGAAGAGACAGTAAAGAGACACCCTCATCTAGCACAGAATCTTCCTGTTTAGCATTATCATTCCATTCTTAGAGTTGCCCAGTTCCAGCTGGGAAATAATCCATTCCACCCTGTGCCAGTTAGGAATAACTCTTTTGTTTGCTTGGCTGAAGTTGTCATTTTAGCATTTAGTACTCTAGGGAAGAATTCCAAGAAACTTGTAAAAAGCTAACCAGATAAAAAATTTTCAAATTAAACAAAATTTATAGCTGAAAGGTTGTTGGAAGTCAAGTTTAACCCTGCCACATTATAGGTAAATAAACTAAGGCTACTTGTTCAAGGTTACACAATTGCCTAAGTAAGACTAAAATCTAAAATTTGTTATCTTGAGTTCATTGTTTTTTCCACTACACTGAAAAATGCTTTTTTTCTTTCCTGGATATGAAATAAAATTTTGCCCAATTGAAAAAGATACACAATTGAAGACAATTTGCATATGTATTCCAGAATTTTTATTGAGGGGCTTTTCTGTTGAATGCAGAGGTGGGTATTCACAAAATGGATCTGAGTGAACCTACTTGACCTATAGGCATACTCATGACAATAGTAGGATAAGTGTTCTACTCTCAAAGAGATAGTAAAGTATTGTGGAATCCAGAGTATCTCTGCTTCAAGGATAGACAAGGGCTTCACCTCCTTATCAATCTTGAAGGAAGAATATGAATTGTAAAGTACATGAGAGAAAATAATTTACTTTTATTGAAAATGCAATATACATTTAACCTCTTTTGGTTTCCTGAGACTTTCAAGTCCCTGTAGTAAAAGCATCTGATTTAAGAAAACACTTCATGCTCAGAGGACTAAGTCTACAGTATAAATCCAGAAAGAATGTTTTAATTCTAAGGCTTTTATTTTTATTTTTGGTGGCTGGTGGTAGTTGCTAATATGGTCTCTTTTCAGAGTAATGAGTAGATAATTGGTATGGATACATAGTAAAATAGAAATCCCTCTGTCATGAGCTTGTGTTTTTAAGACAATTATGATTATTTACCTATGTGATGATATAAATTAATCTTGAAATTTTACATAGAGGCTTGGTGCCTGTGGCTCAGCGGCTGCAGCACCGGCCACATACACCGGGCCTGATGGGTTTGAGTCCAGCCTGGGCCTGCCCATCAACAACGACAACTACAACCAAAAAATAGCCGGGCATTGCGCCTATAGTCCCAGCTACTTGGGAGGCTGAGGCAAGAGAATTGCTTAAGCCCAGCAGTTGGAGGTTGCTGTGAGCTGTGATGTTGTAGCACTCTACTAAGGACAACATAGTGAGACACTGTCTCAAAAAAAAAAAAAAAAAAAGAAGAAATTTTACATAGAAAAAAACTAGAAGAAACAGATTTCTATCGTAAACATAAGGGATATACTGTATTACTAAATAAACTGTGATTTTTTTTTCTTAAAAATTGTCTTTTTTGTGTCTTATTCCTTGTTGTCACAGGTCACTTTTGGTAGGCCCTCTCTTCTTATCTTATGCTTGTTAGTCTGAAATTACAAGATACCTAGTTAGTATTTTTCTGCTAATCTCTCAGAGTGCAGTAAGTGTTTGTTCATCAGGCTCTCAAATCCTCCAGCATAGGTCATTTCAAACACCCTAGTTACCTGTCTCTGTATTTCTTTGTAGTTCTTAGCTGTTTCCTGTTTAGTAGCTCAAAGTGATACTATCATCCTTAAGTCTCCACTATCTCTGAACTATCTTTTGAAGAGAAGGCATGGACTGTCATTGTCTACTTCAGCTGTTTTTAATTCCTTCTTGTAGAAAGGAATATAGCCTATTTTTAAGAGTTAGATGTATATTTTTGTATTTTATTTGAAAAAGCAAAATAGATTTAAGCTGTTAAAAAGATCTCATTACCAATAATCCTATCTTGATTCTCAGTGGAATATTAATAAGCCTAATGGAATGCCCCCTTAGAATGATGAATCCAAGAGATACTTGGTGTTCACTTTGTTTCCCTTCCTGATTCCAAGGAAACCAAATATGCTAAATGAGGTCTATGTTTAATATTCATCTATAAGGTCATGAACTTTCATAGAAATTCCAGTAATATGCTGTTGGTATTTTGAGTAGCCATTTATAAATAATTTATTAACTGAAAATAAATTGTATGTAAGGTACAATGCTATGTGCCATGGAGAAAAAGAAAGTGAATACATGTTTTTGATGTCCAGGGTGGCTCACATAAACAGAGTGTTAAATATTGATCTAAAAACAAATGCCAATACAAAAATATTATTTAGAACTACAAAGTTAATAGGCAAATTTGAAATTAAATTATTATAATTTATGCTTAGTATTGGTTGAATTAGAGAAGGCATGACTTTATGAATAAAGCACTATCTCATTTTCCAAATTAGATGGAAAATATAGAGATAAATTGCTAAGAAATGGTAAAGTGCTAGAAAAACCAATGGGAAACATTTTTTTAAAAAATTACAGTATCAAAGTAGAAACTGATTAATATTGAAAAGTAAGGTCAGTCTTTCAAAACTAAGGGATCTATTTAAGGGAAAAAGATGTCTAGACTTTTATCAGGTTAACACAAGAGAAAAGGATGTAGGACATTTTCTAGAAAAAATAGGGAAAAGTTGTAAATTTTTAAAACTTAAGAGTGAGAAAGGTCAGCAGGACTAGAATGCTGACTTTATCATTAAATCCCATATCAATAGTAGGTCTTTAGCAAATAAATCTTTTTAAGCCTCAGTTTTCTTAGCTATAAAATGGGGATAATGGTAGTATCTGCTTCATAAGGCTATTGTGAAGACTAATGTTTAGGGCTCAGCATAGTACTTAACAGTACTCTGTTAATTACCTGGCACATATTATTATAAAATCAAAGGTTAGAAAAAAGAGTAGATGTTTAACATGTAATAATGCTCTATATTTAATTTTAACATTTTTTATATTAAAACCAAAATTCGTCTTATTGTACCTGTTCATAAGAACCCTGACACTTTAGTCAGCTTTTGGACGTTTAAAAAATTGGTGAATTATTGTTGATAAAATATTGCTAACATGATGTGTCACTTGTCCCTGAATCTTGTTAAAGTCTACATCAGGAAAATAATTATCTTAAGTAAAGGTAGACTATTTCAAGAAATTTTTAAGAACTAAATGCCTAAATGCAACAGATAATTTTTGCACTTTTATTTTTAAAATTTATTTCAGATTAATATGAAGGTACAAATGATGAGGTTACCTTGTTTGCATTTCTTAAAGTTCAAGTTATAGTTGAGTCCTTCACCCAGAGGGTGTGCTGTATACCCTTACATTGTGAACATTAGGTGAGAGCTTATTAAACCCTCTCCCTCCAGTCCTCTTCCCTTGCCATCCTCTCCCCCCTCCCTCTTGAATTTAATTGTGTTTTACTGTGTAGTTGTTTATCTCTTTAGATTTTTAAAAAAAATTTTATTTTTACATATACATGTGTTTACTAGGTTTCCACTTTTTGCCTTTACAAAATCAAAAAGGCTTAAAATTTAACAACAATAACAATGTTTAAGATAAGGACTAGAAACAAAAACCTCGTAAAGAATGAATGAAGATAAATATATTCATAAAAGATATCAGACGATTGCTGCAACAAAGTATTAAGCAATACTAATAGTAATGCAAAGAAAGTAACATTCGCATTGTCAAACAAGAGTATGTGTACCATAGAATGCTTTGACTCTGAGGTTTAGTATAGAGTCATCAATTAACCTCTTATTATTTTCTTCCCAAAGTTTTTTTATCTCTTGATTTCATATTAGTGTTGAGTACTTTAGATACTTACTTTTCCATTCTTGTAATATTTTACTAAGGAGAGTGTTCTTCATCTCCATCCAGGTTAAAACAAAGGCTGTAAAGTCTTTATCTTTTTTATGGCTGAATAGTATTCCATGATATACATATACCACAGTTGATTTTTGCATTTTTAATGACTCAAGTAATAAGATAGATTTAAGAATAAAAGAGGCACATAAGAAGTACACATCTAGTGTTTATTATACTGTCTTTTGGAAATTATATTAAGAAAGATTTAAGTTCTGTAAAAATTAGGAAGAATAAAAGGCATTGGAATTGAAATAAACCCTATTTGCAAAATATAGAGCTGTCTGTCAGCATCCATGGGGATTTGGTTCCAGGACCTCCATGGATACCAAAATCTGAGGATGCTCAAGTTCCTTATATAAAATGGCCTAGTGTTTGCATATAACCTACATGCCTCCTCCTGTAAATCATCTCTGCATTACTTAGAAAACCTAATACAACGTATATGCTATGGAAAAAGTTGTGATACTATATTAGTTTTTAAATTTATACTATTTTATATTGCTATATTGTTAACTTTCATTTATTTATTTTCAAACCCACAATTTATTTTCTAATCTCCAATCTATGGACTAGAACCCATGGAATCTGCAGATACGCAGGGCTGAATATATAGGCTATCTTAAAATGTGAAGTGTTGGCTCAGCGCCTGTGGCTCAAGCAGCTAAGGTGCTAGCCACATGCACCTGAGCTGGTGGGTTCGCATCCAGCCCGGGCCAGCCAAACAACAATGACGGCTGCAACCAAAAAATAGCTGGGCCTTGTGGTGGTCGCCCTTAGTCCCAGCTATTTGGGAGGCAGAGTCAGGAGAATCACTTGAGCCCAGGAGTTGGAGGTTGCTGTGAGCTGTGATGCCATGGCACTCTGCCCAGGGCAACAGCTTGAGTCTCTGTCTCAAAAAAAAAACAAAAACAAAAAACAAAATGAAGTGTTTTGGGCAGCTCCTGTGGCTCAAAGGAGTAAGGTGCTGGCCCTATATGCCAGCGGTGGCGGGTTCAAACCCAGCCCAGGCCAAAAACTGCAAAAAAAAAAAAAAAAAAAAAGTGAAGTGTTTCTAGTATATTGTGTCAGAATTCAATGACAAAGGGCTAAGGTTGTGGTACATTTGGAAATGGACCTCTTAAAAAAAAAAACAGTATCATGTGGGAGCAATAGAACTGCAAACAGTAAGTTGCTGTAAGCCCTGGCCATTGCAGAGTCTTGACAACTTCATAAGAAGGCAATAACTTTTTTGAAAGCACAAAATCTGCTGTTAAGTCCTCATTCTTCTAATTAGTAGCGTTTTCATTTTGGATGTGTCACTTGCTTTTGTGAACTCTTTTTCTTATCAGTAAAATGAAGATAATAACTTTAAAAAAATTCAGATTAATATATGGGTATATACAAGCAAGCTACCCTGTTTCTATTTGTTAGGTAAAGTCCAAGTTGCAGTTGAGCCTTTCGCCCAGAGTATGATTTCTATCTAGCTCATAAGATTGTTTTCAAGATTAAGTGAAATAGGCTCAGCGCCCGTGGCTCAAGTGGCTAAGGCACCAGCCACATACACCTAAGGTGGCAGGTTTCCAGCCTGGCCCATCAAACAATGACAGCTACAACCAAGAAATGGCCGGGCATTGTGGCGAGCACCTGTGGTCCCAGCTACTTGGGAGGCTGAGGCAAGAGACTCGCTTGAGCCCAGGAGTTGGAGGTTGCTGTGAGCTTTGATGCCATAGCACTGTACCCAGGGAGACAGCTTGAGGCTCTATCTAAAAAAAAAAAAGATTAAGTGAAATAATGTAATAGAAATACTTTATAAATTATAAAACCCTACTTAATTGTGAGTCAGCATTACAATATAGGGATATTCCTGGATGTTAAGTATATTGTGTTCAAGGAAATAACTTATAACAATTATAATTGCAAAGTTCTTATCACTACTAAAAGAAGTTTATAACAACCTTATATAGTCAAATAAAATTTTATTGACCTTTTTTATTCAGTTACTAGAGATACTTAGATTGTGAAAAGAAAATGCTAGAATTTACTGCAAAAAGAGTGCTATAGAACTTATTGGAATGGATCAGTTATTTTTCAGAATTTTGGATAAACCTAAAAACACATTAAAACATGAAACTTTCTAATATTATGGAAATGACCAAATGTCTCTTAAAATGTAACAGAGGCTTTACTTTTTAGCTTTAGAGGGACTTGAGAAATATAAAAAGTTCTTTAATCAAAAGAAAGATGACATTTTTGAAATTATGTTTTTCTATGTTATCTTGTTGTGAATATAAAGGCAATGAATTATTCTTTGTTTTCTTTGAAGCACAAATGGAAACAGTGCTCCTTTTCAAATTAGTATTCAAACATATTAGGGGAGGGAGACATATACCCTGGCCTTGTGCTGGTCCTTGGATTTGTAATGGTTGATAACTTATGAGCTGGATTTAGTGGACTTCATTCCTAGGCAATATATTGGCGTCTGCTCCTGAAGTCTACACATGATATAACTTTAGGGACAAACTATGTCATAGACCATTAAACGATTTTTTCCCTACATAAAAACAAACCGCCCCAGCAGCATTCCTGAATAAACCCAAAGGTTCCACATACCCTGAGGAAAGAATGAAACAGTAACTAGTCTTATAGCAGTCATAACATTTACTTCTGCCAAGCACTGCAGATAGCTCTGAGCCTACTGGCTGCCCCCTATAGTTTTGTCTTTGTATTTATTCCTCAGCATAAGAAGTAAATATCATGACTGCTGTAAGAGTAGTTTCTGTTTCATTCTTTCCTCCGGGTATGTGGAACCTTTGGGTTTACTCAGGAATGCTGCTGTTTTTGTTTGTTTGTTTGTTTGTTTGTTTTCATGTAGGGAAAAAGGAAAGGGAAAAAAGTTATCCCAATTTCCACAGTTTAGAGAAAATAGTTTAATGCCCCATAACATAGTTTGTCCCTAAATGCAAAAGTTTAATCAGTCAATCTGGAAGAGATAAACTGAGAAATGTATGAAGTATAGACAATATACAAGAATGCTTTAATAAAGTAGAAGGGAACAACATATTAAGGACATTTTTTGTTCTAACTCTGGACCTCAGTTTTCTTGTCTCTGAGATAGGCAACAATTATTTACCCCAGAGATTGTTGTGAAGATTAAATAAGTAAAGCACTTAGAAAAGTATCTCACACATGGTACTCAATAAATTTGAGTTATACTATTATTTTCATTGTTCATAAAACCTAGTAGAATGCCAGATTAAAAAAACCCAAATTTTAAAATTGTATGCTATTATGTAATTATTCAGTGGAATGTTATGCAGCTATTAAATTCATGAGTTTATTTTTTATGGAAAGGAAAAATACTTGTGGCATAATGTTAAGAGAAAAAAACTATATACAAACCATCTGCTGAATGATCTTAATTTTGTTTCAAAAAGGAATATATGAACTTTGTAAAGATTTTGAAGAATATGTATAAAAATTGTTTATATATGAGTGGTACATTATGGGTGATTTTAATTTTCTTCTTTATGTTTTTGTGTATGGACTTCATGTATTTAATAAAAAAGTAGTTTCAGATTGCACCATAAATAAGTGACATGATAGCACTTAATGTCATATGAGTATGCACCATGCAAGACACCATCTTGGAAGAAGAAACTGGTCTCACTGGACACTGAACCTGCTAGCACCTTGACCTTAGACTTACCAAGAACCTGCAAGTACCTTGACCTTAGAACTGTGAACCACAATAAATTTCTGTTTATAAATTATCCTGCCTGTGATATTCTGTGATAGCAACACAAAGAAAGCTAAGACAATGCCTTTTTATGATGTTTTGACTCTTAAACTATGTAAATGTATAATTTATTCAAAATTTGGAAGAAAATTTAAAAGTCAGTATGATTAGTTTTTTTAAGGAAAATATTCTCAGGCAAAAACTTTAACAAGACACTTATGATTGATAGGTAGCTAATAGATCTGAGAGAGGAATTTTTGAGAGGCAAAAAGGGCAATACTTTTTAAGAAACATCCTTTTTTGGGGAAAAAAGTGGTGGGCTACCTTATTTGACTAAATATTATATAATTTAAGATTCCCAGAAATGGACAAATTTCATGGTAACTACGTAAGAAGTTAATTTATCTTTGGTGTCTCCTGTTGCTCAGTGAATAGGGTGCCGGCCACATACACCAAGGCTGACAAGTTTGAACCCGACCCAGGCCAGCTAAAACAACAATGACAACTGCAACAAAAAAAGTAGGTGGGTGTTGTGGCAGGCGCCTGTAGTGACAGCTACTGGGAGGCTGAGGCAAGAGAATCGCTTAAGCCCAAGCGTTTGAGGTTGCTGTG
>NW_003852416.1:21435127-21451858 GCF_000181295.1 Otolemur garnettii
AAAAAAAAAAAAAAAAAAAAGAAGTTAATTTATCTTTTATAATGTGTGCTATACACTAGGTATGTTATGTGTAACTCTTTTTGTTCATTTGTTTGTTTTTTATTTCAGTTGATTTAGACAATACAAGTTATTTTTTTGATACACTGGAAGAATTGCATAGTGGTCAGAACTTTTGGTGTACCCATCAACTGGGTGATATATGTTGTATTTGATAAGTAATTTTTGATTGCTCACCCCCCTTTCACTCTCCCATTCTCAATCTCCAAAGTCTATTATAACTCTCTGCATGACCATGTGTACCCATTGCTTAGCTTCCAAGTACAAGTGAGTAGTGAGTACATGGCAGTATTTGTTTTTCTATTCCTGTGATGTGTCACGTAGGACAATGGCTTCCAATTCCATCTAAGTTGCTGCAAAAAGACATTACTATTATTTTTTTCATAATGATGTATGTGTGTATATTACATCATCTTTATTTATTCATCAGTTGATGGGAATAAGGTTGGTTCCATATCTTTGCAGTTGGTGAATTGTGCTGAGATAAACATCTTGAGTATGTATGTCTTTTTGATATGATGGGTACTTTTCCTTTGGGTAGATACCCAGTAGGGAGATGGCTGGATCAAATAGTAGGTCTATTTTTGGTTCTTTGGGGAATCTCCATACTGTTTTCCATAGAGGTTGTACTAATTTATATCCCCACAGTGTATAAGGGATCCCTTTTCACTGCATCTGTAAAAACATCTACTTTTTTTGACTTTCTTTTTTTGTTTGGTTGGGATTCATTGAGGGTACCAAGAATTAGGTTACACAGATTGCGTTTGTTAGGTAAAGTCTCTCTTGTAATTGTGTCCCACCTCCAAGAGATGTGTCATACACATGACCCTCCATTCTCCTCCCTCCTTCCCTCTCCCCAATCCCTTATTCCTCTATCTCTCACCTTATATTAGATCATCTACTGCCTTCATATTAGAATTGAGTACATTGGTTTCTTACTTCTCCATTCTTACTAAGCAGAATGTGTTCCAGCATGATCCAAGGTAATAAAAAAGATGTAAAGTCTTCATCTTTTTAAATGGCTGAATAGTATTTCATGGTATACATAGAACACAGTTTGTCAATCCATTCCTGGATTGGTGGGCATTTAGGTAGTTTCTACATTTTGGCCATTGTAAATTGAGCTGCGATAAACAGTCTAGTGCAAATGTCTTTATGCGGAAAGGATTTTTTTTCTTCTGGGTAGCTGCCTAGTAATGGGATTGCAGGATTAAATGAGAGGTCTAATTTGAGTTCTTTGAGGGTTCTCCATACTTCCTTCCAAAAAGGTTGTATTGTTTTTCAGTCCCACCAGCAGTATGAAAGTGCATCCTTCTCTCCACATCCACACCAGCCATCTGCCACTTTGAGACTTTGTGATGTGGGCTATACTGGGATTAGGTGATATCTCAGGGTGGTTTTGATTTGCATTTCTCTGATGATCAGGAATGATGAGCATTTTTTCAAATGTTTGTTAGCCATTCGTCTGTCTTTTTCAGAGAAGGTTCTGTTTATATCTTTTGCCCAGAGGTAGATGGGATTGTTTAATCTTTTTTTGTTCATTAATTTGAGTTCTCTATAGATTCTAGTGATCAACCCTTTGTCAGATTGATACCCTGCAAATACTTTTTCCCATTCTAAAGGTTGTCTTTTTGCTTTACTTGTTGTTTCCTTAGCTGTGCAGAAGCTTTTCAGCTTAATTAAGTTCCATTTGTTAATTTTTTTTGTTATTGTGATGGATCCTGAAGTCTTTGTCATAAAATCTTTCCCCAGTCCAACATCATCAAGAGTTTTCCCCATACTTTCTTCTAAGATTTTTATTATTTTGTGTCTTAGATTTAAGTCTCTTATTCATCTTGAGTAAATTTTTGTAAGGGGTAAAAGGTATGGGTTAAATTTCCTTCTTTTACATGTGGTTATCCAGTCCCAGCACCATTTATTGAATAGGGATTCTTTTCCCAATGGTATGCTTTTTTTTGGTTTATCAAAGATCAGATGGCAAGTGGAGACTGGTTTCATCTCTTGGTTTTCTATCCAGTTCCATATGTCAATATCTCTATTTTTGTGCCAATACCATGCTGCTTTGATTACTGTGGACTTGTAATATAGCCTGAAGTCTGGTAGAGTGATGCTTCCACCTTTGTTTTTATTACAAAGAATAGCCTCAGCTGTATGGGATTTTTTCTGGCTTCATACAAAATGAAGTATTATTGTTTCCAGTTCTTCAAAGTATGATATTGGTATTTTAATGGGGATTGCATTGAACCTGTAGATTGCTTTGGGTAGAACAGACATTTTGACGATGTTGTTTCTTCTCAGCCAAGAACATGGTATGTTCTTCCATTTGTTAGTGTCTTCTGCAGTTTCTTTTCTTGGGGCTTCATAATTCTCTTTGAAAAGATCTTTCACTTTTTTTGTTAGGTATATTCCTAAGTATTTCATTTTCTTTGAAGCTACAGTGAAGCTTCAGAGAAGGGAAAAGCTTCTCAACTCGGCTGTTATTGGTATATAGGAAGACTACTGATTTGTGGATATTGATTTTATACCCTGAGACATTACTATATTTCCTGATGACTTCCAGGAGTTTTCTGGTTTAGTCTCTGGGGTTTTCTAAGTATAAGATCATATTATCAGCAAAAAAGGAGAGTTTCATCTCCTTTGCCCACATTTGGATTCCCTTTATATCCTTCTCTTGCCTGATTGCATTAGCTAGAACTTCCAGAACTATGTTGAATAATAGTGGCAATAGTGGACATCCATGTCTTGTTCCATTTCTGAGGGGAAAAACTTTCAGATTCCATTTGGTATAATGTTTGGATGAAGCCTACTTGATTGGGTTGTATAATTTTTTTAATGAGTAGCTGCAATCTTTTAGCTAAGATTTTGTTGAGTATTTTTTCATCCAATATTCATTAGTGAAATTGGTCTGTAGTTCTCCTTTTTTGGTTGGGTCCTTTCCTGGTTTGGAATCAAGGTGATGTTTGCTTCATAGAATGTGTTGGGGAAAGGTCCTTCTGTCTCAGTGTTTTGGAATGGGTTCTTGCAGCATAGGCATAAGCTCATCTTTGAAGGTGTGATAGAATACTGATGTAAAGCCAATTTGTCTAGGGCTTCTTTTTGTTGGAAGCTTTTTCTATTATTTCTTTGATCAATGCTTGATATTGGTCTGTTAAATATCCTGGTTAAATCTTGGAAGATGGTATGTTTCCAAGTATTGGTCCATTTCCTCCACATTGTCAAATTTCTGGGCATAAAGTTTTTGGTAGTAGTCATAAATAATTTCTGGTATCTCTGTGGTATCAGTTGTTATTTCCTCCCTTTCAGATCTGCTTGAGGATATTAAAGATTTTACTTTTCTATATCTGGTTTATCTGGCCAGTGGTTTATTGATTTTACTTATTTTTTCAAAGAACAAACTTTTTGTTTCATTAATTTTCTGAATGATTCTTTTTTTTCAACTTTGTTTATTTCTGATTTAATTTTGGTTATTTCTTTTCTTATGCTAGGTTTGTGATTGGATTGCTCTTTCTTTTCCACTTCTTTAATATGATTCATTAGGTTATTGATGTGTTTTCTGTCTCTTTTTCAGATGTAGGCATCTAATGCAATAAATTTCCCTCTTAGGATTGCTTTTTCAGTGTCCTACAGGTTTTGGTAGCTGTATCTTCATTGTTGTTATGCTCAAGGAAGTTATGATTTCCTTTTTTATCTCTTCCTGCACCCAACTGTCATTCAGCACACGGTTGTTTAATTTCCATGCCTTTGTGTGGGGATAACAATTTTTGTTGTTGTTGAGTTCCACCTTTATTGCCTTGTGGTCTGATCAGATATAAGTTATAATTTCAATTCTTTTGATTTTGTTGAAATATGTACTGTGTCCTAGGATATTACCTATTTTGAAGAATATTCCTTAGGCTGATGAGAAGAACATATACTCTTTAGCTTTGGGATGATGCAGTGTTCTATATATGTCTATCAAGCACACTTGTTCTGGGGTCATATTTAAGTTCCTTGTATCTTTGTTCAGTTTCTGTTTAGAAGATCTGTTTAGCTCTGTAAGAGGAGTGTTAAAGTCCTCTGCTATTATGGTATTATGGGATCTCATATTGCTCAGACTTATTAAGGTCTGTTTCATAAATCTGGGGGCATGTAAGTTGGGTGCATAAATATTTAGACTTGAAGTGTTCTCCTGATACATTGTTCCCTTGACCAGTATGAAGTGACAATCTTTGTCTTTCTTAATTTAGTTGCTTTAAATCCACTGGTATCTGAAAATAAAATTGAGACTCCTTTCTTCTGTTTTCCATTTGCCTGACATATTGTTTTCTAACCCTTTATCCTGAATCTTGTGTTGTTTTTCAAGGTTAGGTGTATTTCCTGGAGATAACATATGGATGGTTTATGTTTTTTTATCCAGTCAGCCAGCCTGTGCCTCTTCAGTGGGGAATTCAAGGTGTTAACATTTATTGAGATAATTGATAAGTGTGGTGGAGTTCTAGTCATCTTATTTTATGAAAGTTTGTTGCTTAGTTTTGTCTTTTACGTCATCGAAGCTAGGTTTTGTCCTTTAGTTTCTGGGCATTTAGTTTGCTGCTGGTTCATTGTTATGGTCAGTGTGGAGAATAGGTCTACATATTTCCTGTAGAGCTGGTTTTGTTGTGGAAAACCTCCTCAATGTTTGTATATGAGTAAATGATTTGATTTCTTCTTCAATTTTAAAGCTTAGCTTAGTGGGATATAGAATTCTGGGCTGAAAATTATTTTTTGTAAGTAGATTAAAAGTAGATGACTGTTCTCTTTTGGCTTCAAAAGTTTCCTTTGAGAAGTCTGTGGTCACCCTGATGGATTTGCCTCTGTAGGTCAATTGCAGTTTACTCCTGGCTGCTTCCAGAATATTCTCTTGCATCTTGACTTTGACAGGTTTGTGACCATGTGTCTTGGAGAAACTCTATTTGATTTGAGATGACCTGGTGTCCAATATAGCTCTGAAAGGAGTACATCAGAATCATTGATGGTATTTGGGAAATTTTCATTTATGACATCCTCTAGTAGGGATTCTTTTCCTCTGGGCCATTCGTCTTCCACTTCTGGAATATTTATAACTCATATAGTTGAATGCTTCATGTGGTTCCATAATTCTGTCAGTGAAGTTTTGCTTGCTCTCTCTTTCTTCCCTTTTAATTGCCTATGTTCACTCAAGAGCTTTATGTTCTACCTCTGAGATTCTTTATTCTGCATGGTTTAATCTGTTATAGACACTTTCTACTGCATCTTTAAGTTCTCTAATTGGCTGCTTCAATTCCTTAAGCTCCATTATATCCTTTCTGTATTCTTCTTATCATTCTTCTCTTATTTAATTCTGTTTTTGGATTTCCTTTTGGTTATTTTTCATTTTCTCAGCAATTTCCTTTATTGTTTTTACCATCCTTATTTTAAATTCCCTTTCTGTCATTTCTAACATGTCTTTATTACTGGAATACTCTGAAGTAGCTACCTTATGGTCCCATGGGGGCTTGCTCTGTTCTATTTTTCATGTTGCCAGGATTTTTCTGTTTCTTCCTCATGAGTGTTTTCTTTTTGTCTTTTTCCTTGCCCTAGTTTTTCCTTTCACTTCCTCCTGCTCTTTAAGTTACTGTGCCTCTGACCTAAAGTATTGAAGTGTCCTTTAGGTAAAGGACCAAATGGAAGAGAAGAATGAAGAGCAAGAAGGGATAAAAGATTAAAAAAAAAAAAAAAGGAAAAGAAAGGGGGGGAGTAACAAGGAAGATTGACAAAAAGAAGAGAGGAATAGAATGAGAGAGACAGGAGTAATAGTGGTGTACAGTAGGTTACTTTGACTCACACCCACAAATACCAATCTCTGGTGGTGCTGGGTTGGGTAGGTACCATAATGTCTACAGCTCTTTGCCAGCCTGAACAGACACAAGACCCCACCTCCAACAAATAGAGAAGAAAAACAAACATACTATATATCAAACCAAAACAAATGACCATGAACCTTAAGGGATAAAATTGGGGGAGAAAATGAATAATTGGATAGAAAAACTAGTAAAAATGAAGGCCTTATTATTAAAGAAGGCAACAATGAAAAATTATATTTACATGAGAAAAATGAAGAAAAAAAGAAAAATCTAGGGGGAAAAAGTTGAAAAAAATTTTTAAAAATAAATCTATCTATCTGTCTATCTACACACACACACATATCTTGCTGAGTATTGCCTGGGCAATTGGTGATCTTCTGGGGTATGAGATGTGAATCACAGTGGTCATAAAGCTGTATAAGGTGGAGACTGGAAGCCTCTGCTGACTTCTTTGCCCTCAAACCTCACAGGGTTAGGAGCCTGAAGCTCTCCTCAGCCCACTTAATAGACATGCTCGAACCTTTCGAAACCATGTCCCTTTGCTATGCATTGGCTTTCCTGGGAAAGTGTGTGTTGCTTGGATCTCTCCAGAAGGGGCTCCTGCTTATCAGGTGCACAAGACCAGCCTCACTCTAGGACCCTGAGGGCTGAGCCTACAAGGCAGTTCTTCCTCAATGGCTGCCCTCAGCCTATAGGTGAACAATGAAACCTCTGTCTCACCCTGGTGGCTCAGTCTTGGCCTCATGGTGTTATTCAAAGTCACTTGTTTGCTCACCCATGCTCTCTCCAGGCAACTCAATAAAGTGCCCAAGTCCAAAAAAAAGGGAAAAACCCCATGGGGAAGGCCTTCCCTATCTGTGAAGGCCACCGCAGCTGACAGCCTACAGCCTCTGCCTGAATGCAAACACTTGCCACTTCTCCACTGCTTTTGTCCTTCTCTTGGAGTCCTGAAGTCTCCCTGAAAATTCCCTGACACTTATTTTGTGTCCTAAGATGTGATCTATCTTGGAAAAAGTTCCATGACAAGAATATATATTCTGTATTTGAAGTATAGAATATTCTCTAAATATCTCTTAGATTCTAGGATCCTGTTTAGGTCCAGTGTGTGTTTGTTGATTTTTATGCCCTAATGATGTGTCTTGTTCTTTCAGTGGGTTTTTGAAGTCCTCCACTATTATTAAGTTGCTACTTATTTCATTTCTTAGGTGTAACAGTATATTTTTGTGAATCTGGGAGCTCTGATGTAAGGTGTATATATATTTAGGATTGCTGTATCTTTGTGCTGAAATGATCTCTTATTGTTATGTAATAATCATCTTTGTATTTTTTCCTTATTGATTTAAAGTATGCTTTATCTGGTACAAGAATAGCTGCTCTTGTTCAGTCGTGGCTTCCATATTCATGGAATGTTTTTCTCCACCCATTATGGTGAGTCTGTATATCTCTATGAGTTAAGTGGGTTTCGCATAGATAGCAGACATTGCAATTGTATCATTTTATGTAGTCCATCTGGTCCATCAAATCACACCCTTTAAGTGGGACATTTAGACTTTTTAAATTCAGTGTTAATATTGATTAGTTAAATACTTTCCATTCATCAAGTTGATTATTACCTAGTTGTTTTGTAATCTTCGTGTGACTATTTTATGAAAACAGAGTTTTTACTTTTAAGTATGTCTGGGCTTAAAGGGAATCCTTACCTTTCTGAGTAGCTAGAAGTATAGGGATATATCCCACCATCCCCAGGTAATTAAAACTAAAGTTTTTTTTTTTTTTTTTTACGAGATGAGATCTCACTATGTTACCCAGGTTGGTTTTGAACTCTTGGCTTCAAGCAAGCCTCCCACCTTAGCCTCACAAAAGGTTGGGATCAACTCTGGCACTAGCTATCATACTCTACCCAAATTTACATATTAGGAAACCGTGGCCCAGAAAGCCTAAGGGATTAGACTGGCTTTGAAAGTTTGACTTCAAAACTTAGGTAGGCTCCTACTCTCAGAACTTGCTGTCTCCAAACTACAGTTGATTATGCTTTTAAATATTTTGTAGCAGTAGCATTTCAGCGATATCAGTGCTTAGGTGCCTAGGGTTTTCTGATTTTTTTTTCCTATGAAATTAATTTTTTTTTTTTGAGGCAGAATCTCACTTTGTCACCCTCAGTAGACAAAGTAGAGTGTCATGTCATCACAGCTCACAGCACCCTCAAACTTTTGGGTTTAAGTGATTCTCTTTGCCTCAGCCTCCCAAGTAGCTGGGACTACAAGTATCTGCCAGAACGCCAGGCTATTTTTATAGACAGAGTCTTGCTCTGGCTCAGGCTGGTTTCAAACCTGTGAGCTCAGGCAATCCACCTGCCTTGGCCTCCCAGAGTGCCACAATGCCCAGCTCCTATGATATTTCTATTGGAAATTATATCCAAGGATCAGTGGCTGTACTTTGGACCAAGCACATTAGGACTACAATTTAACTATCTTTAGAGTAATAGATTAGTTGAGTCGTTACAATTAGTGACCTGATTATTAATGACAAAAAATAGTTAGTACCTATTGAGCACTTATTATCTAGTAGGCACTATATGTTTATTTTATTTTTTTTAATGCTTATTATATAGTAAAACTTTATGGGATTTTATTAGGTGTTGAGTTCAGGGAGGGGTTAAGCAGGTTTGGGAAATACTGAAAGAATGTACTTTTAAAAGGCTCGTCTATGGATTGGATTGGATTGGAAAGGATTTTCAGCATCTGAGCTAATTCATGTAACAAAGATAACTTTTGAATTAAATTTTAAAAATTCTAAAAGCTCATGGAGAATTAAAAATTTATGGTGAATTTTGTTTTGAGCTAATGAATAAAACGACATGTCCTTTAATAAGACCAAATATGGTAAAAGAACCAGAAAGAAAATGATATGGAAGAACTGCAACATCAAGAACATGTAAAATAGGGGACATATTAATGATATTCATGGCCCTATAAAAGGGTAAAATAAAACCAGCTGAGGCAAAAGAATATACTAGCATAGCTATGACGAATCACCACAGTAGGGAATGGAGCACAGAATGTCAAGTGGAATATGCTTAGGGGATTTTATGCTCTTGTCATATTTATTTATTTATTCATTTTATCAGAATAACTCTACTTTTGAAGGAATTAAACCAAAATCATGGCAATAGCAAGTAGTGTTTGTGGCTTTAAAGGACTCTTATTTACAGATTGATGTAGCTGTGAGTATTCTAGAAATAATCATGGACTTAAAGTCCAGAGACCTGAGTCCAGTTTTTGCTTTACAGGTACCAGCTAAGTGGCTTTGGACAAATAACATAGTATTATTTACCTGTATTTCATAAAGTTCAGGTTGAATAAAGTAATGGATGTGCTTGTCTGGGTTGCATAGTATGAGTTTAATAGGTTTAGTTGTGGCTTTGTTTCTCTTTGGGTACATAAAAGAAGGTTGGGATATTTTAGAACTTCTATTTTATTTTCTAATTTTATGGGATACTATTACAAGTTTTTATCATTAGTGAAGGTAAAATACAAGCATTTGGATTAGAAGATTATCTGGACTCTAGGAGAGCCCTGTGGGAGGGAGGTTAGAACAGAGATGGTATTGCTTATGTTGGATTTTGAGGACTGATGGACTAAAGCAATAGTGTTCGTTTGTAAACAGGCATTAGAATCACCTAAGAAACTTGTTAGAAAAATGCTGATTAGTAGAGTAGAATCTCATGGCTCTTGAGTGGAGACAGGAAATTTCATTTTTACCAATAAGCACCTTAGATATTTTTGATGCAGATAGATCTTTAATTACATTTTGAAAAGATTGAGCTATAATCTGTATAAAATTATCAAAATAATAGAATGTGATGAAATAATGGTATTTAGAAAATTTATTAATATTTTACATAGTTGATTACCATGTTAAAGTAAATTTATTTTGTTTTTTTAAGAGGCAGAGTCTCACTTTATCACCTTTGGTAGAGGGCTGTGGCATCACAGCTCACAGCAACCTCCAATTTCTGGGCTTAGGTGATTCTTTTGCCTCAGCCTCCCAAGTAGCTGGGAATACAGGCACCCACCACACGATTTTTGTTGCAGTTTGGCTGGTGCCGGGTTTGAACTTGCCACCCTCGGTATATGGGGCCAGCACCCTACCCTCTGAGCCATAGGCACTGCCTAAAGTAAATTTCTTGAAGCATTTTTTCTTATCCTGCACATGTATTATTTTTATTTTTTATTTTATTTTTTATTGAATGGTAACTATGTACATTAATGCACTTCTGGGGTACAATGTGGGGTTTTCACATGCAATCTGAAATACTTCCATCAATCTGGTCAACACAGCCTTCATGTATTTATTATTTATGTATTTCTCATTTAATCATATGTATACTTAAATTTTAGTTCGCACTAAGTAGATAATTAAATTTATATTTGTGAAAGGAGAGTTTTCTGATAATGATTTACTACTTTGGTAAAGCTTTGTTGCAAAGCCTCCAAAATTTTCTGGGTTCTTGTGTAAGTTTTCTTATTCATTCAGAACTTATTTATTGAGATTCTAGTATGTACCAAGCACTGTTTAAATGCTACTGAATATAAGAACCATTTTAAAAGAGAAGAGAAAATAAACAAAATATATGCTAATGCCAGCTACTCAGGAGGCTGAGGTGGGAGGATTGCCTGAGGCCAGTAGTTTGAGACCATCCTGGGCAACATAGTGAGACATCATCTCTAAAACAAAAAGAAAAAGGAAAAAGAGCATAAGAAAAATTAAAGCAAGAAAGGGGACCAGAGAGTGCTGGGTAGGTATTTAATTTTAGATAGGGTATTGAAGGGAGAGCTTATTGGGAAATTGACATTTGAGAAACAATGAAAGTAGCTGGGAACAGATCATACAGCTATCAGGGAGAGTGTTCCAGGATGGTCGAGTATCATGGGTGAAAACTCTGAGGTGTGAGCATGTCATCTATGTTCCAGGGACTCTAGTAACCCAGTGTGGCTGGGGAGGTGTGAGCAAGGGGAATTTAGAAAGGGGTTATGTCCAAAAAGTTAATGAGAAGGGGGATCCAGGAATTAAGGGATGGGAGAGAACGTATGATTTATGATCTTACTAGTTTTGCAAATTAGAATAATGATCTTAAAATATTCAGAAGATTGCATCATAGCAATCTGAGTTGTGTTTTAATAATTTGGTTAAGAATTGGTACACAACTGGGAGGCAGAGGCAGGAGAATCGCTTGAGCCCAGGAGTTGGAGGGTGCTGTGAGCTGTGATGCCACCTCTACCCAGAGTGACAGCTTGAGGCTCTGTCTCAAAAAAAAAAAAAAGAATTGCTACACAAGATCATTGACATACTAAAATGATTTTTAAGAGCAAGGATCGTGTCTTTTATTCATTTTTGAAAATCCAGTGTCTGCAGAACATTTAATATGTATTTTGTTGAGCTGCATTTCTAAAGTGAGCAGTCAGAAATGGGGTCTGAGATGGAGATCTCCATGTTAAAACATTTTAGAAGAAATTATTTATCAATTGATTTTGATAATAAATGCCAATGTTCAGTGAAGTTTTTTCTTTGTTACCCTTGGTAGAGCACTGTGCATCATAGCTCACAGCAACCTCAACTCTGGGGCTCAAGTGATTCTCTAGTTTCAGCCTCCTGAGCTGCGACTACAGGCACCTGCCACAATGCTTGGTTATTTTTAGAGACAGGGGTCTCGCTCTGTCTCAGGCTGGTCTCGAATCTGTGAGCTTAGGCAACCCACCTGCCTCACCTAGAGTGCTAGGATTACAGGCATGAACCACCGTGCCCTCCCTAAACAAGTTTTGATAATAAATTCTTGATGTAAACTTTTAGCTTTCACATTAGTTAATTTAAGCAGTACACAATCACATAAACCAGTGGTTCTCAACCTGTAGGTGATGACCCCTTTGGCGGTCGAATAATCCTTTCACAGGGGTTTCCTAATACATCCTGCATATCAGATAATTACATTACAGTTCATAACAGTAGCAAAATTAAAGTTATGAGGTATCAGTGAAAATAATTTTTAGTTGGGAGTCACCACCACATGAGGAACTGTATTAAAGTGTTGTGGCATTAGGAAGATTGAGAACCACTGACATAAACATTCCTTTTGGATGAAAGATATGTTTTTCTCTTAGTAACTTTTAAAATGGAAATAACATTATACATGTTTTAGTTTTTATTATGTAGTACACATTCTATGAAATAATATTTTAATTATAACTATGGGTTCTTTTGTACTTGGAAATTTAAAAATTGTAAAGAAATTAGAACTTTATTTAGCATTTCTGAATCTTACTGAACTTGATAGATAGGTTGGATCTGTATAACTATTGGATCTGTATAACTATTGAATTTGCAATTTTGGGACAGTTCACATAAAGGATAGTTAGGTATTACCTGAATAAAGTGAAGAGCCATTAGATTATATTAAATGAGAGTATCATTCTTAGCTTTGGAGTTATAAGATATCTCTCTGCCATCTATGTGGGGAATGCGTAGTTCTCAATATAGGGAGGGTGCAGGAGATCAGAACAGTAAGACTGTTGCAATAGACTGGGGAGAAAAATGAACTGAGCCCAAGATAGTGGATCTGAAGAACAAAGCAGAGACTCAAGAGCTGTTAAGGCCCTAGAACTGAGAGGATATAGTGACTGAATATATATGTGTGTATATGTATGTGGTCAAGGTCACATACATGTATCTGTCTATGTATGTGTGAAGATCAGGCCAGATCCTAAGATAAGTCTCATGTTTCTGGATAGTTCCAGGTTGCTACTTTACTAGTTTGTGTCCATTTATATGCAATTGTATAAACATCCTGGAATTATTAGAGTTTGAAATAAAACTCAGTTAAAAAGCAAAAAATAAGAAAAATACTAACTTAGTGGCTAAAGACTAACAAGTTGTTTTGGTATTGAGTAAAGCTTTCATTTTGATACTCTTAACTCTTTTTAAGAAATTATCAGCATTAATTGGAATCTTGATTTTATTTACTCTTTAATTAGAAGACGAATCCAGAAATGAAAAATTTTTCTGTGGCCTTGTTGTCAGGACAATAGTAAACCCTGTACCTTACGGGACTTAACATGTTATTCTTTTCTTAGGTCAAAAGATCCCACAGGATCCCACCCAGCTACCTAGCACTTCATTTGATCACAGCCATCGTACATCATTTCTTGCATTGTGTACACATTTAAGAGAAAGGGACCCAAAATCAAAACAGTCTTAACAAAGAGAATTTTAGCAGTCACATTAGGAATATGCAGAGGACTGTAGTCCACCCTCTGATACACACACAGGATTTCCATTGACATCAATACTTATTGCTCACATGTATCCAAAGGCAAGATCTGGCCCTTAGAAATTAAATTAAATAATTCTCTGTGTGGGATGCCAGAAAGTATCACAGATCTGCTGAGAGGGACAAGCTCTAACCATGAAATGGAAGTTTTTCTAACCATGAAATGAAAGTGGTAATGTCAACACTGATGAATTAAAATGACCTATGAATGCAAAATTTGGGCCCTGCCCATTACAGTTTAAGTTTACAAACATGATCTGCAAATGTGTTTTCAAGAGTACACATGATTTTTAGACAAGTGGGAGATAGCTCCAGTGAAGTTTGCATCATTTGCCTGCTATATGCATTAAAATGTAGTGAAATTAAAAATTTAACCCCTAAGACTTTAAAATTACTTTAATTCTATAATTTTAGACCTAGAATAATACAGAGAAGTCCAAATGTTCTCCATACTAGCGCCACGTTGCATCCATTGGTGGATGCATTGTCTACAATGAAGGTGTCTGTAGTTTAAGAATTACTAGGGATCTTCTGAACTGAATAAATGAGCAAATAATACTCTGCATGATCTTCTAATTTGGGGGCTACATAGAGATCAAGCTCTTATCAATCCTCAGAAGGAGAGAATTAGTCTGATTTTTGTATAACATTAAATGTCAGGGAGTCTTCAATTTGTGACATAGTCACAAAAACGTATTTATTCTTTGAAAGAAAGATAAGATTAGGATAATTTGTTTTCTATAAGAAATCCTATTCAAATATACATAGAGGCCATCATTTCAACTCTTCAGATGAAAGTACTTTTCTGTATTGCCATATTTGGACTGTTTAATGCTAATTAATAATGCTTACTTTTCCCAAAGCCTTCAATTTGATTAAAGAAACATTGATTTTGTGACTCTTTAACCTCGTTTGAAGACTGTCATTCTGGACTAAAAGCTCAGTCTCAGCTATTCAAGTACTCAACATCTTTTGAGGGGTGAGACATACTATAATATACATAGAAGATAGAGTGTGATAAGTTCTGTAGTAGCCATAAAAAAAAATTCTGAGAAAAAATGAAGTAGAAGAGAGACCTCAAATATGCTTTTAGAAAGACCTTAAGTAGCCCTGATCATCTGTGATGCACTTTGGAAATGAGTGTGATTTTGACAGATGGCAGAAGTGTGGGCAGGATAATAAGAATTGTGCTCCAAGTGGAGTGATAACCCTGAACAAAGAATTAGGTTCTTGATATGGATATTGGGGGCAATGAAGCATCTGGTATGGTTAGAATATAGGGTACATTGGGTGGTAATATTGGACATAAAATAATTGGGATCAACATTTGGCCCTTAAATTCTAAGCTGAGGAATCCATGTTTTGCTCTGAAAGCACTTCACATTTTCTTACTGTTTTTGTCTAACATCAGTATAAAGTATCTAATCATTTCTCTTAAAAATAGTCTCAAAGATATTATATCATGTGTATACTCAATTATATTTCTTTACTTTCTTTCAATATTTTTGATACATATGATTCCTTATCTGTTCAAGAAGTTTTGAAATATTTTGCAAAGAGATTTATGGAGCACTATGAGGGATAATATGAATGGATTCGAGGTGAAAGGAGTATTATGAAAATCTTTGGATTTCATAATAGAGACACATAAAGCAGAAACAGCTTTCAGCATATATCTTCTCATTTGAGTTTTTTCTTGCTTGGGGATGATGTAGGTTTATATAGGCATGCAGCTAGCCTCAGTCTGGAAAACAGAGGTGCTGGGATATAAACTTTGTCCTTATTGTTAGCTCATAATACATAGACTTGGAAAAATTACTAGACTTCTCTATACCTCATTTTCTTTATTTTGAAAATGAGAGGTTTGGTCTAAATATGTTCTATGTTGCCCTTCTCTTCCTTGAGTCAATACTGGGCAGTCACAGCTGCACCTAGTAAGAGAGACCTCTTCTGGATTTTTCTATTCTGTAGTTGGGCAGTACTAACCTCTTATTCTGGATGCACTCACAGATTCCTGCATCTGGCTTGCCTTCCTCCCTCCCTTTGCCTCACACCTATAGGCCCAGTGAAGAGTAGTGGAGGAGAAAGGTTATATAGAGTGAAGGTAAGAAGTGCTAGATATAGGGGAAAGTTGGTAGTCAAAGGTATACTTTAACCTGGAGCTGTGAAGTATGTATGTCAAGAGAGGGAGAATTACAAAATAGGCAAAGCTGATTTTTCTCACTGCTGGGTTTGTTATTATTATTATTTTTAAATGTACTTTATGTGTCAAGCAGGGTTAACTGAAGCAGGTTGGTGTTAACTTCTTTAGATTATAGTTACTCTGTTTGCGGGTAACCAAAGGGATGCATTTACAAACTCTATCTTTGGTCTTACCAGGATTTTTTTTGTTTGTTTTTGCTTTTTGGAGTTTTATGCTTTGAAGAGAAAAAATTTGAACTGTTGGTCTCATGCAAATCAATTTCTAACTAGTGGAGCCAACCTGCCTGGCAAAAACCGTTCCCCAGGGAAGTCAGCACTGGCTTTGTATACAGAAGTATTTAACTTTAAAAATAACCCTCTGAGTATAAAGGAAAACCCAATACCCTGAGAACATTTAGATCTTTCCTCTGTGTGGAACTTTGACATACCTTGGAACTAATATGTACTGTGTAGCTGTTAGTGAAGGGGGTGAGGAGAAGCAATATGTATTTGCATAGAAAAAAAGTCCATTTTACATCTTAATTTCTCCCCAGAACTTTTCTCAGAGCAGGAAAAAAGAGCCTGAAATCGCTGTTTTGTCCTTCGTTCTCTAGGATTGAAAGTATGGACTTCAGTTTTCTTAAATGCACTAGTTACCAAGAAAAGCAAATGCTTCTCTATGGCATTCTATTGACATTCTGAAGCATTACTCTGCCTAGTATTTATTTCAGGATGGGAAGGAATTGAGGTTTATGGTCCTTGTTGCAAAGGGCACAAGCCAAACAAATCTCAGACTTCTCATTTGGCTGTGGATGGCAGCCTTTTTCCAAGAGCTGTGTCTTCAGTTCTTCAGTTTCAGATTGGAAAAGGGATAAATGGGCATGAAATGACTCTTGGGAGAAAATCTTGAGCAGTTACTTAAAAAAAAAAAAAAAAAGATTTTCACACTTCTCAAAATGGCTTTTGGGATGAACAATGATTTCTGACACACAGGTATTTTCAGCCTTTTGCTAAATTCACAATGTCTTCTTTGACCTTTGTTCTTTTTCCTTCAAGACGTTTTCTTTTATATTATTAGCTCCAAAAACATAGTTCTTGGAGGAAAAGAAGCTCAGAGTCCCTCTCAGATATCTTTCTCAAGAAAAATCAAAAGATTGTTGAGAAAGGATGGAGGACTTGGTTTATTTAAAACAAAGACTTTTTATTTACTTCTCCCATCCCATTTTATTTATTTATTTATTTTTTATTTCTTATAGCATAACTGTGTACATTAATGCAATCATGGGGTATAGTGTGCTGTTTTCATATACATTTTGAAATACTCTCATC
>NW_003852416.1:21461016-21465375 GCF_000181295.1 Otolemur garnettii
CTTTCAGAATTTTCTCTTTCATCTTAACTTTGGTGAAGTTAATTATGATGTGTCTGGGGGATGTCTTGTTCAGGTTGAGTCATGCTGGGGTTCTGAAACTATCTGCTATCTGAATTTCAGAATCTCTTGGCATGTCAGGAAATTTCTCTTTCATAATTTCATAAAAAAGAGCCTCTGTGTTTTGTGAAGCAACTTCATCACCTTCAGGGATTCCTATAAGGTGAATATTAGTTTTCTTCAAATTATCCGAGAGCTCTCTGAGAGTGATATCCGTTTTTGCTCTCCATTTCTTTTGATCTTTGCATTCCTGGGCTTCTTCAAAAGCTTTGTCTTTAGAATTAGAGATCCTTTCTTCTGCCTCTTCCACTCTGTTATGGAGCGATTCCACTGTATGTTTCAGATCCTTGAGGACTCCGATGTCTTGTCTCAGTGTTTCAAAATCTTTGATCATTTTTATCTTTGAAATTGTAGAGTTCTTGATACATCTTTTGAATTATTTCTTGAGGTATCTTTTGAATAATTTCTTGAGAAATTTATTGTATAATTTCTTGCAAATCTTTTGACTAATTTCTTGAACTTCTACTTCCTTCCTTTTTTCCATTCTGTTAATCTTATTTGCTATCCACATTCTGAACTCGATTTCTGACATTTCAGCCATTTGCTTGTGGATGGGGTCTTCAATTACGTCTGCCCCATTTTTCCTTGGGGGAGTTGATCTATTCTGGTTATTCAAGTTGCCAGAGTTTTTCCGCTGATTCCACCCGATTCTGAGTTTACCTTGTTTGGAGGCCTTATCAGAACTGTTCAGTTGGTGGCTTCTTCTGGTTCCCCAGAGAGAGAGGCAGAGCGTGTCTGTTGTCTACTCCCAGTTCTCTGGTGCTGGGGCAACTGGGGTACAGTGGAACAGCAGCAGCTGCACGGGTGTGTGTGTGGCCAAATTAGACCTCGTTCAGCCTACTGGGGCAACCAGGGGGCATGAGATCTGTAGTAGCTAGATCAGTCCTAGTTCAGCACCCTGGAGCAGCCAGGGGGTGAGGGAATGGCAATGGTAGTGTAGGGTACATGAGCAACCAGATCAGTCTTAGTTCGGCCCCACCAGAGTAGCTGGAGGGAGTGGAGGACTCCTTCATCATGGCCTGTTGGACGCGTGCGGCACTAGCAAGCCAATCTATTCCCTCCCAGTGTGGGAACCCAGAGTGGGGAACTCCTCCACTTCTGTCTGTGGGATGCACGTGGCTCTGACAAACAGTTCTGGGCCCGCCCAGAGCAGAAGACTCCTCCACGGCCTCCTGTAGGGCGTGCGTGGCTCTAGCAAGCAGTTCTGGGCCCACCCAGCACAGGTGTCTGGAGCAGGGAACTCCTCTGCTGGCCCCCGTGGGGTGTGCGTGTCTCTAGAAAGCTGTTTGGGGTCTGCCTGGAATGGAGGAGGACACCACCACTGCCCGCAGGACACCCGTGGCACTAGCAAGCATTTCTCGGCCTACCCAGAGCCCTGGAGCGGGGATCTCCTCGGCCGCCCCTGGGGTGTGCAGCTCTAACAAGCAGTTCTGGGTCCTCCCAGAGTAGGGGACTCCTCTGCCACCGCCCTCGGGGTGCGCAAGGCTCTAACCAGTAGTTCTGTGCCTGCCCGGAGCAGGGGAAGTCCTTTGCAGCCACCTGCAGCCCGCAGAAGGTGTGCGGCTCTAGCCAGCAGTTCTGCGCCTGCCCAGAGCCCTGGAGTAGGGATCTACTCTGCTGCCTGTAGGGTGCGCGGCTCTAGCAGGCAGTACTGGGCCCTCCCAGAGTGGGGGAATCATCGGCTGCCACCCATGGGGGTGCGCAAGGCTCTAGCAAGTGGTTCTGCATCTGCCCAGAGCAGGGGAAGTTCTCTGTGGCCACCCGCTCACACACAGGAGGTGTGCGGCTCTAGCAAGCAGTTCTGCGCCTGCCCAGAACCCTGGAGCAGGGATCTACTCTGCCATCTGTTGGTTACGTGGCTCTAACAAGCAGTTTTGGGCCCTCCCAGAGTGGGGGACTCATTTTCCACCACCCGCGGGGGTGCGCAAGGCTCTAGCAATTGGTTCTGTGGCTTCCTGTAGCAGGGGAAGTACTCTGTGGGCACCCACCACCTGCAGGAGGTGTGCGGCTCTAGCACGCAGTTCTGCGCCTGCCCAGAACCCTGAAGCAGGGATCTACTCTACCGCCTGTGGGGCGCGTGACTCTAGCAAGCAGTTCTGGGTCCCCCCAGAGTGGGGGACTTTTCCGCCCCCACCCGCGGGGGTGTGCAAGGCTCTAGCAAGTACTTCTGTGGCTGCCCCGAGCAGGGGAACTCTTCTCTGGCCACCTGCTGCTGCCTGTAGGAGGCTTGTGTCTCTAGCAAGCGGTTCTGGACCTGCCCAGAGCCCTGGAGTGGGAGTCTCCTCTGCCGCCCGTGGGGTGCGTGGCTCTAGCAAGCAGTTCTGGGTCCTCCCAGGGTGGGGGACTCGTCTGCCACCACCCGTGGGGGTGCACAAGGCTTTACCAAGTACTTCTGTGGCTGCCTGGAGCAGGGAAACTCCTATCTGGCCATCCGCCACCCGCAGGAGGCTTGTGGCTCTAGCAAGCGGTTCTGGACCTGCCCAGAGCCCTGGAGTGGGGGTCTCCTCTGCCGCCCGTGTGGTGTGCGGCTCTAGCAAGCAGTTCTGGTTCCTCCCAGAGTGGGGGACTCATCCATTGCCCCCCGCGGGGGTACACAAGGCTCTATCAAGTACTTCTGTGGCTGCCCGGAGCAGGGGAACTTGTCTCCAGCCACCCGTGGGAGGCTTGCAGCTCTAGCACGCAGTTCTGGACCTGCCCAGAGCTCTGGAGCCAGGGTCTCCTCTGCCGCCCGTGGGGTGTGTGGCTCTAGCAAGCAGTTCTGGGTCCTCCCAGAGTGGGGGACTCGTCGGTTGCCACCTGGGGTTGCACAAGGCTCTAGCAAGTACTTCTGTGGCTGCCTGGAGCAGGGGAACTCCTCTCCAGCCACCCGCAGCCCACGGGAGGCTTGTTGCTCTAGCAAGCGGTTCTGGTCCTGCCCAGAGCCCTGGAGCGGGGGTCTCCTCTGCCGCCCGTGGGGTGTGCAGCTCTAGCAAGCAGTTCTGGGTCCTCCCAGAGTCGGGGGCTCGCCCGCTGCCACCTGCGGGGGTGCTGAAGGCTCTACCAAGTCGTTCTGTGCCTTCCCGGTACAGGGGACTTCTCTGTGGCCACCTGCCACCGGCGGGAGGTGAGCGGCTCTAGCAAGCAGTTCTGGGGCCCACTTTGTACCTGTATTTTGTGTTCTTAAATGATCTTCCTTGTATTTACAGCTTCCCAAACTTCTTTCTGGGCTCAGCTCCCCATCTTTGGCTTCATATATTCTGATTCCAACCAGTTTTTATTTCTTTGCTCAGGAGCCTCTGACCAGGGTTGCTACCAGTTGGCCAACTTCCCAGAATTCCTTAAGTTTTGTTAGGAGGAAAAGTTCTGTAGATGTCTGTTAAATCCAAAAGTTGATTAGTTAAATTTAAATCTAAGATTTCTTTGCTAAGCTTCTTATTGGAGGAGCTATCCAGTACTGCTAAAGGAGTGTTAAAATCTCCAACTATGATGGAGCTGGGAGAGATCAAGTTGTTCGTGCCAGTTAGAGTCTCTTTTATAAATTCAGGTGCATTCTGGTTTGGTGCATAGATATTGATAATTGAGATCTCATCATATTGAGTATTATCCTTAACAAATACAAAATGGCCATCTTTATCCTTGCTTACTTTTGTTGGTTTCAAACCTATTGTATCTGTGAATAAAATTGCAACACCTGCTTTTTTCTGCTTTCTATTAGCCTCGATTATAGATGACCATCCCTTCACCCTGAGTCTATATTTGTCTTTTAAGGTAAGGTGAGAAGGTTAGATTCTTGTATACAACAGATGTCTGGTCTGAGTTTCTGTATCCAATCAGGCAATCTGTGTCTCTGTAGAGGACAATTTAGCCATTCATATTGATAGAAATTATTGATAAGCCTGGTAAAATTTTAGGTATTGAGTTGTTTGAAAGTCCAGTGGACATTTTCAATCCTTTCGCCACTGCAGAAATTATAATTTGATCAATAGTTTGTTCGTTAGTTTACTTTTGTGGTGGAGGATTGCATTGGTCATTATGGAGGATAGGTCTGAGAATGTCCTGGGTAGCTGGTTTAGTTATGGCAAGTTTCTTCAACATATAAATGTCATTAAAGTATTTAATTTCTCCATCATAAATGAAACTTAGTTTAGCTGGATACAGGATCCTGGGTTGAAAGTTATTTTGTTTTAGGAGATTAATTGTCAATAATCACCCTCTTCTGGCCTGAAAGGTTTCGGCAGAGAGATCTGCAGTCATTCTAATATT
>NW_003852416.1:21465424-21478208 GCF_000181295.1 Otolemur garnettii
AGTTAATTATGATGTGTCTGGGGGATGTCTTGTTTGGGTTGAGTCATGCTGGGGTTCTGAAGCTGTCTGCTATCTGAATTTCAGGTTCTCTTGGCATATCTGGAAAGTTCTCTTTCATAATTTCATAAAGAAGAGACTCTTTGTTTTGTGAAGCAACTTTGTCACCTTCACAAATTCCTATAAGGCAAATATTAGTTTTCTTTGAATTATCCCAGTGATCTCTAAGAGAATGATTCATTTTTGCTTTCCCTTTCTGTTCCTCTTTGGACACTTGGGCACGTTTAGAAGTTTGTCTTCTACATCTGAGATCCTTTCTTCTGCCTGCTGCATTCTGTTACCAAGGGATTCTATGGTATTTTTCAGATCTTTGTGGGCTGCAATCTCTTGCCTCAATGTTTCAAAATATTTGGTGGTTTTATCTTTGAATTTGTTGAATTCTTGAGTAAACTTTTGGAATGCTCCGTGAATTTTTAATTCTATCTTTGCCTCTATTCTATTAATCTTATTTGCAATCCAAATTCTGAATTCAATTTCTGACACCTCAGCCATCTGTTTATAAAGGGGATCTTCAGTTTCATTTGCCACATCCTTTCTTGGGGCAGGGGGCTTGATCTACTCTGGTTATTCATATTACCAGAGCTTTTCTGCTGATTCCACCCCTTGATTATTTTACCCCGTTTGATTTTTCCCTTTGAGGTTTGTCAAGGACCTGTACAGTGTTACGGCCTGGGAGACTGGGGACCTGCTTGGTGTGGTGGGGCTAAGTAGCTCTGTCTTATTTCCAGCTGGTCTCCGTCCTACCCTAGTGAATCAGTTACTCTTGGTTGAAGTCTCAGCTGTGGAGAAATACCAGCAATTAAGTCACCCTGCCCCTTACAAACAACAATTGGGCAAGGAAAATCAAACTTTCTCTCAACCATATACCCAGGTTGTCATGTTGGATAGTCCTTGGGTGATTTGCTCAGTTCAAAGGGTCCAAATTGGTTGTCCCAGTCAGCACCAGTCTCAGGTGGGAGAGTTCAATTGTCTCCAGCAGCTGGATAAGAAGGGTCTGCTGGTAGCTCAGATATACTTTGCTCCAGTGCTCTTTGAGGGCAAAAGGACCCACGCAGCAAATGAGTTAGTCTGGGAAGGTTGAGGCCTCCTTCTCCACCTTGTACCCAGTCACTGGTAATCCTACAGGGCTGTGACCCAGTTCACTCCAGTGAGCAAGTGCTCCTGGGGTTTACAACTGCCTAAGTCACCAGGAGATCTGAGTCCGGCAGGGGGACCTTGAGTGTTTTTAATATAGGCTGGGGTAGTTCACTCAGTTTTAGCCCTGTGCGTATCTGTTGCTGTAGAACAAGACATAGCCACTACATAATTTGTTTCTGTCCGAGCTAAATTCCTCTGCAGGTCAGATGCTGCTGGAGCTGATAAGGAACTCAGCCCTGGGCAGCAAGCAATTAGTGTTTACACTCAGGTGTCAATTCCAGTCTCTGCCCACCCACTGCCTTTGTTTTCACTATATTCCCTTGAGGGCTAGGTGCCATTATGGTCTCTTCACTCACAGAACTTCTGAAGTCCGTTCTACCAGTGGCTGCTGTCTGGAACCTCTGGTTGTCCAGAGAGACAGGGCATGCCTATATGTAATGTCTTAGGGGATGTGAGCATTTCCCGCAGCTTAGGATGCCACAGCTCCTATATGGCCTCCTCTGAGCTAACCGTCCTCTCCTCGCTCCCGTGCCACAGAGTCAGCACAGACCAGCACTAGCCCTTTCCCTCTCCACTCCTCTCAAGGAAATGCCCAAGAATCTGGACTCCATTGGTGACAAACCTGTAGACCTTGGGGTGAAAGTGGCAGGAATCCTGGGAGCGAATTGCAGGTAGGGAATATATATAGTTTTATGCCTGGCAGGAGGGTACCATGGCACACCAGCAGGGGTAGGAGGTCCAGTTTTTAGGGGGGTCTGTCCTGTGGGATAGAGTTGGAGGATGTTTGAACTCTGCTTGCTTATTTGTATGGAGTAAACAGCGAGCCACTCTTGTGGGGGAGGGGACTCCCATCCACTTGGTGGTGGATTTTGTACCTTTTGTTTATATTTTTGGGGTCACAGCTCGTCTCAGCAAGGTTGAAGTGCATTCTTCAATCTTCTCTCTTGGCTCAGCTCCAAACCATCAGCTCCCTTACTAACTTTCTGTCCTTTAAGTCTCCTTCTGGACAGGAGCCTCTGTAGAAAGCTGGCTGCAGTCCACCATCTTGCCTTCGCCCTGAAATGTCCTATTTTTTACAGATACTTTCCCTTAAAAAACCTGTAGAATAGTGAACTTGAGGTTATCTATTTTATGCTTTACTTTGGGCAAAAGTCCACTGAAATTATCTTAGAAAAATGGATACTTTATTCATGCAAGTTTTAGAGCAAGAGAATCTATACCTCTTTCAACAGCCATTGATAGTGTTTAACATCCCTTGAGATGTGAATTTTGATTTTTGATCCGAGCACCTTCTGCTATAAATGAAGGCTGTTCCTTTTGTCCCATTTTCAGTGAAAACAGGACAACTATTAATCACTATTCATGTAATATTCATTATATTCTTGAAAGCTCACCATCTTCTCATAGAAATCTGCCTGGTTTCTGTAGATTTTCTATGTGGTGTCTATTTCCTGAAACTTTATTCCTCTGAACAGCTTCTCAACTCTCCAAAGCTTGTTTTAGTTGTAGAGTCAAAATAGGTATCTCTAAATAAAGGATTACTCAGTGCTGTAAGATTAATTTGTATCTCTTTGCTATTCTCTCCTTTTGTGTTTATTCATGTGTTTGTTTTTTTTTTTCCAAAAAATTATGTATTTCAGTTTTTGACATTCATGTATTTTTCTATTCTACATGTTAAGGTTTTAGGACTTAAGATCTAAGTATGTATGAACTTCAAGGTTCCTTGAAAATAGGGTGGAAATAATAGCCCAACTAATATAGTTTGTACTCCCTATGAATTTTTTTCATTCATTCAACAAATTATGTATATCTAAATAATATGTGATAGAAACTAGAACTTTAGCAGTTAACAAAGATGACAAAATATCTGCTCTGCTAGGCTAACATTCTAGTCAAGAATTTCTCATTCCCCAACAGTTTTCAACATGGGTGAAATTTCATGTTAGACATATAGCAGGCTCCTACTCTTCCTTCTACTGTCTCTGCCCTTTTTAAAGAAATTGTGTACAGCAACTTTTATAGACTGAAAATAACAGAACAGACTCTGTCATTGCCTGTAGTCATTTAAAGGCCTGTGAATGAAGGATTAACCACCATATGATTTAAAAGGAAACACATTTAATTCACTGTGTAGAAGGGCTTTGCAGTAAAGCTGTCTGAAAATGAATTGATAGCTTCAAGAAATTGTATCATCATCATCATCATCATCACCTTTAGTAATAGCATAGTGCTCTAGTAAATACTTACTGAGTGCCTAATATGTCCAGTTCCTGTCCTAAGGGCTTAAAAAATATTATTCTTAATCTTTAGCACCATCTTCTGAGGTTTCGTTATCCCTATTTTTCAGAAAAGTAACCTGAGACTTTAAAGAATTCATGAGTTCCCAATTCAGCATCTAGGCTAAATGACGATGACAGTATGTAAAGAGATTGAAGCATTACAAGGAGAAGATGGGTCATTATCCATCTTTATGTTGTACAATGTGAATTTTAAATAAAAATATAAGAGCATTTAATATGTATGCAGAACCATAGGAATTATAGCTTATAAATGCTTATATTTCATTCTTATCTCAACAGTAGAACTGCTGCATAAATTTACTTCAACAGTTTTTTACTTCACCTTTTGATGTATGCAGATTCTACCAACATTCTCTACTTTTGGCTTATTGATAAATAAGGAAGGCCTAAAAGGAAAAGGATCTGTGGATTGTTCTACCTTCCCCTTTCTTTGATGTCATCATTTTCATTATAAGTGCTTGGCTAATAAAGGAAAGGAACATGACTAGGAAAGGATCCTTTCCAATGTTGGAAAAAGTTCTGATTTGAATGGAAGGTGCCTTCTTAGGTTTGTTAGTTCTTCCAGCACTCCAGTTCAGTCTTACTTAACTTGCTCATATCATGTATTCATTAGAATTCTGTGTTCACAGAACCTCATGAAGCCCACATGTGAAAGGAGTGGCAAGGAATGGTAGAAGATATACATGTTCCACATCTCCTTTACTTATGTGCATGCTCCAGTGTCCCTTTGGACCTCCCTTACAAAACACAAGTTCAAAGATACAATTATTGAAAAATTCAAGAAAGCAACATCAGAGCATTAAACCAAGCATGATGCTTTTTTTGAGCTCAAAAAGAGTGTACTTGAGTATAAAGTAAGATAATTATAGAAACTGCCACGAGCACCACAAACGTTATATGTTAACGGAGAGCAAGGAACTATGGTAGACCCACATATTGGGTGCATCTCCTTTCTTTACATGCATTTTCCATTCTCCCATCAGATTTCACTTACAAAACACAAGTTTCAAGGAAAAAGTATTAAACATTTTAAGGCAGCAATGACAGAGCAATAAACCAAGCATGAAGCTTTTCTTTGTGTAGACCCATGTGACTACAAAGGTTGAAAAGTGCATTAATATTTGTAAAGAATGTCCAGGCTTCAATACTCATATTTATGGTGTCTGGGATGGAACGACTTAAAGATGGAACTCAGCTGTTCCTCTTGACTAGAGGACTTACATGTGACCTCTCAATATGACTTAGGTTTCTTTTAATGTGGTGGTTTGGCTCCAAATGGTGGAACGCTCAGATGGACTTTTCAGAGAGCAAATATTCCAAAAAGACCAGGTGGAAGATTTTTGGCCTTTACTGACCTAATCTGGGATATCACATAACATCCCCTTTGCCATATTCTACTGGTAAAAGTGGCCAAATCTTATTCAGATTCAAGGCAATGGGACATTCTTCATGGGAAGAATTCCAAAGATTTGGGACAATGTTTACAAACTGCTTCAGTGCTTAAACATATCAGGGGGTTGAGTGCTTTTATATTATTTTCTCTTCACTCCATTCCCATCTTTTCCCATTTAGTTCCTTCTTTCTCCTTTATACCTCCCCTTTCATTATTCTTCTTCTCCCCTCTCATTGTATCATACTTTTTCTCATTGTTGAATGGGAGAAAATATTTAGAGAACTAGAGAGAAACATGAAAATAGGTGAAAGACTAAGAGAGGAAGAGAGAAAGTGGGATCAGCACATATCACCTTATTTAGCTATGTGAATTTATGACAGTGTTTATTTTTTTTTTTCCAGTTTTTGGCTTGGGGCTGGGTTTGAACCCACCACCTCCGGCATGCGGGGCTGGTGCCCTAATCCTTTGAGGCATAGGTGCTGCCCTATGACAGTGTTTTATAACTCTAAACATCTAGGTTATCTTCAGACACCCAGTGTCCCAGCCCCGTTCCATTTTAAGAGAGATATGAGATTATATATGGTTCTGTTTCTTTTTATTAATAATTTTCATCTATTTGCCTTTGAGTGTAAGGCAAATAGCTCTTTTACTAGCTCTGGTCTCATGTTCTGTGCTCTTCACTTATCTTAACAACCCTACAGTACTTACTGAGTCTTCTAATACTCAGCAACATGGCTTCAAATATTCTATGATCAGCATTATATAAGAGAAGGAAACTTATTTCAAATAAACTGAACAAAGATGTGGCTGTATGGAATTTTGGCCTATAAATGTTAAAAAAACTCATTTGTATATGCTAAGAGAATGCATTTGGCAAGAACATATGCTTTAGTGGAAACTGATAGAGCTGGTTTGTATAAAGCATCTTTAACCCATCTGCCACTTGTGTGGTGGTTTCTGACTCAATCTCCTTCTTTAAAAGGATCCCACTTGGTATTGCCTTAAATCTCAAACAGCACTTGTAAAACAGCACTTTGATTTGCTAAGTGGAACTAAATCAGAAACATGTAGACTTGGCATCACTCACATTTACAAAATGATTGAGCAGTGTCAGGGTAATGCCAAGTAAAACAATGTGATGAACTCTAAACATTATTTTCTCACATACCTAAGACTAGATATTTCCAGGCTTTCCAACGTCAATGCCAAAGGTGCCCAAGACCTATGGCTTGAAGAAGGCAATGTACATTGATATTTGTACTCAAAACCCTTTCCCTATATGCCACGGACATGGTTATATTGTTTACTAACTAGTTAAGAAGCAACAGAAACATTTTATGTTAGTATTTTTTGTTTTCTGGCTAAGATATTTCAAACTAGACATATAGAAGTTATGTTCCACAAGAGATATTAGGCTTCTATACTCATATTTATGGTGTCTGGGATGGGATGGTTAAGATGTTTAACTACAATTTAAAACCCAAACGAAATTTTTTTAAAGTAAGAAGTTATCGAGCAAGGATGAAGGATGGGAAATTCTGGGTTCTCCTTTCTCCCTCAAACACATAATTCAATAACAAAATGTGAAAATTACCCTTTTAAGATGCCTAGAAACTAGTTGAGAGGCTCCCAGCCTCTCTAGTATGAAACTAGCCACACTTAAACTGGTATGGAAATTCGAGATACCTTCTCACTGTAATCCCTATCCTGGCACAATTCCATACACTTGGAAGAAAATCTCTCAAACTCCAGCTTCTCCCTGGAAGGAAGAAGAGTTGGACCATACATCCAATTCCCCACTTTTTCTGGGACTTTACAAAGGACTGGCTTCTTGTCTTATCTATTATGGGATACCTACAAGGCCTAGCATACTCTAGTAGCCTTGAGTCCAGTGACATCTGAGATGGTGGTTTAGTGGGGATGTTACTATAGCCACTTCTCCTAGCTCAACACAGAGTGAATGGGTAAAAAACCCAGATCCCAGCATGCCTCTGGGTTGGGGGGGAAGAATTAGACTATGTGTCCAGTACCTCATCTTGTCTGGGGCATGCCCAAAAGACTAGCTTATCTTGCCTGTCTCACAGCACTGATGGGACCTGGTTTACTCTACCCACTTGGGGGCCAGTGAAAACAGAGATGGTGGTTTGAGTTGGCAGTTGCCATAGCTTTTTACCGTGGCTCAACACTGAGTGAGTGGATGAAAATACCCCAGCTCCCAGTTTCTCTCAAAGGAAGTAAAGAGTTAGATCATGTATCTATTGTTCTAATTTCTCTGAGTGCTAGCCAAAAGAATGATAGGAAAAAATGATATATATCATTATATATATACACATATCTCAAAAAGTATATATACATACATACATATATAAAAACGTATACATACATATACATATATATAAAAGTATATATACATATATATATATATAATGATGTATATATACTTTTCTTGAGATGGAGTATTGCTCTATTGCCTAGGCTGCAGTGCAGTGGCGTTATCAACTCATGGGCTCAGTCCATGATGTTCTTGCTTCCGCATCCCAGGTAGCTGGGATTATAGGATAAGTTTTTCTGTTTTTTATAGGGACAGAGTGTTGCTATCTTGCTCAGGCTGGTCTTGAACTCCTGGCTTAAAGTGATCCTCCTTGCTTGACCTCCCAGAGTGCTGGGATTATAGGTATGAGCCATTGCAATTGGCCATGAATGATTTCTTTCATGCCGATTTTGAAGCAATAATGAGACCAGTATACTCTTGGTACCTGGGAGCCAGTGCAAAAAAGGCTGCAGTTTGAGTTGGCAGCCACCATAGCCACTTTACCTAACTCAGCACAAAGTAAATGGGTGGAAAAAACCCAGATCCCAGATTTTCCTTGGGGAGAGACAGAGTTGGGTAGCACTTCCAGTGATCCAACTTTTCCAGGGGGTATCTAAGAGACTGGCTTCACTTTCACTTATCTTGGACTATTGACTGGTCTTATTATATTCTTGATGCCCAAAGGCAGCTAAGAACAAAACAAATTGGACTAGTACAAAGGTTTGGAAGGTCCCCAGAATTTTTGGCCAGGCTGGTGAATCCCTTCTTCTTTATAAGGCAAGTCTGGGAAAGGTAACTGTTTTCCCTCAAGTGACCTTCCCACCTTGGCCTCCTGGAGTCCTGAGATTATAGGTGTGAGCCATTGCACAGATGTAATCTCAAAGAATCAAGAAACATGGAAATATGTCCTAAACAAAGGGATAAAATCAATCTCCTGAAATGGACCCTAATGAAATGGAATATGATTGACCCTCTTTATCTTTCAGTTCCACATCCATAGGTTCAAGCCACCACAGATTGAAAATATTTAAAAAAATAAATCTGAGCATGTGCAGATATAATTTGTAAAATTACCTAGAAGGTACAGACTCTTCCTTGTCACTGTTCCTTAAACAATACAGTATAACAACTCTTAACATAGCATTTGTCTCGTATTAGGTGTTATAAGTAATCTAGAAATGATTTAAAGTACATGCAGATGCTACACCATATATCAAGGACTTGAGCATCCACAGATTTTGGTGTCCATGAGGAGTTCCTGGAATCAATCTGTGAAGAATACTGAGGGATGACTGTATGTGATTTACTTGACAGAGAAGTCAAAATAATCATCATAAAGGTGGTCACTGAGGTCAGGAGAACAATGTATGAACAAAATGAAAATTTCAATGAAGAGATAAGTTTTATATGTATATACGTACCCACACATCCCAAACTGAAATCTTGGAACTGAAGAATATAATAGCTGAACTGAAAATTCATTAAAGATGGTTGGACAACAGATGAGTTCAAACAGAAAAAAGGATTGGTAAACTCAAAAACAGATCATTAGAAATTACTCAAGTCAAAGGAACAAAAAGAAAAATGAATGAAAAAGAATGAAGAAACTTTCAGAGGTTTATGGGACACCATGAAGCACACAAAGATAAACATTATGGGTGTATCCCATAAGGAGATAAGGATGGGAAACAGGAAGAAAGCTTATTCAAAGAAGTAATGGCTACATATATCCCAAATCTGGTGAAGAAAATGGACATTCAGATGCTGTAGGTCCAACAGAACTCAAATAAAATGAACCCAAAGAAATCCACACCAAGACACAATTTAGTGAAATTGTTAAAAATCAAAAATAAAGAGAATAGGTTGAGGGCACCAAAAGAAAAATGACTTGTCACTTACAAATGAACCTTCACAGGACTATCAGTGTATTCTCTGCAGAAACACTTTAGGCAAGAAGCATATGGGAGGATATATCCAAAGTGCTGAAAGGAAAAAAAAAAGGCCAACCAAGTATAGTATATCTGGTAAAACTGTCCTTCAAAAATGAAAAAGATAAAGACTTTCCCAAGTAAATAAAAGCTAAGAGAGTTCATTACCACCACACTTTTCCTTAAAAGATATGTTAAAATGAGTTCTTTAGGTTAACACAGAAGGATGTTAAATAGTAGTACAAAAGCATATGAAAGCATATATAACTCCCTGTAAAGGTACAAATATAGACAAGTATAGAATAATATAATACTGTAACAGTGGTACATAAGTATAAGAATTAAAATATAAAAGTATGAAAAATAACCATAAATATAGAAAATATGTTAGTGGATTTACAAGATAAAAAGATATAAATTATGATATCATTAACACAAAGTATGAGGGAGGTAGAAACAAATGTGTATAGGTTTTGTATATAATTGAAGTTGATCATTAGCTTAAAGCAGACATAAGTTATTATTATACATAAGTTATTTTATGTATAATATAAATCTCACAATTATCACAAAATCCTATGGAAGCTACACCATAGAAAAGAAAAGGAAAAGGAATCAAACTATATCAATATGAAAAAACCAAGCAACACAAAAGAAAAGAGCAAGAGAGGAAAAGAGGGACAAAAGAACTACAAGACAGAAGACAATGAAAAAATTAGCAATAGTATGTTTTTTCCTATCACTAATTACTTTACATGTAAATGGATTTAATTACGCTATCAGAAGATATATATTTTTTATAAAAAAGTTACATTAGATTGAAGGACACACATAGGCAAAAAGTGAAGGGATGGAAAAATATATTCCATGCAATGGTAACCAAAAGAGAGAGCAGAAGTAGCTATATTTAACATTGGACAAAATAGACTTTAAGTCCCAAATTGTCTCAAAAGACAAAGGACATTATATGGTAATAAAAGGAATAATTCACCAAGAAGATACAACGATTATATATATATAGATATCTATATCTATATCTATCTATCTATATTTATGACATCACCTAAATATTTAAAGCAAACATTGACAGAACTGAAGGAAGAAATAAATGGCAATACTATAATAGTAGGAGACTTTAACATTCAATGCTTAATAATTGATAGAACATCCAGACAGAAATCAATAAGGGTACAATCAAATTGAAAACACTAAAATTAAAAAAAATTAGCCAGGCATGGTGGTGAGCTCCTGTAGTCTTAGCTACTTGGGAGGCTAAAGTGGGAGAATTGCTTGAGCCTGGGAGTTCAAGGTTACAGTAAGCTATAATCACATTTCTGCACTCCAGTCTGTGCAATAGAGTAAGACCCTATTTCTAAAATAGAAACAAAACTCCAAGAAACAAACCAAACAAAAACTATAGATCAAATCAACCTAACACACACATGTCAACCATTTAACTCAACAACAGAAAGGTATACATTATTCTCAAAGGTATGGAACATTCTTCATGATAGATCATATGTTAGGTCACAAAAAAGTCTTAACAAATTTTTGAAGACTAGAACCTTACCTGATATCTTTTCTGGCCATAGTGGAATGAAACTGGAAATTAATAGTAGAAGGAAAATTGGAAAATTCACAAAAATGGTGGAAATTAAACAGCATACTCTTGGACAACTAATGGGTCAAAGAAGAAATCATATGAGGAAATTAGAAAATATCTTGAGACAAATAAAAAGGAAATGCAACATACCAAAATGTTAGTATTGCTGCAAGAGCAGTACTAAGAGGATAGTTTATAGCAGTAAGTGTGCACATTAAAAAAGAAACATCCCAAAAAGTAGACCTAATTTTACACCTTAGGAACAAGAAAAAAAACGAACATTCTAATCCCAAAGTTGAAGGGAGGAAAGAATAAAGATTAGAACAGAAACAAATGAAATAGCAGAAAACTATAGAATGAATCAGCAGAGCTAATACTGATTTTTTTGGGAAGAAGATTAATAAAATTGACAAAACTTTATCTAGACTAACCAAGAAAAGAGGGCTCAAGTAAAATTATAAATGATGGTGAAGATGTTACAACTCATCTCACAGAAATACAAAAGATCATGAAACCACTGTGAACAATTCTATACCAAAAGATTGGACACTCTAGAAAAAATGGATACATTTCTAGAAACATCAGTCAATAATTCAATAAGTCAATTTGAATTATGAATAATTATAATTCAAAACTAAATTATGAAGGGATAAAAAATCTGGACAGATCAATAATGGGTAAAGAAATTGAATCAGTAGTCAAAAACCTCCCAATAAATAAAAGTTTTAGTACCAGATGGCTTCCCTGATAAATTCTACCAAATATTTAAAGAAAAATTAATACCAATCTTTTCAGACTTTTCCAAAAAATTGTGAAGGAGGGAACACTTCCAAGCCCACTTTATGAGGCCTACATTACCTTTATACTAAAGCTATAGAAAGACAAGAAACAGAAAACTATAGGCCAATATCCTTGATGAACATAGATGCAAAGATCCTCAACAAAATACTGGCAAACTGGATTAAACAACATATTAGAACAATACACCAAACCAGGTGGGATTTATCTCTGTGACAAAAAGACAATTCAGTATACAAATATCAAGTAATACGATACACCTCCTTAATGGAACGACGAATAAAAGTCATGTTATCATCTCAATAGATGGAGACAAAGCATTTGACAAAATTCAACATCCTTTGATAATACAAATTCTCATCAAACTCAGAAAAGAAGGAAACTATCTCAACATACTGAATGCTGTGTATGAAAACCTCATATTTAATACTATCCTTAATGTTGAAAAACTGTGAATGTTTTTCTCTAAAGTTGGAAATAAGGCATAATGCCCATTCTCATCTATTCTATTTAACATTGTACTGGAAGTCCTAGCCAAAACAAATAGGCAAGGAAATGAAAAGTTATGCAAATTGGAAAGGAAGAAGTAAAAATTATCTTTATTGGCTGATGTCATAATTGTATATGTACAAAATCATAAGTACTCCACCAAAAACTTTTAGAATAAATTTAGTAAAGTTGTAGGATGCAAAATTCACATGTAATAGTTACTTTTGTTGCCACACATTAACAACTATACAAAAGGTTATTAAGAAGAAAATTCCATTTATCATAGCTTCAAAAAAAATAGTTATAAACTTAGGAAGTAAAACACTTGTACACTGAAAACTACAAAACATTGTTGAAATTAATTAGACACAAATAAATAGGGAGACATTCCATGTTCATGGATTCAAAGACTTTTAATATTATTAAAATGTCCACACTACCCAAAGAGATCTATAGATCCAATTGTGTCTCTGTCAATCTCAATAGCATTTTTTTTTTGCATAAATAGAAAAAACTCTGTCAATCTCAATAGCATTTTTTTTTTTTGCATAAATAGAAAAAACTGTTCCCAAATCACAAAGGACTAAGTAGCCAAAACAATCTTGAGAAAGAAAAATACATTTCCTGGCTCGGTGCCTGTGGCTCAAGTGGCTAAGGCGCCAGCCATGTACACCCAAGGTGGCGGGTTCGAATCCAGCCTGGGCCCGCCAAACAACAATGATGGCTGCAACCAAAAAAAAGATAGCCGGGCATTGTGGCGGGCACCTG
>NW_003852416.1:21478340-21559704 GCF_000181295.1 Otolemur garnettii
TACATTTCCTGAGTTCAAAATATATTATTATAAAACTATTTAATTAAAACAGTATGATACTGGATAAAGATAGATAAATATACAAGGGTATGGGAATTAATTCCCAATTAACTAATATATAATCAACTGACCTTTAAATAACTGTGTCAAGAATGTACAATGATAAAATATCATTTCTTCTACAAATGGTGTTGGGAAAACTGGCTATCCACATGGAAAATGATGAAATTGGACCCTTTTCTTACACCAGGCACAAAAATCAACTAAAAGTGGATTAAGGTTTTAACTCTAAGACCTCAAACTCTATAACTGTGAGAGAAAACAGGAGGAAAGCTTCATAATGTTGGCCTTGGCAATGATTTAGATAAGACACCAAATGCATGGGTAATAAAAGTAAAAATAAAGTAGGACTACATCAAACTAAAAGGCATCATTGCAACAAAGAAAACAAGAGAATAAAAAGGTAATCTATGAAGTAGGAGAAAATATTTGCAAACTATATATCTGATAAGTGGTTAATATTTAAAGTATCTAAGAAACCCCTACAACTCAATGTCAAAAACTCAGTAACCTAATTAGAAAATGGGAAAAGAACTTGAATAGAAAATTCTTACAAGAAAATATACAAATCGCCAACAGGTATATGAAAAGATACTCAATATCATTAATCATCGGTGAAATACAAATCAAACCACAATAAGATACCACTGCACACTTGTTAGGATGATCATTATAAACAAACAAACAATAGTTAAAAAATTTCTGTGAGGAAGAAAAAAATCATTTTACTATAAGGGCATATGCACTAGAATGTTTATCACAGCTCAGTTCATAAATATCAAGATGCAGAATCAACTCAAATGCCCATCAACAGATGAATGATTACTAAACTGTGATATATGTATCCCATGGAGTAGTAACTGCTATTCAGCCATAAAAAAGATTGGGGTCTTTACATGTTTTATATTAACTTAGATGGAGCTTAAGAATATTTAGTAAAATATCACAAGAACGAAAAAGTGAGTATCCAGTGTACTCAATTCTAATATGAAACCAGTAGATGAAGAAATATATACCCACATAAGAGAAAAACACAAACTCAAGTGGGAGGGAGGAGGAAAAAGGAAGGTGGGATAGGGATTGATGTGCTCTCAATTAACAGGCACAATGTAAGGATATATGGCACACCTCTTGGGGAGAGGGCACAACTATGATAGCGACCTTACCTAACAAACATAAACATCATAACCTAATCATTTCTAGACTCATATTAATCTGAAAAAAATATTTAGCACCTAAGAGGGCAGTGGAGAGGGAAGAAAACAATTATTTTTGTAGCATACTCTTAAATATTCTTTAAAACTGGAAAAAAGCACTTCTTTCCCATACATGTAGTAACCTCAAACATAAGATATCACCTAAACCCATAAGGACATCTAAAATGTATAGAGTGATTTGATAACTGAGAGGTCTAGCTCTCTTGACTTGATTGCAGTATTGCTGTCAGCCAAAACATCCTGCTATGTTACCTTATGGCCTTTTAAGGAAGCTATTTGCTATATCCACATGAGATGGCCTAAATATTTAAAGGATTACTGAGATCTAGGTTGGCTCTAGCACTTTCTTAACACTTAGTTGGACAACATTTCTACCTTCCCAGCTGGTCATAAGAATCTGTCTGGAACTCAGAGGTATCAGAATCAATTGGGGTCTATGGTCCTGCATTTTGCTCTAACTGCGTTTAGAGAGTACTCTCAGGAAAATACTGGCTTCATAGAATGAGTTGGGAGGTATTCCCTCCTTGTCCATTTACTGAAAGAGTTTGTGAAAGATTGGCATTATTTCATTCTAAATGTTTAACAAGATTTGCCAGTAAAGCCAGCTAAGTCTGGGCTTTTCTTTAGAGTGAAGATTTCAATTATTTAGTCTTCACTCATTATAGGTTTATTTATTTATTTATTTAGTCTTCTTGAATCAAGTTTGGTAATTTATATTCCTAGGAATTTTTTTCTTTCATTCAAGTTCGTCTAATTTGTTGGTATATTTTTTTCATAATAGTCACTTATAGTTTCTAAAATTTCTGTAGGATCAGTGGCAGTGTGTCCTCTTTCATTCTTGATTTTGGTGATCTTGTCTCCTCCCTTTCCCCCTTCCTCTTCTGTGTTTTTTTAATGAACTTTGTTAGAAGTTTGACATTTTTTCATCATTTAAGAGAGGTAGTCTTTTGATTTTATTTATTTTCTCTATTACTTTTCTATTTTTTACCTAACTTAATTACATGCTAACCTTTATTTTTTCTGTTTTTCTCTTTGCTTGGGTTGGGTTTACACTTCTTTCTAGATTCCTAAAGTGGAAACTTAGGTTACTGATTTCAGATCTTTTTCTTTTTCTATACAGGCATTTAAACTATAAATTCTCCTCCAAATATTACTTAGCTAAAAATGGATAAATTTACTGCTGATTATTTTTACTTCAGAAGATATAGTAGCAGTTTGTAATCTTGGTTTGGCAGAGACTATCCAGGTATTTGTTCTGTTTGGACATTGGGGTTGAATATTTACTGCCCTGCCAAAGCTATAATCTTTAAGGACATATACACTGTTGCTGAGAATTCTGTTTTGCCCTAAACATTTTTTCACCAAAAAAGCCTTACAAAACCTTTTTTTCAGCTGTCTGCCTATACTTGATCATTTTATGCCCCCCATTTGTGGTTTACTGTGATTTCTCGTTTTACAGTTCTGTTGTTTTCCATGATATGTTGAAGCTGAATTGACGAGAGGAGGAAGGAAATAAATAGTATTCCAAATGATGAAAGGCACTGGAAGTTAGAAGACTTGAATTTTGTTGCTAACATCACTATTCATAAGGGTCAGACATATACTTTGGAGGAACAGGGTGATTTGCTTTCAGAGGTGTCAGGAAGTCATTTTTCACTTTCTACTTCCCACCCACTTTTGTCTGGTTAATACCCACTCACTCTTCAAACCTTGGCTTAGTTATTTCTTCTAGAATTCTCTGAGCCTTTGTACTTGGTTAGACCTCCTCTCTAATAACACCCTGTCTTAATTCTCTCATAGTAGCAATTACCACACTTTAGTGTATGCTTGCTTATTTTTCTGTTGCTTGTGTTCTTTAAAGATAGGGCCCAACAGTTTGATTCATATTATATCCAATACCTGAAAATATTTGATATTCATGTTGAATAAAAAGACTTGATTTCTAAAATTTATAAGTTATAGCTTTTTTTCCTTGTATGGTTTTTATTCATGAACATAAATTTATTTTTCACATCCTTTCTGGAAAGGAGAGTTTGTTAGAAGGAAGAGAGAGGTATTTTGAGAGGCAGTGCCACAGGTGAACTGGGTACAGAAAGGGAAAATGGCTACACTGAAGGCAGGCTGCACTGATCTAATATTTCCAATAGCAAAGCTCCATTTGCCTCTGGGCTTAACGTGGTTTTTCATAATTCTTATCGTTTGATAACACTGTAACATTTTTATATTATTTTCAATGATGAATGAAAAGAATATATTGTTAATTTGGTGACCTCACAAAATAAGCTGGTGATCTTTTACCTGGGAGAAATATATTCAGATTTAAAATGATCTAACAAATTGAGAAAATGGAAAGATTAAAAGAAGGATATTTAAGTTTGGTATAATTACTTTAGAAGATAAGTAGATCAGCATGGCTTCATGTTCTAGGAAAAGTACTAATGTCTGTAATAAGTTTTAAGCATGAGATTAATAGCAGAAACAGGAAAAAAAGAAAACTTTCTCTAAATTATTTCTAGAGAGATATAATTCTATACTTTAAAACCAGACTTAGCACATTCTTATGCATAAGGAGTGCTTTATGCAACATTTCCTTTTGTTTTTCTTTACTCTAAAATAATTTTGAGTAAGAAATTCTTATGACAATAATACTTCATGTTTGTGTATCACTTTAAGTTTCTTTTGGTTTATAAAATATAATTTTAGAATAATAACATTTGTACTTTGTTTCATTATCTGCAAGATTATCCTTTGTTCTTTGAAAACTATGAAAGAAGTTCATGTTGGTTGGAGAAAATTGCAGCTGTATACTGCATACACGTAAAAAACATATATGAAGTATAAGGTTCCCTCACACTCTCCACGCATGTTCTCCAGTCCTACTTTTCTGGAATAAATACGTATCCTTCTCTATTTTCCAGACCTTTTCTTATTCATATATAAACATGTATGTAACAAATGTATAAATACAGAATATCTAAATATAAGCTCACATTTATTAATCATTAATTTATTTAATAGTTATTTTTATCTATATCTTTGTACATGTGCTTTTATAAAATTGTGATAGTTATTTCTGATTGATAGTTTACTAGAAGTAAAATTGAGAGTAAAGATTATTCACATTTTAAATGTTAGAAGTAAATTGCCTATTTAACTGCTTTCTACTCCCTCTAACTATGAAATTGAGTATCCTTTTCCCTACATACTTACCAACATTGGGTATTATTAATCTTTTTTTCCTGATCTCTAATGAGATAGAACATGTTGTATTTCTTCTGTAAATTGCCTGTATATGCCATTGTCAAATTTTCCTTTTTTAAAGGTATATATGTATATATATAAGAGATGGTGTCTTGCTCTGTTGTGGAGCAAGGCTAGAGTGCAGTGGCACCATCATAGCTCATTGCAGCCTATAGTTGTTGGGCTTTGTATCCTTCTGCCTCAGCCTCTTGAGTAGCTGGAGCTATAGGCATATGCCACTGTGCCCAGCTAATTCTTTTTTTCATTTTTTTAGATACAGGGGTTTGTTATGTTGTCCAGGATAGTCTAACTCCTGATCTCAAGCTATCCTCCCACTCAGCCTCCCAAGTAGTTGGAATCACAGGTGTGAGCCTCTCTGCTTGGGTCTATTCTTCATACTAATTTGTGAAATTTTGGATCCATTTTTTTAATTTTTTCAAATCTCTTAAGATTTTCATATGTGTTCTCATGTGTAATTCATAAAACAAATCTATGAAGATAAGAATTCCTATCATAATCTTACAGATGAGCTAACTGAGGTTCATAGAGCTTCAGTGACTTATCCAAGGAAGATGGGCATATGTAGGCCTATACTGCTAGTAATGTACACTGTGACAAGGGAAACTGTATAGTATAGATGAATAGGCTAGGGAGCCACAGATCAAAGAAGGCTTTAGTACCACCCTTTCCCTTCCAGACTGATTGCTCCTCAAAGCCCAGCCATTAGTTAACAGTCTTTAAGGCAGCTGTGCCTAAAAGCAGCAGTAATAGTTTTGCAATGGCCTCTAGGTGGTTCTGGTGATATGAGGTGTTTGTAACTTCTTTGGCTTGAATTTGACACCCATTTCCCTTCCTTGCCTCTCCCTGCCAACTTTATTTTATGGTTCTTGGCTCAGATCTTGGATATTACTTTGCTTATTTCATGATTTCTGGCTCTGGTCACCGGCTGTGCCTATGGACAGATTACTGGCTCTAATCTCAGACCTAAGGTTTTGGCCCTGGTGAAGACCCTGGTGCTGACACTGGTCTCTTAGGCCTTCTATAATAGAGATGTGGAGATTTGGGAAAAATGCAACAGAAAAACACTATTTTAAAGTGCCCTTAAAATGTTGCGGATTTAGCTACTGGATATCAAATATCCGTGAACACTCAGGAAAAAGTTGGAAGACTGGTACATTGTATTCTTCTATTTGACTGGAAAGAACTAGTTAAAGGCTGTTTACTGTCTCAGCATGAATAAAAGTCATAAATTCTTCTTAATCATTTTATCACCTGGGTTTGGAGAGGAGCAGGGAGACTAGAAGAAACTGGCATGTACCTCCTAGCCAATCTGAAATCTTGAAAGCAAAGTATAAAGGAGTTATCATTGAATAAGAAGAACAAGGTACAGAACAATGTGCATAGTTTAGCCATGTTATAAAATAAAGTACTACCTTAGAATGTTATATTGGTTATGATTCTAACTTATAAGCAGTAAAAACAATTCTGGCTAACTGAATAGAAAACCTCTTAGTAGGGATTTTTGAGGTAAATTGATAGAAGTCTTGGAGCAATTGCTTTCCCTACCCATTCCTCCCTTCCTGTGTACCCTCTGTCCTTACCACTACCATGATCTTACTATAGTCACATATAATCACTGTCTGATTCCCAACCCTGGGGAAAAGCCAATATTTCTCCCTAATGCTTCTCAGTAGATGGAAATTCCTAACTTGTAAGTTTATTTCTATTAACGAACCCTTTTATTTTAAAGCACTTTATGTGTAATATCTCATTTTATCCTTATAACAACTCTATTTACAGATAGGGAACATGCGATGCAGAGAGCTTTTGTAATTTGCCCACACTCACATAGCCAGTAAGTGGTAGAGCAGGTAGTTCCATAGTCTATGCTCTTAATTGTCTTAACTACTGTACTGTACTGTACTGTTCCTCTTAGATGAAAATATGGCAGAAGGTGAATATTTTCTTTAACAATAGCTAACATTTATTGAGTGTTTATTATATTCTAGGATATGTACTGCATATTTACATGTAAATGTTACTTAATCTTCATGAAAGTCTTTTTTGGTAGATGCTATTAATGTCTTTATTTTACAGATAGAAAATTTGGAGTTTAGAAAGATAAAGTAAGTGCTCAAAGGCTATACAATTAGTAATGGCAGTGCTGAAATTTAAGTATAGATATTTCTAATGCCAGAAAGTATTAAACATATATTAACTAACCTGCTATACTGATCAAAACCAAACCCTACCCATTTAGTCTTCTCAATAAATCTATCACTATTAAATCAGATATTGAAAGGTCACTTTTAGAAATTTCTGCGAGTATAACAGGTATGCATACATATCACTTGAGGTCTTAGTACATGGGCATTTTGTTGTAATGCACAGCATTTTGGGCCATGTGGGAGACAGGGCACTAGCGTTGGAGTCCTAGAACTGCTGCAACTCATTATGTGACTTTGTGTAAGTTAGTTCTCTTATCTGGATTGAAAATTTATCTATGGAATTAAAGCATAATATCCAATAATCTCATTGGAACTTTCTGATTCTAATGCTGTAGGTAGATTACATAAAGGACATGTTGGACTATCTTGGAGTTCTATTTTGCCTGGCTCTTCAGTTTGACTTCATGCTGTCTGAGCTTTTTTGGGATTCTTTTCCAATTTGCTGGATTCCCTCTGCCATGGAAGGCTGGTTTCCTTCCTCCATAAGTTCCCCCTGCCACCATTACTCTATATCTGGTATGTTACCCCTTCCTCTCAATATCTAGATTTCTTCTCTGCAGGACCATGCAGAGAGCCATCCCAGTTTACCTCTTCTGTAAACTGTCACCCCACTTCTCAGCCTTCTTAGATTAATTATCATCTGTGCCTGTTACCAGATACTTTTTTTATCTTCAGTTCTTTAGTGTTGCCTATTTTTTTATTTTTTATAAAAATTTAAGCATTATAAACTTAAACTTTTTAATAACATGGTTGAATATAAACATAAAGTTATGTACCATAATAGGTACCTCAAGGACATTCTTTCATGCCCACATTATTCTTTTATTGTGTTTTCTGTGGTTTATTTTCCATATTTTGCTATCTTTGTAATACTTATCTTTCTTTTTGAATGATTTCTGTCTTTTATCCATAGGTTTGGTTGTTTTCTTTTTTTATGACCAAGTGAGGGGTTGCATTATATTATTGATTTTTATGGCACTTTTCTGATTTTGTTCTTGTTAGGCAAGAAGTATCTTTTTTTCAATATGTTGTTGAAATTGAGATTTTTCCTCATACAATTTCTCTAAGCTTTTATTTTCTTTATGACATTCCATATTGTCATAAATTTTCAGATATGTTGAATTATATGAAGTGTTTAGGATTATTATATTACTCTTTTATGTGTCTGTTATGCATCTACAACAGCAGTTCTCAACCTGTGGGTCACGACCCACAAGAACTGTACTAAAGGGCCGCAGCATTAGGAAGGTTCAGAACCACTGATCTACAACTAAATTGTAGTTTTTAATGTCTGGATCATAGTTGTGGTACCAGCTCCTGACCCAGTGCCTTTATCTAGGTATGGGCCCTTCCCTGAAAACTGTGAGAGGTGCTTGCCAAAACACAAGTTATAAGTTTTAAACTGCTCTTATGTATTTTTTCCACCCAACTTTTTCTTCTTTCAAAATGACACATGACTTTGTTGTTTCCAGTTTACTAATATAGAGATATTAATTTATTTGGATGGAAATGTAGTTGTTTTTATTTAAAAAGAGAGAGAGAGAAAAGTACTGGTGTGTCTGTATTAGCCTTTATCATCCCCAAAGTATAACACTAGTAGATTCTTGAAAATATTTGTGATCACTAAGAAACTACCCTTCTTTATGCTCATGAGAATGAAATGAGTATATAAAAAGAATAGGCAAGTAGAAAATTCTTGACAGTTTAAAAATGGGGAGGGAATTTATTTTAGATATGTATTTCTTTGGACTGCTAGGCATCTGATGATCCTAAGAATGAAAAGTTCATGACAGTGTCCCATATAATGGAACACTTCAGTTTTTTATAAATCTACTCATAGGGAGTAAGTACCACATGAGACTTTTGCTATAACTGTTGTGCAGTTCTGGAACTGAAATGTAGATAATGGTCTTTATGGGTATAAAACAGGATTGGTAAACTATGGCCCATAGGCCATATATGGCCTGCTATCTGTTTTTGTATAGTCTGCAGACTAAGAATGGTTTTAACATTTTTAAATGGTTGAAAAAAAATCAAAGGAAGGATAATATTTCATGATGTGAAAAGTATATGAAATCCAAATATCAGTATTCATAAATTGGAACATAGCCATGCTCATTTGTTTACATATTGTCTATGGTTCTTTTTATGCTACAGTGATGGAGTTGAGTAGTTATAACATAGCCCATATGGCCCACAAAGCCTAAAATAATTACTATCTGGTCTTTTACAGAAAAAGAGAAGAGGCTCCTCCTCCAACAAGACGTGGGGGAAGACCGAGGCAGAATTCCTTTCCTGCTACCTTTTATTTCTTCCCTTGTCCTCCTATTCTCAAATAAGCTAGCTTCTCATTTCTCCTTCACACATCCCTGCCTGACTCTACATGCATATTCACTACACATTATATGTTTGTGAAAGAAAGAAGACCAAAGTATTTCATTATTAGGATGGTTTGTGGTTGCTTCTAATTTTTTAAATTATATTTTCCTTTATTACTTTAAATCTAGAGTTTGAACTATCTGGGAAAGAACTGAGGATCTCAGTATACAGGGTCTTCATTTGGCAACAGCTAACAGTAGTGCTAAAACTAGTCAAGAGGGCTGAGGCTTATCTAACAGTTTGAGTGCCATTTTTGATCATTGTGCTGGGAATCCTGTTTTGTTCCACAGTACAGAAAACATTTAGGGGTTAAACTCCAAATGTTGAATTCTTTATGAGGAAATAACAACACAAAACCAGAGGCTTAGTTTGAAGGAGAAGCTGACACTGATTCAAACAAGATTTCATTAACTAATTTGGGGAGCATTTTAAGTTCTTCTGAGCTATACAACCCCCTCCCCCCCCTTTTCTCATCTCTACTGGCACTCTGAGAATCAGATCACCTGGGGAAAGCAAATTTAAAAAATTCCAGATGGTGTGTGCGATGCTCCAGCTGTGGAGAATCTCTCCCAGTCAGGCAATCTGCCTTTCTGCCGGAACCCTCTGAAACTGTGCTGCCCATTTGTCATGCTTCTCCAATTGCAGCCTTCTGGATAGCTTCTCTTTGCCTTGTCTGACTCTTCCTTTCCAGTTTTTATCATCCTGCTCCATGAGCTAATGTAGTAACATCTCTTCATTGGCTATAAATCTATACAAGAACCTGATATAAAATATGATTTTGTGCAGAAAAATTGGAAAACATCTGTTTTTCACCCATAAGATTCAGTGTTCACTTGTCTCACATGACGACGTGACTATTTCTACATGTGTGAAAAAGAAAAGAAACAGGAAGAGAGGAGAGAAAGGCTAGCATGAGGGTGAGCAAGAAAGAATTCATGCATGTGTTTTTGAAGCCAGCTGGACAAAATAAGTTCATCTCAATGTCAGTTTGATTAGAATCCTTGGCTAATGTTGGGAAAGGCCAGTTTTACTGACTTGAATGACCTTGATGGGGCTACCAAAGAAGTAATTTCTTCTGGATTGGTCCTGGCTATTTCCTTGATGACAAGCTGAAATTATTTCCAGTGTATGGTGTCAAGGCCTAAAAGCTTATTGGCATTTTTTTTTTTTTTTAAATCTTGAGAGGCTTCAGGTGGGTCCAAACCTCAAATAATTATTATTTATTCCTCTTGTCAACTGAAACATTGCACCCTTAGACTCTTCATTCTCTCTTCACTTCCTATCCAGTCTTCATTAGTCTTGTGAATTCATTGTTTTAGATTTTACATATAAGTGAGAACATGAGGTGTTTTTCTATGTCTGGCTTATTTCACTTAGAGTAATGCCCTATAGTTTCATCCATGGTGTCACAAATGACATAATTGTTTTATAAAGTTTAATCATTCCTATTGTGTATATATACCACATTTTTCTTTATCTATTCATTGACTGATGGACATTAGGTTGATTCCATACTTGGCTTTTGTAAATAATGCTGCAATAAAAATGAGGGAGGAGATATCTGTCTGATATACTGATTTCAAATAGTTTGTATATGTACCCAGAAGTAGTATTGCTGGATCACATGGTAGTTCTATCTTTAGTTTATAGAGGAATGTACATTCTGTTTTCCATAACATAACAGTATAGTACCTAAGGGCTTCCTTTTGTCCACACCCTGACCAACACTTACTACCTTTAATTTCTTGGTACTAGCCATTCTAACAAGTATGAGGTGGTATCTCATGTTTTTAGTTGGCCTTTCTCTTATGTAAGTGATATTAAGCACCGTTGTGTATACTTGTTGGCCATTTTTTATGTCTTCTTTTGAGAAATGTCTATTCAGGGCCTTTCCCCATTTATTAACAGGTTGTTTGTTTCTTGGTATTGAGTTGTTTGAGTTCCTTATGTATTTGTGAGATTAATTTCTTATCAGATGTATGGTTTACAAATATTTTTCTCTGAATCTCTTCACTCTGTTAATTGTTTCATTTGCTGTATAGAAGCTAGGTAGTTTGATATAATCCCATTTTCATTTTTGTTTTTGTTGCCTGTGCTTTTGGATCAAATCCAAAAATTAATTGCTCAGACTAATGTTGTATTGTTTTTTCTCCTAGGTTTTTTTCTAGTAGTTTTACAGTTTTGCTTGTGGATATCCTATTTACCCAACACTTTATTGAAGGAACTATTCTTTTCCTATTGTACATTCTTAACACCTTTGTTGAAAATTATAAATGCATGGGTTTGTTTTGGGCTTTCTATTCTGTTGCAATTATTGATATGTTTATTTTTTATGCCAACAGCATGTTATTTTAATTGCCATAGATTCATAATGTGATTTAAAGTCTGGTAGTATGATGCCACTAGCTTTTTCACTCAATTTTGCCTTGGCTATTCAGAGATATTTTATGGTTCTTTGAGAATTAGGGATTGTTTTTCTCTTCCTGTAAAAAATGTCATTAGAATTTTTATAGGGATTGAATTGGATCTGTAGAAGCCTTTGAGTAGTGTGGACATTTTAATGATATTAATTCTTTAAATCTGTGAACATGGAATATCTTTCTATATATTTGTGTCTCATTTAATTTTTTTTTTTTTTTTTTTTTTTGAGATAGAACCTCAAGTTGTCACGATGGGTAGAGTGCCGTGGCATTAAAGCTCACAGCAACCTTCAGCTCCTGGGCTCAAGCAATTCTCCTGCCTCTGCACCCGGCTACATTTTTTTGGTTGCAGCCGTTATTGTTGTTTGGTGGGCCTGGGCTGGATTTGAACCCACCAGCTCAGATGTATATGGCTGGCGCCTTAGCTGCTTGAGCCATAGGCGCCGAGCCTCATTTAATTTTTAAATCAAAATTTTGTATATAGATCTTTCACTTCTTTGGTTAAATTTATTTCTAAGTATTTTATTTTTTGTAGCTAGTGTAAACAGGATTGTTTTCTTATTTTTATAGTTTGTTGTTAGTTTTCTGTGCTTATTTTGTATCCTTCAATTTTACTATAATTGTTTATTAATTTTGACAGTTTTTTGATGCAGTCTTTAAGGTTTTCTCTATATAAGATGATGTCATCAGCAACCAGTCATGATTTTACTTCTTCCTTTTCAGTGCAGATGCCATTTATTTTTCTCTTTGCTAATTACTCTGGCAATGATTTCTAATACTATGTTGAATAGAGTTACTGGGAGTAGGCATTCTGTTTTGTTCTTAATCTTAGAGGGTAAGCTTTCAACTTTTCACCACTGAGTTTATTAGCTGTTGGCTTGTCATATGTGGCTTTTACTGTGCTGAAGTATATTCTATCTCTATCTAATCTATTGAGAGTTTTTTATCATGAAAGAATGCTGAGTTTTGTCAAATTTTTCTATTTAATGAAGTGATCATATAGTTTTTGTCTTTTATTCTGTTAATGTGTTATATCACATTTATAGACTTGCATGTGTAGAATCATCTTTGTATTCCTGGGATGAATCCCACTTGATCATGGTGAATGATCCTTTACATTTTTTTTTTTAATTTATTCATGGGTCTTTTTATCTAGAGATAGTGTCTCACTATGTTGCTCTGACCCTGATTCCTGGGGGTGTCCTTTTGCCTCAGTTTCTTGAGTCTCTGGGATTATGGACATATATGGCTGAATGATTCTTTTTATGTGCTGTTGAATTTGCTTTGTTATTATAGTATTTTGTTGAGGATTTTTGTATTGACATTTATTAGGTATATTGAAAGCTATGGTTTTTTGTTGATAGAAATTTTTAAAATACTGATTTGATCTCTTTACTCTTTATTGATTTGAGCTGATTTTCTATTTGTTTAGAGTCAGTCTTGGTAAGTTTTATGTTTCTAGGGATTTATTCATTTTTCTAGGTTATATAATTTGTTGATATATAATTATTTTATCTTTCTTATGATCTTTCATATTTTTATGATAGTAGTTGTGATTTCTCCATTTTAATTTATAATTTTATTTTATCTTCTCTCTCTTTTTTTTTTAGTTTAGATAAGGGCTTGCCAATTTTCTTTATCTTTTTAAAAAGCTAGCTCTTGTTTTTATTGACTTTTTCTATTGTTTTTCTAGTATCTACTTCATTTATTTCTGCTCTGATCTTTGTTATTTCCTTATGGCTGTTAACTTTGGGTTTGTTTTTTTCTTCTTTTCTTAGCTCCTTGAGGAATAACATTAGCTTGAGATCTTTCTTCTTCTTCTTCTTCTTCTTTTTTTTGCAGTTTTTGGCTGGGGCTGGGTTTGAATCCGCCATCTCCAGCATACCCTTTTGAGGCACATGTGCCGTCCAGATCTTTCTTCTTTTTTAATGCAGCATTTATTATTTGAAATTTCCTTCTTAGAATTGCTTTTGCTACATCCCTTATGTTTTGGTATGCTGTGCATTTGTTTTTGTTAGACTTGAGATATTTTTTGACTTCCTTTTTGATTTCTTCTTTGACCCAGGAGTGGTTGTTATGGCTAATTTTAGGATGTCAACTTGACTGGATTAAGGAATAGCTAGAGAATTAGTAGAGAAGTACTTCTGCATGTGTATATGAGGGTGTTTCCAGAGGACATTGGTATGGACAGAATGGGGAAGATTTGCCCTTCATCCAGGCAAGCACCGTCTAGTCAGCTGTAATCCCACATAGAACAAAAAAGACAAAAAAATATCATTCATTCATATTCTCCTCCCAACCCTTCCATTCTGTTTCTCTCTCCCCTTTTCTCTCTCTCCTCTGGAGCTGAGATACTCTCTCTCTTGGACATCAGAACTTAAACCCTCTGGCCTTTGGACCCCAGAACTAACACGAGTATCCTTTTCAGGTTTTCGGGTCTTTGGCCCTAGACTAAGAATTACATCACCAGCTTCCCTGGTTTTGAGGATTTTAGACTTAAACTGAATTACACTACAGGCATTCCAGAAACTCCACCTTGCAGATGGTCTGTTCTGGGACTTCCCAGCCTCCATAATTGCAAGAGCCAAATTACCCTAATAAATCCCTTGTAATCTATCTGTATGTCTCTCTGTCTGCCTTTCCATCCATCCATCCATCTATCTATCTGTCCTATTGGTTATGTCTCTCTTGGAAATTTTTGTTTTTTTGAGACAAGAATTAGGCTGTCGCCCTCAGTAGAGTGCAGTAGCATCACAGCTCACAGCAACCTCAAACTCTTGGGCTTAAGTGATTCTCTTGCTTCAGCCTTCCAAGTAGCTGGGACTAAAAACAGCTGCCACAACGCCTGGCTATTTTTTTGTTGCAGTTGTCATTGTTGTTTAGCAGGCTAGGGCTGGGTGTATGTGGCTGGTGCCCTAACCACTGAGCATGGGTGCCAAGCCTCTCTGGGGAATTCTTACTAATTCACTTGTTCAGGAGCATGTTTTGAATTTCCACATATTTGTGAATTTTTCAAGATTTCACCTGTTACTGATTTCTAGTTTCATGCATTTGGTTAGAAAAGATAATTGATATGCTTTCAGTCTTCTTAAATTTATTTTGACTTGCTTTGTAGCCTAACATATGATCTATCCTGGAGAATGTTTCACATGTGCTTGAGAAGAATGTGTGTTCTGTTGATTTCAGATGGAATGTTCTGTATGTGTATATTAGGTCCATTTAGTTTAAAGTATATTTGAAGTTCAACATTTCCTTATTTATTTTCTGTCTGAATGATCTGATCATTGTTGAAAATTAGATATTGAAGTTCCCTCCTGCTATTATATTTCAATCATCTTTCTCCCTAGTTGGGTCTTAGGGTAGGGTGAGAGGCTGGATCTGGAGGTTAGCCGTTTATAGATTCAAGGTAGGTAGAACTTGCCTTCTGGGAGAAACTAGCTCAACTTTATGGGTAGGCTGTGCCATTAACTATTATTTACTCAGGTGCCAATGTTGGCAGACACACAGAGCTACCACCAGGATCTGTATGCTGGTTAATGTGAGCTCTGCCTTGTTGCTTTGTTTCTACCCCTTAGATGGTCTAGTTTGCCATTACCCCTGTATTCCACATGAGGTGGGACCAGAATGGGATTTCAGGCAAGCATCTTGGAATGCTAGGGAAGCTGAATGTCTGCCTCCAGTTTTCTTTGCCCACTGTAGAAAACTTGAGCCCTGGGGAATCTCTCTATGTGACATTGTATTGATTTAGAATGCCACATGGTCAAAGTAAGACCATTTTTCTTACCCTTCTAATGCTGTTTTTAATCAGTTATGGGCTACATGCAGGTATCTCAGGCTTGCTGATAAGTTTTGGGGTTTCCCAAAGGTATTCTTATTTGTTGATAATTGCTAGTTTAACTGTACATGGGGAGTCACAAAGCCTGGGATTTCCTATTTTGTCATCTTGCTGATGTGATGTCTCCAATTTCGATCTCTGAAACAGGTGTGTATGTGTGTATAAATTTGTGTGGGTACACTGAAGGATGAGCAAGAATGTCATTCCTTTTCTTAGCTCTGTTTCTCTTTTTTTATTAAGTCTTTTGTACACAGACCATAAATACATTTATGCCATTATAGGATTCAGTGTGTTGATTATTTGTACAAATTGAAATGCTTACATCCTACTAAACAACATAGCCTTCACCACTTTTACCTAATTACAGGATTAAGACATTTATGCTCTACACCTGATAGATCCAACTTGTACATGCAATATGCTCCATAGGTGTGGTCCCTCTACCAACCCTCCCTCTATCGACCCACCCTGCTCCTTTCTGCTCTCCCTCCCCTTCCCTCCTTAATCCTAGGCTATAGTTATGTTTCATTTTTCATAAGCAAGTGTGAGTGATTATAAATTGGTTTCACAGTAGTACTGAGTACATTGGATATATTTTTTTCCATTCCTGAGATACTTTACTAAGAAGAATATTTTCCAGCTCCATCCATGTAAACATAAAAGAGGTAAAGTCTTCATTTTTTAAAATGCTGCATAGTATTCCATGGTATACATATACCACAATTTATTAATCCATTCATGGTCAATGGGCATTTGGGCTTCTTCCATGACTTGGCAATGATGCATTGAGCTGCAGTGAACAATCTGGTGCAAATATCTTTGTTGCCAAATGATTTTTGGTCCTTTGGATATACACCTTGAAGAGGAATTACAGGATCAAATGGCAGGTCTATATTTAGATCCCTGAGTGTTCTCCAAACTTCCTTCCAAAAGGAACATAGTAACTTGCATTCCCACCAGCAGTGCAGAAGTGTTCCCTTTTCTCCACATCCATGCCAACATCTGTAGTTTGGGGATTTTATGATATGGGCTACTGTCACTGAAGTTAGATGGTATCTCAGAGTAGTTTTGGTTTGCATGTCTCTGATGATTAATGATGATTAGCATTTTTTCATGTGTCTATAGACCATGCGCCTATCTTCAGAGAAGCTTCTTATCATGTCTCTTGCCCACAATGAAATGGGATCACTTTTTTCTTCTTTTTTAGTATTTGAGTTTGAGTATTTAGAGTTCTCTGTGGATTCTGGTTATTAGACCTTTGTCGGATATATAACTTGCAAAAATCCTCTCCCATTCTGAGGGCTATTTGCTTTACATAGTGTGTTCTTGGCAGTGCAGAAGCTTTTTAATTTGATCAGATCTCAGTAATGTATTTTTGATGTTGTTTCAATTGCCTGGGTATCCACCTCGTAAAGTATTCTCCGAGGCCAATTTTATCAAGCGTTTCCCCTGCACTCTCTCTTAAGAGTTTTTATTGTTTCATGTCTTAAGTTCAAGTCCTTTAACCAGTGAGAGTCAATTTTTGTTAGAGGAGAAAGATGTGGATCTAGTTTCAATTTTCTACAGATTGCCAGCCAATTCACCCAGCACCATTTGTTGAATAGGGAATCTTTCCTCCAATTTATATTTTTAATAGGCTTATCAAAAATCAAATGATGATAAGTGTCTGAGTTCACCTCTTGGTCTTCAATTCTGTTCTATACATCTACCTCTCTATTCTTGTGCCTGTACCATGCTATTTTGATCACTATAGATTTATAGTATAGTCTGAAGTCTGGAAGCATGATTCCTCCTGATTTGTTTTTATTTCTGAGTAATGTCTTTGCTATTCAAGGTTTTTTCTGTTTCCATATAAAACGAAGTACTAATTTTTCCAGGTCTTTAAAGTATGACAGAGGTGCTTTAATAAGGATTGCATTAAATCTGTAGATTGTTTTAGGTAGTATCAACATTTTAACAATGTTGATTCTTCCCAGCCATGAGCATGGTATATTTTTCCATTTGTTGACATCTTCAGCTATTTCTTTCCTCAGGGTTTCATAGTTATCTTTATAGAGATCCTTCACGTTCTGAGTTAGATATGCTCCCAAATATTTCATCTTCTTTGGCACTACTGTAAAGGGAATAGAGTCTTTGATTGTTTTTTCCCCTTGACTATTGTTGGTATATATGAAGGCTACAGATTTGTGAGTGTTCATTTTGTATCCTAAGATGTTGCTGTATTCCTTGATCACTTCTAGGAGTTTTGTAGTTGATTCCCTGGGATTTTCCAGATATATAATCGTATTGTCTGCAAAGAGTGACAGTTTGATCTCCTCTAATCCTATATGGATCCCCTTGATTGCCTTCTCTTGCCTGATTGTGGTAGCTAAGACTTCCATTACAATGTTGAAAAGCAGTGGAGACAGTGGGCATCCTTGCCTGGTTCCTGATCTGAGTGGAAATGATTTCAATTTTATTCCATTCAATATGATATTGGCTGTGGGTTTGATGTAGATGGCCTCTATCAGTTTAAGAAATGTTCCTTCTATACCTATTTTCTTAAGTGTACTTATCAAAAAAGGATGCTGGATATTGTCAAAAGGTTTTTCTGCATCAATTGAGAGAATCATATGGTCTTTGCTTTTTAATTTGTTTATGTGATATATTATATGTATGTATTTACATATATTGAACCATCCTTGGGACCCTGGGATGAAACCCACCTGGTCTTGATGTATAATTTGTTTGATGTGTTGTTGGATTCTGTTTGGTAGGATCTTTTTTTTTTTTTTTTTACAGAGCCTCAAGCTGTCCCCCTGGGCAGAGTGCCATGGCATTACAAACCTCCAACTCCTGGGCTCAAGCGAGTCTCCTGCCTCCGCCTCCCAACTAGCTGGGACCACAGGCGCCCTCCACAACGCCTGGCTATTTTTTGGTTGCAGCCGTCATTGTTGTTTGGCGGGTCCGGGCTGGGGATTCGAACCCGCCACCTTAGGTGTACGTGGCTGGCGCCTTAGCCGGTTGAGCTATAGGCGCCGAGCTGTGTTTGGTAGGATCTTATTGAATATTTTTACATCAATATTCATTAGAGATAGTGGTCTATAATTTTCTTTTCTTGTTGGGTCTTTTTCTGGTTTAGTTATCAGGGTGATATTTGCTTCATAGAATGTGTTGGGAAGTATTCCTTCTTTTTCTATGTTTTGGAAAAGGTTAAGCAATATAGGTACTAGTTCCTCTTTAAAGGTTTGGTAGAATTCTGATGTGAAGCCATCTGGTCCAGGGCTTTTCTTTTTGGGGAGATTTCTTATAGTTGATGCCATCTTGGAACTTGTTATAGGCTTGTTCAACATTTCCACTTCTTTCTGACTAAGTCTAGAAGGTGGCATGTTTCCAACTATCGATCTATTTCCTTCATATTTTCACACTTCTGAGAATAGAGATTTATGTAATATTCATTGAGGATTTGTTGAATGTCTGAGGAGTCTGTTGTTATTTGGCCTTTGTCATTTCTGATTGATGAAATTAGGGATTTTACTCTTCTATTTCTGGTTAGGTTAGCCAAAGGTTTATCTATTTTATTGACCCTTTCAAAAAACCAACTCTTTGATTGGTTAATCTGTTGTATGATTCTTTTGTTTTCAATTTCATTTAGTTCTACTCTAATTTTAGTTATTTCTTTTCTTCTGCTGGGTTTAGGGTTGGAATGTTCGTCCTTTTCCAGTTGCTTGAGATGTCCCATTAAGTTGTTGACTTCCTCTCTTTCCATTCTCTTGACGAAGGCTTGCAATGCTATAAATTTCCCTCTTAGGACTGCCTTTGTGGTATCCCAAAGGTTCTGATAGTTTGTGTCTTCATTATCATTTTGTTCCAAAAATTTGGTAATTTCCTTCTTAATCTCATCTATGACCCAGCTATCATTCAGCATGAGGTTATTTAGTTTCCATTTTTTTGTATGCATATGCAGATTCCTGTTGTTACTGAGTTCAACTTTTATTCCATGATGGTCCATGAAAATACAAGGAATTATTCTATTCTTTTAAATTTGCTGAGGTTAGACTTGTAACCTAAGATGTGATCAGTTTTGGAGGATGATCTGTGGGCTGATGAGAAGAATGTATATTCAGTTTTGTTCGAATAAAATGTTCTGTAGATGTCTGTTAGATGCAAATTTTGAATGGTTAGGTTTAAGTCGAAAATTTCTTTGCTGAGCTTCTTTTTGGGGGATCTATCCAACACTGCCAAAGAAGTGTTAAAATCTCTGACAATTATGGTACTGGAAGAGATCAAGTTACTCATGTATGTTAGAGTCTGTCTTATAAATTGAGGCACATTCTGGTTGAGTGCATAAATGTTGACGATTGAAATCTCATCATATTGAGTGTTGCCCTTAACAAATATGAAATGGCCATCCTTGTCCTTCCTTACATTTGTTGGTTTAAAGCCTATTGTATCTGTGAATAAAATTGCAACACCTGCTTTTTTCTAATTTCTATTTGCCTGAATTATAGATGACCATACCTTCACCCAGAGTCTATGTTTATCTTTTAAGGTAAGGTGAGATTCTTGAATGCAGCAGCAGCAGATGTCTGGCCTGAGTTTTGTATTCAGTCAGCCAACCTGTGCCTCTTTAGAGGACAATTTAAGCCATTCACATTAATTGAGAGCGTTGATAAGCCAGATAGTGTTTTGGGTATGGAGTTTTTCGAAAGTCCAGCGGACGTTTTTAATCCTTTTGCCACAGTGGAAGTTGGAATTTGATCAAAACTTTCTAAATGAGTTTTCTTTGGTGGGAGGATTGTGTTGTTCATTATGTAGGATCGGTCTAAGGATATCCTGGAGAACTGGTTTAGTTATGGCAAATTTCTTCAACATGTGAATGTCATTAAAATATTTAATATCTCTATCATAGATGAAACTCAGTTTAGCTGGATACAGGATCTTGGGTTGAAAGTTATTTTGTTTAAGGAGATTAAAGATCAATGAACACCCTCTTCTAGCTTGAAAGTTTTCAGCAGAGAGATCTGCAGTCATTGTAATGTTCTTCCTCTTGTAGGTTATGGTTTTCTTGTGTCTTGCAGCTTGCAGAATTTTCTCCTTCATATTAACTTTGGCAAAGCTAATTATAATGTGTCTATGAGAATTTTTATTTGGGTTGAGTCATGCCAGTGTCTTGAAACTGTCTGCTATCTGGATTTTGGGATCTTTTGGCATGTCTGGAAAATTATCTTTGATTTTTTCATGAAGTAAAGCTTCTGTATCCTTTACAGCAACCTCATCACCTTCAGGTATTCCTATAAGGTGAATATTAGATGTCTTCGAATTATCCCATTTTCCCAGAGCTCTCTGAGACAATGATCTATTTTTATTCTCCACTTTTTTTTCTCATTGAGCATTTGGGAGCATTCAAAAGCTTTGTCTTCAATGTCAGAGATCCCTTCTTCTGCCTGTTCCATTTTGTTACTGAGGGATTCTATTGTATTTCTCAGATCTTTGAGGGCTGCAAGTTCTTGCCTTAATGTGTCAAAATCTTTGGTGATTTTGTCTTTGAAATCGTTGAATTCTTGAGACATCTTTTGAAAATTCCTTGAAATTCTAATTCCTTCCTTTCCTCCATTCTGTTGATCTTATTTGCTATCTAGTTCTGAACTTGATTTCTGACATCTCAGCCATTTGTTTATGAATGGGATCTTGTGCTGTATTTACCATATTGCTCCTCAGGGGAGTTGATCTATTCTAATTATTCATGTTGCCAGAGTTTTTCCACTGATTCTATCCCATGATTGTTTTTCACCATTGTCTAGATGGGCAGGTAAGGTGAAATTGGATTGGGAGTTCCTAGGGTTGTGGTTAACCAGCCCTTCATCAAGGATCTGGGACTGATGGCTGCAGCTTTTTCCCATTGTTTTGCAAAGGACCTGTATAGTATTACAGTCTGAGGTGTGGTGGGGTTAGGTGGCTCTGTCTTGTGTTCAGCTGGTCCTTATCTGATCCTAGTGGATCAGTGACTCTGGTGAAGACTTAGCTACAGACCACACCCTGTAGTCATCTATTGGAAGAGGAAAATCAATCCTTCCCATTACTACAGAACCATGGTATCACCTGAGAGGGGCCTTGGGAGATTGGCCCAGGTTAGGATTTCCAAACCAATAGACCCAGTCAGTATGAACTCTCAAGTGGGAGAGTTTGAAAGGTCTCCAGCAACTAGAAGGCAGAGGTCTATTAGCTGCTCAACTTTGGCTCACTCTGATGCTCTGTGGATTCAACAAGGGCCGCCTGGTAGCAGAGTTGGACCAGGGGTCTGAGTCTCTTTCTCTACTTTGCTCCTCTTTCACACCCAGTCACTGGTGACCCAACAGGGTGGAGGTCCTGCTTGCTCCAATAAGCAGATGTACTGGGGGTTTGCACTGTCAAAGTCAAGGGAAAGTCAATGCCCCTGCAGCCTGGCCACTACCCTCTGCTACCAGCTGGCTAGAGGAGCTGAGGCCTGCCTGCCTCAGGTACTCAGTAGCCATTGGTGAGTGTTCCACTTGGACTCAATTTAATCCTGAGGGTAACAAGTCAGCAAATGCTTTTCTTCCTCAGCCACTGAGCCTTTGCCCCTGCCACTCTGCAGCACCAGTATCCCTATAGAGTGAGTTCTGGTTTTCTCTGGGAGTCCTCAGAGTTGGGGAGGTGTGTCTCAAAAATTAGACCCTGGTGGGATGGCTCTATTGTTGCTGGATCTTTGTGGGAAGTGAACCTGTGCAGCTCCCAGGGCAACTGCTGCAGCCAGAGAGTTCTGGATATAGGAGCAACTCCAGGAATGCAGGCACACAGATCTAGCAGCTAGAGGAGGAGGTAGAGGCTAGGGAGGCTGCACAGCTAGAGGGAGGCTGCACAGCTAGAGGCTGGGGAGGCTGCACACAATCCTGGCAGTCCCTGGTGCCTGGTGACTTGGGCAAGGAGAGCATTTGGCTCACAAGTTTGGACGAGTGAGGGCATGGCATGGAGGCTTGGAGGGTGTGGGGACTGGGTGCGGGAAGCGCAGCCTGGGAAGCGGCTCTAGAAGTGTCAGGCTGGGCTGGGGATAGGTATGGGGAGTGTAGCCTGGGAAGTGTGACTCTAGCAGTCTCAGGCTGCTGGGCTGGGGGCAGGGCATGGGTAGTGCAGCCTGGGAAGCATGGCTCTAGCAGTCTAGGGTCACCCAGCCAGGGGCAGGGCTCTTGGTCTGGCAGGGGTGTAGGATACTGCTCTTGAGCCTCCTGTCAAAGTCTCTGCAGGCAAGCGGAGAAGGGTGGACTGGAAGTTCAGAATGGCAGTGAAAATGTTAGTTCAGTTTTTCTGCCTGGCTAGAGAATGTTTGGAGTCTCAACAGGGTCCCTCTAGGGCAGTAGACCCCACTTCCTATAGCTCTCACACATGGGGTGAGACAATAGGTCCTCAATTTACTGCTCGCCTGTAGTGAGCATACAGGACTCAATTTAATCCTGAGGGTAACAAGGATACTTATAGGAGCAGATGAAGAGAAAACAAAATGAAAAACACAACTTTCTTGGCAGAGGGGACAGACACTTTTCCTGTGGGATGTATTTTGTACCTGAAGATTGCTTTCTTGAAGTCGTAGCTTGCATCAGTAGAGGTGAACTACAGATATCACTCTTCTCTCTTGGCTCGGCTCCCAGTCTTCAGCTTGATTGGGTACTTTCTGGACATTATTGTTCCCTCTGGATGGGAGCTTCTGTCAGAGGCTGGGTCCAGTTGGCCATCTTGCCCCTCCCCCCCCTTAGATCTGTTTCTCAAAAGTTCATGTCCCCCTCCTCCCTGAAGGAGTTCAGCATGAAGAATGAAGAGACTTGACACAGATTATGTGTGTAGAGGACTGAGAAGCTGTGATGGAGTCCTTCTGAGCAAACCTGAGGTCCATAATTATTATCATAAAGCAGGAATAAATGGTTGAAAATTACTTATTAAAAAATCAGTAAAAAAGTGGGATGTGGAAAACAAAGGACAATATGTCTCCAACTTACTATTGCAAAACCACAAACCTTAAGCAAGTCCTTGCCTCTGTTATCAAGTGACCTTTGGAGACTAGAGAAAAAAAAATTTTTTTTTAATCATAGAGAATCTTTACCATAACCTTTTGGCCTGGTATTGTCATATATCACAAAGTCAATCTCTCCTGGAGACCAGTTTTCTGGCTTCCTGCACATATGCTGCTCACATACCATTCTCCTGACTCTGCAGGTCTCTTTAGGTCCGAAACAAGTTTATGCTAAAGGTCAGGATATGCAGAAAACAAGTTTAAAGAAAAACATTGTAGTATGGGGGATCAAGGCGCAATTTCCTCGACATCTTTCCCTTTCTTGTTTTCAACATGATCGTGTAGACATAAGCAAACATCTCATTTTGTTTCTTCTGTCTTTGAGTCAGGTGACACATCCATTGTCTGAGTGAGATAAAAATAATGAAGAAAAGGATCAAAAAGGCACCAACGCTCCCACTTTAACATTCAGCCCTGAAAACCAATGAGAAGTAGATAACCACTGAAAATATTTTTCCAAAGTGTCAAACACAGAATGTTCGTTGGTGGTTTGAATGGCAATAGCCTATTCATGTAACTGGTTAGATAAGTCAACCATGTCTTGAGTCATATTGTCATTAAAGGCACTATGTAGGTGATTCTTAACCAGTTCCGGGAGATGCAGGGAACTGTTGTAAAGAACTGCTTTAACACAAATACACGTGTTGTTAAAGTCATATTGGAGATCAGTCCTTCTTTTAAGACTCATTGTTTGTTGCCAAGCCATTCAACAGCTGCCTCAAGGGCACCAAGTCTTTGCATAACCCGATTGTCAATTTTAGCTTGTTTCATGAGTTCTTGGGTGGTGTTAGCCATCATGTTATCAACAAAATGAGCAGTTTGAACAGACTCAATTAAGGCAGCTATAGTCAGTGATGCAGATGCAAGTAAAACAATAGTGGAAACTATGAAAGTGATAAGGCTCACAAGGAACCTTTTTGGTCATAGCTTTTTCAGTACAATTAAAATATATATGGTGGAGTCTGCTTGCCAGGGTTGCTCAAGGTAAACTGGAACCTAGGCATCCATTTTTCTTGTCATAATGAAAATAGTAGTGATTTTTTTTTTTTTTTTTTGAGACAGAGCCTCAAGCTGTCCCCCTGGGTAGAGTGCCGTGGCATTACAGCTCACAGCAACCTCCAACTACTGGGCTCAAGCGAGTCTCCTGCCTCCGCCTCCCAAGTAGCTGGGACTACAGGTGCCCACCACAATGCCCGGCTATTTTTTGGTTGCAGCCGTCATTGTTGTTTGGCAGGTCCGGGCTGGGGATTCGAACCCGCCACCTTAGGTGTACGTGGCTGGCGCCTTAGCCGGTTGAGCTATAGGTGCTGAGCCAGTAGTGATGTTTAAAGTGATAACATTATGGTGAGAAAAACAAGTACTTAACCAAGCATTAGAAAATGAAAGAGTTAAAAAAAAAAAGAAAATGAAAGAGTAGAAGAGTGTTATGAAATGAAAAAGAAGGGACTAATAAAAACATATAAGGGCCAGTAGTACATACAAGGATTTCATAGGAAAAGAAAGTGGTTACATTTACTGAGAACATGATTGAGGTTGAGTGCCAATAGTACTTTGCCTCAAGGTTTAAGGGAAGAAAGGGAGAGTAACTCACCAAAGCTTAGATTAATAGGGTAAGCATAAGTTGTTTTGACAAAATTGTAGGACTGGGCCAGAGATAGACATGTCCTTCTGAATAGCCTTATTTGGAGTCTATTCAGCTTATGATAGAGAGTATCTTTCTGTTTTCTCCATATATGAATGACATCTTAACTTGGAATAAAAATTTTTGATCACCATCATTTTTCCTAAAATTCTGTAATTCTTAGTTGTACATTTGGTATTGTTGAGAATTAATACAACATTTGTTTAAGTTTATATGATTTTTTTTCTTGCTTGGATGATTTTATGTTTATTTTTCTATTGTTTTAGTTTCCAACTAGTATATGTCTAGGCATAGGCATTATCACATTATTTAGTCTTAAATTAAAATACATTTAATGACAAAAATATGAAATCTAAATAACCAGAATAGTTTTTTTTTTTTTTGCAAGAAGGCACAAGAAGTTTATTTCTTCAATGAGAAAGGCAATATAAAGTAGAATGATTAAGAAGGAAGATTTACTGGTCTCAAATCGCCAGGTGATATTCAACATCTTATCTAGATCTCGCTTGCATTTTAAACATTTGCTTAAAAAATTATCTCCTATCAATTTCTGTTCCTTGCGGAAAGTGCTCATGTGTAATTGGCTTATAACATCTCTGCAGAACAAAATTAATGACATTGCCCAGTTGGTGCTGTAGATGATGTGGGATGGAGGAGGCTGAAGTCTGCTGGCAAGGAAGGCATCTGTATGGTCTCAAACTGTTAGGACAGTACGGATGCTTTTTCCAGAATGAAGTAGGTCAAATCCTGCACTTATTTTTTCAAAAGGTAGAATATTGGTTATTAATGTATCCATGAAAATTTCTTAGCTACAAAATCAGCCACAAGTTTGGGGACAGAATCTTTATTCTTATAACCACCAAAAACACCTCTTTTCCAGGTGTGTCCCATCAATAGCAGCATAGGGTTCATTGAGAAGTTTTGAGAATAAGGAGGGAATCCTACAGTGACACTTGTATCACAGGCCTCATGACAACATAACAGAGCAGCCATCATAGTGTCAAGCAGACCATTGACCTCAAATGAAAAATCCACTCTTAAGTTAAAAGATAAATAACAGATTAGAAGAAAATTAATATAAAAATTGAAGACCAAATGAACATGTGTAAAAATGGACATTGCCAGTGGGAATAAAAAATGTGATAAAAATCAAAAGTCACATTCTTAATAATCCTAAATCTTGAACTCTGTTTTATGGAAAGAATATTATAAGTATGTTAATGTTTATTTTCTTTGTAGCATAAAGGGATAGAATACTAGTAATAACTAAATGTGCATCAACAGAGGAATGATTAGATAAATTTGATACAATCATTCAGTTGAAATACATTGAGCTATTAAAAGTAATGCAGTAGAACTATATGTCCTAATATGAGAAGATGCCTGTGATATATTTTTTTAAATGAAAGATGCAATGTGAAGAACTATTTGTATAGCATGACCTGATTTTTATAAAAATAGAACTATGCTGGCTCAGTGCCTGTAGCGCAGTGATTACAGTGCCAGCCACGTGCAACAAGGCTGGTGGGTTCAAGCCCAGCCAGGGCCAGCTAAATAACAATGACAACTGCAACAAAAAAAATAGCTGCACATTGTGGTGGGCACCTGTAATCCCAGCTACTTGGGAGGCTGAGGCAAGAGAATTGCTTAAGCCCAAGAATTTGAGATTGCTGTGAGCTGTGATGCCATAGCACTCTGCTAAGGGTGACATGGTTAAGACTCTGTCTCAAAAAAAATAAAAAAAGGCTCGGCGCCTGTGGCTCAAGTAGCTAAAGGCGCCAGCCACATACACCTAAGGTGGCGGGTTCGAATCCCCAGCCCGGACCCGCCAAACAACAATGACGGCTGCAACCAAAAAATAGCCGGGCGTTATGGCGGGCGCCTGTGGTCCCAGCTACTTGGGAGGCGGAGGAAGGAGACTCGCTTGAGCCCAGGAGTTGGAGGTTGCTGTGAGCAGTGAAGCCATAGCACTCTACCCAGGGGGACAGCTTGAGGCTCTGTCTCAAAAAAAAAAAAAAATAAAAATAAAATAAAAAAAGAATTATGCATGTGAAGGTCTATGTGTACATATATTAATCTATAATCTACCTGTGTAATCATAGAAAAAAATATGTAAGAATACATATATTGTCAATAGCAGTTAGGTATAGTTTTAATGAGTGGAGGTAGACATTTACACTTGAAAATAATTTTCAAAGAATAATTAAGGATGAGTAAATATACAGCCCTGACTCTGATTATTTTAGTTTCTCCAGGTCAGAAGTAAGACAGTTGTGCCACAGAACTGACTTCTTTCCTTTCCTTTCACTTTTAGCACTAACCCTTCCTTTCTAGTGCTTAATTTCAAGATGCACAGTTGTTCCCATTGAACTTGCTCCCTTTCTCTGTGCTACCATCCCTAATGTGCACCTTCTATAACCCATTTAATATGATGATCTTACTGGAAGTTTCTCTCTACCTGTAAAGGTGAAACACAGTATCACAGTTCAGAGTACCAGCTACTTCAAAAGAGAAATGGCAAACATATATATTTAATATTTATGTAATGGTAAGACATATGCTATCTTAGTTGATTATTCCAAGAGTTCTGTGTTTTGGGAAAGGCAAGTATTCCCATTTTAAAAGATTCTTGGCATGATTGGTGTCTGACTCAAGACAGGTGAGATAAATTGTATCAAGAGAGTGAAAGATACATCTACATATTTACTCAGAGTAGGAACATGTCCAAAAGGAAGTGAAATAACTTAAAAAAATAGGCAGAGCACTGGCTGTGAATCAGAAGCCTGTGACTTTAGATATTTAATTTTACCTCTTTAGACTTGCTTCACATTATTATAAAATATTTTTCAGGGTGGCAAACTCAAATGCCTTTATGATTATGTAGGAATTTAAATGAGTAGAACACAGAGTATAAAGTTATAAAGGAGTGGAAACTGGTGAACTAGAGCTTATATCTAAAGACTTCGGAATTTTAAAAAAGTGTTGTTGATGCCAGTTAAAGCAAGTCTGTTGGCCAGATCCAGCACATGGGCTCCCAGTTGCAACTTCTAGATTAGTTGATTTGCTTTCAACTCTCACATTCTCTTACCCTTTTTATAATTTAACCAAGTGATTGAATAAATGAGGGAAGCAATTGATGGAGATTGTTAAATTTATATATAATATTTAAAACCTTTTTATTTGGAAACATTTTAATGATTAGTTAAATTTAATGATATACAGGAAGTTGCAAAGTTAGGCGAGAGAAGGTTCCCTGTACTCTTTTCATTCAGTTTCCCCATTAGTTCCATTTGCATAACTGGAGTGCAATATCAAAACCAGGAAATCAACATTGGCATGATCTATATAAGTGTTAAACATTTCCTCACACGTACAGAGTTGTGTAGCCACCACCACAGTTAAGGACAAAATTATTCCATCATCAAAGCGATCTCATTTTGCCTCTTTATAGTCACACCTACTTCTTTGCTTATCCTCCAATTCCCAACCCCAGCAACCATTAACTCTGTTTTCTGTCTCTATAATCTCGTCATTTAAAAATGTTATATAAATGGATCATATAGCAATTGATCTTTTGAGATTTCCTTATGTTGCTTAGCGTAATGCCCCTGAGATTAATCCAAGGTGTAGTGTTTATCAGTATCTTATTTCCTATACCACTGTTTAACTGTTCACCTATTGTTGGACATTTTGGTCTTTTCTAGTTTTAGGCTATTGCAAATAACATATGAACAGTTGTGTAGAGGTTTTTGTGTAAACATAGTTTTTATTTTTTTGGGATAAATCTCTAGGAGTATGATTGCTATGTGGTATGCTAAGTGTATATTTGTTTTTTTAAAGAAGTTGCCAAACTATTTTCTAAACAGATTATACCATTTTTATACTCTTACTAGCAAAGTTACTTTGCATTCTTGCCATAATTTAATATTGCCATTTTTTTTTTATTTTAACTCTTCTAATGGGTATGAGTCTTAGTTTTCATTTCTCTAGTGGCTAATGATGATGAACATTTTTTCCTGTGCTCGTTTGCCTTCCATATATCCTTTTTGGTAAAACATCTCTGTATGTCTTTTGCCCATTTTCTAATAGGATTGTTTGTTTATATTTGTGTTTTTTATTTTGTTTGTGTTTTATAATGCTTTTCTTTTTATTTCTCAAGTTTTTCTCTTTTATTTTTTGAATCTGATATGTGAAGGATTGAATTAATCATTTTCCTCACTCCATAGAACATTAACATCATTGATTATCATTTCTCATTTTATTTTTTTAATTCCTTTTAACTTCTCATCTCAATTCTATTCCTTTCTCTTTGTTATAGCTAATTTAGTATATCTAATATTATACATATACATGTACATATATATGTATTCATGAAGGTTGGTATATACTTTGTATTCAGTTGATTTGTCTTTTGAATTATATTACATTTCTGTGTTTTTGATATCTATATTGCTAACTGCATTTTAAAAACTTTTTGTTTCAAACTAATTTTATACTTAGAGAAGAGTTTTGAAGATAGTGCAGAGAGTTTGTATATGCTTCACTAGTTCCCCCAATCTAATCTTGTTTAACTATGGTATAATTATCAAACCTAAGATTATAATATTGTATAATACAATTAACTATTGACTTTACTCAGATTTCACCAGTTTTTCCATCAGTGTCCTTTTTGTATTCTAAGGTCTAATTCAAGATACCACATTACATTTAGTTGTCACATCGCCTTAGTTTTTTCTAATATGTATTATTCCTCTATCTTTTCTTATTTCCTGACCTTTATACTTCTGAAGAGTACTAGTCAGGTCTTTCATAGAATGTTCCTCAGTTTGGACTTACCCAGTGTTTCTTATGTTTAGACTGGAGTTATGGATTCTGGGGAAGCCTACTTCCCCCAAAGAAATGATATATCTTTCTCTTTATATTATTTCAGAGAGTACATGATATCAAATTTTTTTCCTTTTTCTGTTTATTTTTTTATTTTGGGGGATTCATAGAGGGTACACAGAAGCAGGTTACATTAATTGCTTTTGTTAGATAAGGACCCTCTTACATTTGTGTCCCACCCCCAAAAGGTGTATCTCAGCCCTTGACCACCCCCCCCAGCTCCTTCCTCCTTCCCTTTCTTACCTATTCCCCTCCCCCACACCCACTGTGTACTAGGACCTTAATTGACCTCATATTAGAATTGAGTACATAGGGTTCTTATTTCTCCATTCTTGTGATACTTTACTAAGAATAAGGTGTTCCACATCCATCCAGGTTAATACAAAGGATGTGAAGTCTCTGTCTTTTTTAGTGGCTGAGTAGTAGTCCATGGTATACATATACCACAGCTTGTTGATTCATTCTTGAGTTGGTGGGCATTTAGGCTATTTCCACATTTTGGCAATTGTAAATTGAGCTGTGATAAATAGTCTAGTACAAGTGTCTTTGTGATAAAAGGATTTTTTTTCTTCTGGGTAGATGCCCAGCAATGGGATTGTGGGGTCAAATGGGAGGTCTAACTTGAGTTCTTTGAGGGTTCTCCAGACTGCCTTCCAAAAAGGTTCATTTTTTTTTATTACTAGTGATATTAATTTTGCTGTTTTGTTACTATGTTGTTTGCCAGGTTTTTCTTCTATAAAGTTACTATTTTTCTCTTTCTCTATGTTATTTATTAGAACCAAATAACTAATTAACTCAGTAGATAATTATGCTCATACATAAAGGGATGGGAATTAAGTTCTATTTCCTGGATGTAGGAGTACAGAAAAATTTCTGGACATATATTAAAACCATCACAGTAATTAATAATACCTTGGGGGAGATGCCTTGAGGTTATGGAAATTTTATAAACTTTATCTCTTTAAACCTTTACCCATTAATTTAAGCATTCATTAATAGATCTATCCTGAAGCAATTATTACTGTGGTAATCTAATGCTGATTTTCTATTTCTCTTATTTCTTTTATATTTATAATTTGGAATCATTCTATAAGGAAGAATTAGTTGTCTCTTTTCCTTCATTTATTCATTTATTAAATTTAAAAATTTATATCACTAAAGACTAGGGATATTTATTTTATTCTTTAGGTTATTATTTAATATTATTATTTATGTTGCTTCTCAAATTTTTCCAGTTTTGGCCATTGAGAAGTCCTTTAGGTTGGCTCCTATTTCTTTTTTTTTTTTTGAAGGTGAAATCTCAGTTTCTTCTAATTTTTTTTTTTTAGTGAATGGTAACTATGTACATCAATGCACTTCTGGGGTACAGTGTGGGGTTTCACATGCAATCTGAAATACTTCCATCAAACTGGTCAACACAATGGCTCCTATTTCTTCTAGATGTGTTTCATTCTTACTGTTTTGCACACTGCTTATCTTTCTGGCCACACAAGATGCCCCAGACTCATTTGTCCTGATTTCCTTGAAATGAACTATTTCTCTAATGAGGCATGGTTTATTTTATTCATAGTTATAGAATGGTATTTAGAGACCACTATTTGGGTGCTAAATGTCCTCTTTGTTACTGGTGTGCCACTGCTTCTAGGTTCTCTCATTGCACAAAACCAGGCAATGTATAGTGATGTACCACATAATAATGTTTTGGTCAATGATAGATTGCATATACAATGGATTATAATGGAGTTGAAAAATTCCTATTGCCTAAGAGAAGGCATGGTGGCTCACATATGTTAATCCTAGCACTCTGGGAAGCCTAGGTGGATAGATAGCTTGAGCTCACAAGTTCGAGACTAGCCTGAGCTAGAGTGAGACCCCATTTCTAAAAAGAAATAGCCAAGTGTTGTGATGGGCACCTGAAGTCACAGCTCAGGAGGCAAGAGGATCACTTGAGCTCAAGAGTTTGAGGTTGCTGTGAGCTATGATGCCACAACACTACCAAGGGTGACAATGTGAGACTCTGCCTCAAAAAACAAACAAACAAACCCATTGCCTAATGATGTCATAGCTTTCATAATACTGGAGCAGAATGCATTCCTCATGTGTTTGTGGTGCTGCTGTTGTAAACTCACTTTACTGCAAGTTATATAAAAGTATAGCATATATACTTTTACATAGTATAGTAGTGTACAAGAATGTCCCAGACCTTCATATTCACTTACTACTCATTCACTGACTCACCTAGGCAGTCTTGCAAGCTCCATGTATGATAAATGCCTTATACAGGTGTACCATTTTCTCTTTATACCATATTTTTACTTTACCTTTTCTATATTTAGACATGCTTAATATACACATGCTTGCCATTCTGTTACAATTGCCTGCAGTATTCAGTACAGTAACATGATGTACAATTTTGTGATCTAGGAGCAATAGTCTATACTATATAGCCTAGACGAATCAAAGGCTATACCATTTAGGTTTGTGTAAGTATACTATGATGTTCACACATAACAATTTAGTGCATTTTTCAGAACATATTCCTGTCATTAAGTGACATGATTGTATGTCTAGTGATATATATGTAAATTCACATGCACACTTATATGTATTTTTATTTCTATATATGAGTGAGTGTATTTCTGTTTGTGTACATATACATACAGAAATATGTACATATATGTATTATTATTTAAATTTTTTTCTTTTTGTTTTTAATTTCAAGATAATGTGAGAGTACAAACAACTAGGTCACAAAATTTGAATTTGTTAGGTAGAATTCCTCCTGTAGTTATTAATACATTAATACATTTTATTTAACACAATATTGTCCAAAATACTTTAACATGTAATCAATATAAAACATTAGTAAGATATTTTACATTTTTAAATATGAAGTCTTCCAAGTCCAATGTATATTTTTCATTTACAGCATTCTCCATTATAATGTTAAATTTTTATCAGAAATCCTTGATGTATATTTAGATTTCATAATGCTTACACTTGGAAAAGTAGATTCATATACTCAAGTTGTTCTAAACATATTTAGACATTTTCTAGTAACTGAATCAAGTAACCAGCTTTAAATTTAATTTTTTTTTCTCCTTTTAAAAAATATTTTAGTACATTATGGGGGTACAAACATTTTGGTTACATGAATTGCTTTTCTGCAATTTTAGTCAAAGTTGTAAGTGTGCCTACCCATTACTGAGGTAGCTAGTGTGTGCCTATTTGGTGTGAATTTAACTGTCCTCTTCTACCCTCTCCCACGTACTTGGTTTCTTTTTGAGTTTTACTACCATATGTGAGCATGAGTGTTGCTCAATCAGTTTTAATTTAATAGTGAGTACCTGTGGTGTTGTTTTTCCATTGTTGTGGTACCTCACTTAGAAGAATGGTCTCCATTTCTATCCAGGTTTTTACAAAAGGTATTACTTCACCTTTTTCTTTTTTGAGACAGAGTTTCACTTTATTGCCCCCAGTAGAGTGCTGTGGTGTCACAGCTCACAGCAACCTCCAACTCCTGGTCTTAAGTGATTCTCTTGCCTCAGCCTCCTGAGTAGTTGGGGCTACAGGTACCCACCACAACACCTGGCTATTTTTTTATTGTTGTTACAGTTTGGCCAGGGCCAGGTTCAAACCCTCCATCCTTGGTATATGGGGCTGGTGCCCTACCCCCTCAGCCACAGCTGCCTCTCTACTTTACCATTTTTTATATCTGAGTAGTACTCCATGGTGTACATATATGTATGTATTATATAATACACTTAAAACCATTTATCACAGTTTGCATTCCATCTTACTCTAATATTCTGGCTAATTTTGTTTTAATTTTGGAAATAAAATTTTCTTATGGTGCTGTACAGTTCTTTGGATTTTGATGAATTTTTAGAGCCATATATCCATCACTACAGCACAATACAGTGCAGTTCCATTATCCACTAAATTTCCTTAAGTTTTTGTTTATGGTTAATTTTCCCTCCACCTCTAACCCATGGCAAACACAAATCTGTTTTCTTATTCCTATTATTTTTCTTTTTCCAGAATGTCATATAAATAGTCATGTATTAATAATACATAGCATTTTGTATTTGATTTTTTTCATTTAACAAATGCATTTATCTCTGTTGCATAAGTCATAATTTATTCCTTTTAATTGCTGAATAATACTCTGTTGCATGGAAGTATTATAGTTTATTCAATGCTATTGAATGGCATTAGGATCTTTTCAGTTCTGGTGGTTATGAATAAAATTGCTGTATACATTCACATACAGACTTTTTGTAAACATTTGCAAAATTCACTTGTATTTGATTTACTCCACTTAGGAGTGTGCAATGGGATTTCTGGATCAAATGGTAAGTGTGTGTTTAACTTTATAGGAAATTGTCGCATTGTTTTCCAAATTCACTGTACCATTTGCATTCCTGACAGCAGTAACATCTATAAGAATGCTAATTACTCTGTATCCTTGTCAGGACTTGCTATTATCAGTATTTTAAGCATTTCTAATGAATATATAATAGTATATAATTGTTTTGATTTGTATATCTGTATTGACTAATGATGTTAAATTTATGCTTGTCATCTATATATTTCTTTTTGGTGACAGTGTCTATCTATTGTTTGGATTTGAAATTAGAAATAATATTCTCTCTTCATTTAAAAGAAATTAAAATTTGTTTAAGAAATGAGAACATAGAGATCATCCCTTCACTGCAAAAAGGGAAATAGAAAACATCATTTTACCACCTGGTGATAACCATATTTTTAGAACTTTTTGTATTCATGTCTATGAAATATATGTATTTAATCAAATGCATGGTCTATCTTTTGTTTTCTAACATGCATTTTTAAAATTTAAGTGTCCTAGTTGATAGAATAATAAAACCCCTCCCCACCAAGATAACCACATCCAAATTCCTGGGAAACTGTGAATATGTTACCACATGTGGAAACACAGAATTTAGGCTACATGGAATTAAAATTGTTAATCAATTGACTTTCAAATAGAGATATTATTTTTGATTGGCCAGGTAGACTGAGTATCATCACAAGGATCCTTTTAAGTAGAAGATCAAGGCAGAAGAGTAAGTTAGAGAGATTGGTTGTGATGTGAGAAAGATTTGATGCTGGCTTTGAAGATGGAAGAAGGATGTTATGCCCCAAGAAATGTGGATGGCTTCTAAAAACTGGAAAAGGCAAGGCAATGCCTTCTAGAACTTTCAGAAAGAAATGTGGCCCTTCCAACCCTTTGATTTTATCCCCACTGATACCCATTTGCACTTCTTATTTCCATTTATGTAAGGTAAAAATTTGTATTATTTAAGCCACACAGTTTGTGGCAATTTGTTATAGCAGCAATAGAAAACTGATACATCTGTTAAAATAATTCTTCTATTTTCTGTGTTCATCTACTCTAGGTTTTTAAAAAACTTTATTAACGCTTTCAAGACCAGCCTGAGCCAGAGCGAGACATTGTCTCTTAAAAATAGCTGGACATTTTTGGTGGGCGCCTGTAGTCTCAGCTACATGGGAGGCTGAGGCAAGAGAATCACTTAAGCCCAAGAGTTTGAGGTTGGGCTGTGAGTGCTATGAGCGATGATGCCCTGGCATTCTACTAAGGGTGACAGAGTGAGACTCTGTCTCAAACTCCCCCCCCAAAAGAAAAAACAAAATCAACTTTATGAAAGATGAGGCATAAATAAATTTTAAAGTGATAAACATGAATTTGAAAGAGATGGTGGAGGAAGTATGTGGGGATCCTGAGGTACTTAGGAATTTTTAGGGTTTCCTAGAATTTATTTTGAAGAGAATAGAGTTGTAATGATTGAATAAAAGTGTGATATTCTGCTTTCATGGAAACTTTCTTGTTTGATGACTTATTTTGATAGTTTCTTATTTGATGATTTGATACTTCTTTTTTTCTCTTCATCTTTTTCCTTAAGCAGTGGGTGAACAGAAGGAGACCTCATGATCTCAAGAAGTAATGGCAGAGGTTGAAGACATTTTCTAAACATTTTCCTATGTGCAAATGTGTGTCTGCTGAATTTAGATACAATAGCTGTTTCTCACTTTCTTACTGATATACTCCAAACATCAGGAGTATCTGTGAAAAACACCTTTAAAATTTTACATTTAAGATGTGACAACTAGAGATTAAGATTATTGTGCTTTACTTGAGTGAGATATATGTTGTGTGATTGAGTAGAAATTCAAACTAAAACTAAAAGCCTAGGTTGATTTGTGCATATTTTGTGAATATTCTGCTTAAAGTAGTGGAAATCCCAGGAACAAAAATTACTAGTATCTTGACAGATTTGAATTTCTGGCATTTTCTATATAAACCTAAAATGTCCTGAGCCAGTTCCTTTTTTATTGCCAATATGCCACATTTGTCCTTGAAATGAACCTACTGATTTAAGTACAAACTGTTTATTATTTTATTTGAGGACTTTATGAACCTTTTCTTCTTTGTTTCCTTATATTACCCTGTGATAATCTCAGTAGTATCAAAACTGGTTGTTTTCTGGTCCTTAACAACTAGTTGTATCTTTTCCTTTATTCTACTTGGAGTTCCTCCCTTGTCTTAGAATTCTTTTCTATCCTACCTCAAGAAATAATGACACTGGCCCATTTTAGCCTACTGAAAATTCAAGCATTTTTAAAATCCCACTTGAAATTCTATCCCCTTCCATGAAAAATCCTCATATTCTCTCTGAATAGGAAGGAATTCATTTGTCTCAAAGAGAGGACTGTACCATATATTATGGAAATTTAAGTATTTATAAATTCCTTGGGATAGGGAAGTTCTATTTTTTTTTTTCATTTTTTAAGGCCTGGTATAAATTTTGGGTTCTTAAAAGATATTGCATAAGGTTATATGAGGTTAAATTGGGAGTAGAAAAACTAAGACTATTGACATGCCACACACATAGAAAATTCTTCACATATGAAAATCAACTTTTTGTGACTTATTTTGTCACAAAGAAGATTTGTATTGTGTAATTTATTTTACATTAATGTATTTTTATCCTTCATATATTGCTTTCATGTATTTGATATTAAACGTTCAAAGAACTATTTAAAAGAAAATAGTACATAGTCTTCTTTATCACCTTAGAACAAAGAATGAGAAAATTCAACTCTGTTTGTTCTCAGTTCATTCTATAATTGAAAAACATCCTAGAAATTATTATTCTCTCTTAAGCTTTGGGAAATTAAGGGAGAAATGAAGATTCAGGGTTCTTGTCCTATTAAGGGTAATTTCCTCCTTATGGAAAACATTCTTATTTTCCCCTTCAACTGCCTAAATTAACCAAAGACTAGGCCTTAGGTGAAGTCAGACAACTTATCAACATGCAACTTTCATTCTTCCATTTTCACTTTTTCCACAGGGAATGAGGGGTAAGTCTTACTTATTTTCATTCAACAAATATTCATCCAACACAAATATTTATTGAGCACCTAGAAATAGTGTCTAGCTTACATATCAGTGACCAAGACAAAATCTCTGTCTTCATAAAGCTATTATAGTGGGGACCATTTCTAGATCATTAGTCTATCATTTTCTCATTTAAGGTCCATACCCTCTCATATTCCTATTCTTTCTGAATCTTTGCTTACCTCAGCTACTTTATTTGATTTATTCTATCTTCTTTCATGGCTTCACTTATGTTTGCTGTTATATTGCATGTTAGAACACATGTTATCTGGATGCCTAACATTCTGGCCTCAGTTCAATGTCATTCTTAATTTTCATATATAGATTATGATTTTCATGGTTGGAACCTAGGTCTTGCTATCAAAAGACACTGAGGACTTCTGCTTCTGACCAAGATAGTATAATGGAGACTAGATTTACCTTTCTGTCTGAAACATCTACAATACTGGACAAAATATATAAAATAAAGATTTGAAGACAGCACATTAGCAGTACAGGACAGTGATTTTTGAAAGAGGGGAAACAAACAAGATAAACTTACAGTTGTACCACCTTACTGGTTAGAAAGTGTATTTGGACTTCTGTGTAGGTAGCAGGAACCAAGGCTGAGCTCAGTGGCTTTTCTAAAATGAGAGGAACTAGGAGAGCTTGAAAACGAAAATGGTTAGACAGTTGACAGCTACATACAGAGAAAGCTTCAGAGATCTTCATAGGGTCACCATTGTCTCTTCAGCTGATTCTTGGGTAGGCACTGTATGTAAGGAAACTGTCTGAGGCCAGGGATGTCCACCGAAAAGAAGCAGAGGAATAGTCTGTGGGTCTTGCATGGGTTTATAGTGTTTATATTCTTACCAGCTAGAGTGGAAAACCTATAATTAATGGGTCATCAAATTACTGTAAAGTGTATTCCTGTGTAGTGTGACAAAATCACTATTAGGCCAAATGTTGCTCTGGTCTTTCATTTTTTTTTTTTTTTACAGTGTTTTTTTTTGGGCTGGGTTTGAACCCACCACCTCCGGCATATGGGGCTGGCACCCTACCCCTTTGAGCCACAGTGCTGCTGCTCTGGTCCTTCTTAACTAAACTAAACAGCAAGCATCAAGAAAGTCAGACTGGTTCTAAGAGGGAGGAGCCTGTGAAAGTGACGGAGTTGTTATGCATGTCAGGGCTCATTTCTGAGCTGGGCAAACATGGCTTTGATCCTAAACACTATATGTAAAACTTGGAAAATCAACAGAGAGATAGACCACTGATCGTGCCACTGGGGGACACAAACACACAACATATTTAAATGGCACTATAAAAACATTGGAAACAGAATTGTGATGGATGCTATAACCCAAGGAAAGCTGATTTGAATGTATTGCCTGAACTTATCTGGATAGAATGCCTAGAACAAAAATATCAGTATTCTCCATAGGATCAGACAAGATCTAGAGTTTTTATGCTATTAAAATTGTCCAATTTATTATCCAAAATTGTATGGCCTACAAAGAGCAAAGAAAATCTCCACTTGTCTTGGAAAAAACAATCAACAGATGCAAAAAACAAACAAACAAACAAAAAAAGATGACATAGATGTTGGAATTACTTGACAAAGACTCAAATGGAACCACTATAGTAATGTCCCAACAAGTAAAGGTGGATACTCTTAAAACAAATGGAAGTGTAGACTATTTATTTCAGTAAAGAAATTGGAAATATAAAGCAGAAACAAATGGAAATTTTAAAACTGAAAGTTACAATAACTTAAATAAAAAAATAATGCCAGTGGTTTAGTAGGAAAGTGGAGATAACAGATGAAAGTGTCAGCTAATGTGTAGATAGATCAAGATAAACTATCTATCTGAACAACAGAGAGAAAACAAATTAAAAAGCAATTTAGCAGATCTTCAGGAACCTGGGGATCATGATCAAAAGGTCTTAATACTTGTGTCATTGGTGTCTAAAGAAAGATAGGAAGAAAAGTATAGTACGGGCAAATATGTAAAGAAATAATGTGCAAAACATATCAAATTTGCTCAAAGACATAAACCTGTGGATTCAAGAGGCTACAGAACCCCAAATAGTATAAACTCAAAATCTACATCAATCTGCTAAAAATGAAAAGCAATGCAAAAATCTTGAGAGCAACTAGAGAAAATGACTTATAGGAGAACTACAATTCATTAACTGCAGATTTCTTATCAGTAATGGTGGTGGCCAGAAAGAAGTGGAACATTTTTAAAGTGCTGAAAGAAAAGAACTGTATATGGCAAACTTCATATCAGGTGAAAATATCCTTCATAATAAAGGTGGAATAAAGATATTTTCATACTGATGAAAATTTATTATTTTAGGAGATCTTTTCTAAAAGAATTACTAGTGGAGATTCTTTAGACAGAAGAGAAATGACTCCAGAAGGAAACTTGAAAGATTGGAAATGAGGGAATAGCATAGCTATGATAAATTTTATGTGATGTGTGTTTTTTTTAATTACAGTAAAAAGCAAAAGGACGGAAAAAGTTACACTTTTGATTACTGTAGAAACAATAATCAGAAGAATGTTGGACAGAAGCAAAAAAGGGTCATATTAGAGACAGCTTGCCAGCATGTCATTCCCAAGGAAAGAAGTGAAAAGTGCAGGCAGCTGCCTAAATATAGACCATTCTCTAAAGTAGCATTGTGAAATCACAGAGAAGCAACTTAGGACACTCAGTATGAAAAAAAAGGTGATCAGTGATACATATACATAACAAGATTAGAGAATGCAAGAGGAACAACAGGAGACTAGAGTGTTAGAGTGCTGTGCTTGTGCTGCTAGTGTGGTGTGGACTGAACTGAATGAAAGCTCCCACCAGCCCCACCAACCTCTCACTTGGTCAGAGCAGGGATCTGCCTGGAGTCCGTACAGAGCCATTGCATAAGCCCCACAGCAGACAGTGGGGATCAAGCAACAGCTAAAGACATCCTGAACTCTCAGGTGCACCATGCCAGGTCTACACTGTGCAAGGGAGGGAGTAGAGTAACTTGTGGCTTTCCTGCAGTTCCATATGCCAGGAACTTGAAGTCAGATGCTTCATCCTAGAATGCAGTAGCATCTGGGCACAGTAATTGACTGGAGTGCAACAGGATTTGACCAAAGAGAGTTGGGGGACCACTTCAGCGGGTCCTGGATGGGGCATGGAGAGCTACAACCTCTGCATGCCTGACATGGCATGCCTGACCTGGCATCCATGGGACCCCTGTGCCTGAGGAGTAGCCTGATGCTTGCTCAACCCCAAATCTGCCCTCCGGGCCTCCAGGCCTCCATGCCTCCTGCCTGCTTGATCCTAACCCTACTCTCCAGATTGGATTGGCCCACCATCTGCATGGCCCTCTCTGGCTCAGAAGCCCTGCTCAGAGGATTTGCTTCTAGCCCTACCTTAGTTCCAGCCTGGAGACTCCCAGGACAGGGTACAGTACGCTCCAACCTGAGAGGCTTTGGGTGGCTGCCTTGGCAGGGTCTGAGTGGATCTTGGAGAGCTCTACAGTCCCTGGTCTGCTGGAGCCAACCTCAGCCCATTTGACTTGACATTTTCAGGACCCCAATGCCTGTGGAGCAACCTGCTGCTTGCTCATGCCAACTATGCCCTCTGGACCCCAACTGCTATCCTGCCTGCTTGGTGCTTATCCTGCCCTCCAGTTTGGATCAGTTCACCATCTGCACAGCTCTGGTTTCAACTCAGAGGCCCTGCTCAGAGATTCTGCTTGTGGTTCCTGCTGATTTCCAGCTCTGAGGCCTTCATGCCGGAGATTCAGACTCCCCCTTTGTGCCTTCAAAACTCTTGCCAGGACAGAGAAACCATCCCCAAGTCTCTAGCACTGTGCCTGGACCCAAGACCCTACGCCCAGAGCCTTCACCAGCAAAGCAAGGTTGGAAGAACTGTTCTAAAGTCCAGTGCCCTACCAGGGACCCACAACTCCTGTCTCATGCCACCAGCACACTGTGACCTGCTTTGAATAAACACCCACAATGCTGGAATCCACAGCAGCCTTATCTGGATGTTATAGTCACCCTGTAGGGAGACTGTGGGTAGAGCAATCTCCACAATACCAGCCTCAGTGAAGAGAGTCTCCCTCAGCTCCTGACTTGAACGTCTTACAGCTATCTGGGGAGTCCTGCAAACATGTTACCCCTGAATTGAGAAAAGATGGCTCAGATGTTAAGAAACCAGTAAACAAACACAGGCAACATGAAAAATCAAAACAGATCAACATCTTCCAGTGATCACGATGAAGCTGTAGCACTGAACTCCAACTAAAGAAAATGGTTGAGGGTGGTGCCTGTAGCTCAGTGGGTCAGGTGCCGGCCCCATATACCAAGGGTGGCGGATTCAAACTCAGCCCCAGCCAAACTGCAACAAAAAATAGCCAGGCATTGTGGTGGGTGCCTGTAGTCCCACCTACTCGGGAGGCTGAGGTGAGAGAATCGCCTAAGCCCAGGAGTTGGAGGTTACTGTGAGCTTGTGACACCATGGCATTCTACTGACGGTGACAAAGTGAGACTCTGTCTCAAAAAAAAAAAAAAAAAAAAAAAAAAAGAGAGAGATAAGAAAATGGTTGAAATTATAGAAATGGAGTTCATCCATTCATATGGATGGCAAATAAGGTGAATGGAATTGAAGAAAAAGTTGAAAACTAGCAAAGAAAATTTTATGAATTTAATTAAGTAGCCACTAAAGAGCCTGACAAAATTAGGAAGGATATAATAGAACTTAAAGAAATGAAGAGTCATTCGGGGATATTCAAAATGCAGCAGAAAGTTTCAGCAACAAATTAAGCCAAGGATGAAAAAGGATCTCCGAGTTTGAAGACAAGGGTTTTGAGCTTTCCCAGTCATTTAAAGAGGCAGAAAAAAAGACTGGCAGGGGCAGAGCTTAGATATGGGACTATGTGAATTGAACAAACATATCAATTATACTTATCCCTGAGGGAGAAGAAGAAAGTGCTACAAACATGGAAAATCTATTTGAGGAAATTATTATGGAAAACTTACCCAGTATTTTCAGAGATCCAGACATCCAGGTACAAAATGGTTATCAAACTCTGGGAAGATTCATAGTAAATAGGATCTCTCCTAGACACATAGTATTTGACCTACCTAAAGACAAAATGAAAGAGGAAATTCTACAAGCAGCTGGATATAAGCAACAGCTGACCTACAAGGGAAACCCCTCAGGATAACAGCAGACTTCTCAGCAAAAGCTTATAAGTCAGAAGGAAGTAGACCCCCATCTTCAATTATTTTAAACAGAACAACTACTGGCCTAGAATTTTATATCCTGCAAAACTCACTTTCAGTTTGATGGAGAAATTAAGTTTTTCCAGATAAGCAAATACTGAGGGAATTTGCCAAGCCCAGACCTGCCCTGCAGGAAGAGAATACTCAGACCTGCATTATACATGGATCAGCACAATAGAAGCCTGCAGTATAAAATCACCTGAAAGCTAAAGGTCAGAAACCAGTCACTACAATGGCTCCAGAGGTTAAATGGAACAGTAAAGTTATACTCAACAGAAATCCACTCCATTTATCAAATCTTTCAATAAATGTGAATGGCTTGATCTCCCCACTCAAGAGACATAAGTTTGCTGAATGGATAAAAAAATACAAGCCAAGTGTCTGTTGTCTCTAGGACTAACCCACAAGGACTCAAGATGAAGAGGTAGAAAATACTATTCCACTCAAATGGAAATCAAAAGAAAGCTTATGTAGCAGTTCTCTTATCAGATAATATAGACTTCAAATCAACAAAAGTAAAGAAAGACAAAGATGGTCATGATATAATGGTAAAGGGAACAATTCAATAAGAATAAACAATAATTTGAAATATTTATGCCTAGGCTACAAAACATGTCTCAACAAATTTAAATCAAGGCACAAATTTAGATCAAGCAACTCCTACTTGATCTAAACTAAATGATGAACAGTAACACCATAATAGCTGAGGACTTCTACACCCCTCTGACAGAATGGGACAGATCTGCCAAATAGAAAATAAACAGCGCAATAATTGACTTAAGTAGATCTGTAGAACAAATGGGTGTAACACACATTTATAAATCCTTCTACCCCCAAATCACTGAATATATGCTCTTCTCATTAGCTCATGGAACATTCTCTTTGATTATATCCTAGGCTACAAAACATGTCTCAACAAATTTAAAAAAATAGAAATTATACCATGTATCTTCTCAGACCATAATGGAATAAATTAGAAATTAACTCCAATGGAAACACTCATTTCTATACAAAGTCATGGAAACTAAACAACCTACTGCTGAACAATAATTGAGTCAAGGAGAAAATTAAGAAGAGAATCAAGATTCTTTGACCTAAATGATTAAAAGGGACACAAGTTATCAAAACATGTCAGATATAGCTAAAATGATCCTGAGAGGAAAACTTATAGCCTTAAATGCCTACATCCAAAAGACAGAAAGATCACAAATCAGCATTCTAATGAATCATCTCAAGGAACTGGAAAAAGAAGATCAAACTAATCCTAAACCCAGCAGATAAAAAGAAATAACTAAGATCAGAGCAGAACTAAGTGAAACTAATAACAAAAGAATCATATAGAAAATTAATGAAATGAGGAATTATTTTTTTTAAAACAAAATTGACAGGCTTTTGCTAGATTAACCAGAAGCAGAAAAGAAAGGGCTCTAATAAACTCAATTAGAAATGAAAAAGGAGAAATCACAACTGATACTATAGAAATACAAAATATCATCTCTGACTACTATGAACATCTCTGTGCACATAAACTTGAAAATATGGAGGACATGGATAAATTCTTAGAAATATATGGACTTTTGACTCGGTTCCCGTAGCACAGTGATTATGGCGCCAGCCACATACGCTGAAGATGGCAGGTTTGAACCTGGACCCGGCCAGCTAAACAACTGCAACAAAAAAACAGCCAAGCATTGTGGTGGATACCTGTAGTCCAGTTACTTGGAAAGCTGAGGCAAGAGAATTGCTTAAGCCCACGAGTTTGAGGTTGCTATTAGCTGTGACGCCACGGCATTCTACTGAGGGAGATATTGTGAGACTGTCTCAAAAAAAAAAAAAAAAAAAAAAGAAGAAAAAAGAAATATATGGATTCTCTAGGCTTAATCAGGAAGAAACAGAATTCCTGAACAGACCAAATCAAGCACCAAAATTGAAGTAGCAATAAAAAATATTTCAACAACAATAAAATGTCTTGGACTAGATAATTTCACAGTCAAATTTTAATAGACTACAAAGAATAACTGGTACCTGTACTACAGAAATTATTTCATAGCTTTGAGAAGCCACCTTAATACATTTTAAAAAGCCAATTATCACCATGACACCAAAGCCAGGAAAGGATATAGCCAAAAAAGAAAACTGCAGACGAATATCCCTTATAAATATAGATGAAAAATTCTCTATAAAATTCTATCAAATTGAATTCAGCTCCATATAAAAACAAAACAAAACAATCTACCATGACCATGTGGACTTCATCCCAGAGATTCAATGATGGCTCAATAGACACAAATCATAAATATAATTCACCACATAAATAGAATTAAAAACAAGACCATACTATCTTCTTAATTGAAGAAAAAGCAGATGATAAAATTTACCACCCTTTTATGATAAGAACACTTAGTAAAAATAGGAATAGATGGGACTTACCTCAAAAGTATAAAAGCCGTATATGACAAATTTACAGGGAACATTCTACTGAATGGGGAAAAATTGAATGCATTCTTGCTTAGAACTGGAACTAGACAAGTTTTTACACTAGCACCATTTCTATTCAACATAGTGCTAGAAGTCTTAGCCAGAGCAATCAGACAAGAGAAGGAAATCTAGGGGTATCCAAGTAAAGGAAAAAGAGGTTGGGGGCAGCACCTGTGGCTCAGTGAGTAGGGCACTGACCCCATATACTGAGGGTGACAGGTTCAAACCCACCCTGGCCAAACTGCAACAAAAAAATAGCCTGGTGTTGTGGTGGGTGCCTGTAGTCCAAGCTACTTGGGAGGCTAAAGCAATAGATTTACGTAAGCCCAGGAGTTAGAGGTTGCTGTGAGCTGTGTGATGCCACAGCACTCTACTGAGGGTGATAAAGTGAGACTGTCTCTACAAAAAAAAAAAAAAAGGAAGAAGAGGTCAAACTATCCTTTTTTCTGACAGTATGATTTTATATCTAGAGAACCCCAAAGATTCTGCCAAGAGAAGCCTGCAATTGATAAATAAATTTATCAAAGTCTCTGGTTATAAATTCAGTGTACACAAATCAGTAGCATTTGTATATGGCAACATCAGGCAAGGTAAGAATCAAATCAGAGACTTAATACCTTTCACAACAGTAACAAAGAAAAAAAAATACCTAGGAATATATTTAACTAAGGAGATAAAAGACCTGTACAGGGAGAGCTATTAAACATGGAGGAAGAAGCTGTAAACAAATGAAAAATATCATGCTCATGGTTCGGCAGAATCGCATTGTTAAAGTGTCTATACTATACAAAGTCATCTACAGATTCAGTGTAATCTCCTAAATTACTAAAATACCAATGTCTGTTTTTGGTATATTTAGGAAAAATAGTTCTACGCTTTGTATGGAACCAGAAAAGACCATAAATAGCCAAAGCAACCTTAAGCAATAGAAATAAATTGGGAGGGATTACTAGACTTTAAGCCATACTGCAAGGACATAGTAAACTGAACAGCATGGTACTGGCACAAAGACACAGACCTATGGATTAGATCAGAGAACACAGATCAAAAAGCACCCTCATACTGACATTTGATCTTTATGCAGACAAAAACATATGCTAGAGAAAAGAATCCCTATTGGCTGGGAAAATTGGATAGCCACATTTAAAAGACTGAAACAGGATCCGCACTTCTTACTACTCAATAAAAATTAATTCAGAATGTATAACAGACCTAAACCTAAGACATAAAACTATAAAAATTCTAGAAGAAAATTTTGGAACAGCTCTTACAGATATTAGCCTAGGCAAAGAATTTATGAAGAAGACCCTAAAGGCAATCACAGCAACAACAAAATTAACCAATGGGACTTGATTAAGTTAAAAAGAGTGAATAAACAACCTACAGAATGGGAGAAAATATTTGCTTGATGTATATCTGATAAAGGGCTGAACAAAGAATTCAAAATAGAAACCAAACAATCCCATACAAAAGTGGGCAGGAACAGAAGCTTTTCAAAAGAAGATAGACTAGTGGCCAATAAAATATGAAAAAATGTTCAATATCTCCAATCATCAGGGAAATGCTAATTAAAACCACAAAGAGATATCACATAACTTCAGTGAGAATGCTGTTTATCACAAAGTCCCCAAATAACAGATGGTGGCATGGATGCAGAGATAAACACTTATATGCTGTTGTTGGGCCTGCAGACTAGTACAACCTCTGTGAAAAATAGTATGGAGATATCTCAAAGAACTAAATGTAGACCTACCAAATATCACTACTAGGTATTTACACAAGGGGGGAAAAGTCCTTTTATCAAAAATACATATGTACTTGAATGTTTGTTTACTGCAGCACAATCTCAAAGATGTGGAATCAACCCAATTGCCCATCAATACAAGAGTGGATTAATAAAATATGGTATATGTATACCATGGAGTACAACTCAGTCTTAAAAAGAAAGGTAAACTAATACCTTTGGTAACAACCTGTATGCAACTGTATGGAACAACCTGTATGGACCATTCTTCTGAGCGAAGTATCGCAAGAATGGAAAAACAGACACCACAGGTACTCACTATTGGAACTAATCAAGTAAGACACATGTGCACATAAGAACAGAAACTAAGCAGGTGGGGCGGGAGAGGACGTGTAAATTCACAGTAATGGGTACAATATATGCTTTGGGGTGTTGGGTATGCTTATAACTCTGACTCAAAGTGAAGAAAAGCAATCCATGTAACCAAAATGTTTGTACCCCCACAATATTCTGAAATTAAAAAACAAAAGATAATGAAAATGAAAGAAGGAACTCTGTTTATAGCATGTTCCTAGGAATAAACAGGCTCAACTATGATCTTAATTCCCTTTAACTCCAGTCATGGAAACTATAATTTACTTTGAAACTTTGAATGGGATAGAACTTATATAGGTATTACTATCTGGGCACCGGAGATGGATGATGCCATAAGCAAATCTTAGCATCATAGGATTTGAGCACTGAGATGGGAAAATGAACAAACAGGTAAGCAGTTTACTGTGCTAGTTATAGAGAAAGCCAAAACAAGAACTTTACGTTAGAGATTTTCCAGATGTTGGAGCTTCCTTCACTTGTCCCGACAGACAGTAGGACACCTTTGCATCTGCCGTGCCTGTGCTTTTTATCACTCACTCATCATCAGGGCTCTCAGATGCACTTCAGAGAAAAAAATCAGGCACTATTTCTTTCTAGGACTCTTGACCTGATCTTGGTTTGCAGTTTTGCCTTCTTGCAAGGGTGCACAAGCATAAGCAACAAAGAAACCTCATGGATCCTCTACTTTTCTGAAAATACAGAATCTCCTTGCAATAACCTGCTGTTCTTAATTTTTTCCCTGTTGTTCCATATAAGCCTTCCTTTCCTATGATGTTTGTTTGTCTACTCCACTCTCCATCCCCCAGGAATTAAGGGTATTTTTGAACAGAAAGCTCACCTAATACTATGTTAGTTTTCTAGATGAATAAATTCAGAGTAAATATGTTATTTTTCAGAGTTTAGGTGAATAAATTCAGAGTAAATAAAGCTGGAGAGGTTACATTAATATCAGCTAAAGAAGACTTCAGAGCAAGGAAAATAACCAGGGATAAAGAGGGGTATTGCATAATGATAAAAGGATCAATCCACCAAGAAAACACAATGGTCCTAAATTTGGGTGCATGTAACAGCTTCAAAATATGAGGAGCAAAAACATATTAATATAAATTAATTATTCCTTTTATATAAAAGTATACAAACTTTAAATGAATCTATAGCAATAGAAATGAGGTCACTAGTTTCTTGGGGATAAGAAGACAGGATTACAAAGGGTCAGAAGGAGACTTTGAGAGGTGACATTATTCTGCAGCAATGTTTTCTCAAGTACATACCTGTTATAAGATTTATCAAATTGTAATCTTTAAACGTATGCTGTGTAATTGTATATTTATCATACATCAATAAAATGCTACTGAAAGATAAAATGGAGACCTAGGTTGGAACATTTCTGTTCTTCCATCTTCATCTTAGTTCATAGATTCTGTATTTTCTCCCATTCTTACTTTTCTTTCCCACCAAATCTACTCTTGGGCTTTTTTGGATTTCTGGTTTCTTACAGCTCTTCCTTTGCATTTAGTTAGCTTCTTTTGGGGCATACATCAAAGAAAATCAAAAGACTGAAGGAAGTGCTGGAATGTGTGATCTTACCATTTTGACTGAGATAAAAACGACTTAATCTCAAGACAGAGGGTATGTGAAGAACAGATACTTTGAAAAAATTGTTTGTTTTAAGATCTTACATATTGAAGTCACAAAACTACCAGTTATTTTTAAGCTTAGTCTATTGGAAGGAAACCAAACAACAATAATCACCTACAAAAAACAAAACAAAACAGAAATAATTAGCACATGAATAGATACTTTAGTCACTAGGGAAATATAAGTCAAAGCCAGTGAAGTATCACTTCACACCCACTAGGATGACCATAATAATAATAATTTTAAAATGAAAATAACAAGTATTGGTAAGGATGTGAAGAAATTGGAACCCTAGTAAACTGTATGCTAGCAAATTGCATACAATGCTAGTAAATTGTAAGCTTATAGTCTGAATCTATGATATGATTCTCTGGGATGTGAACTGTGGTTTTATTTGGTTAATGTCATGTATGCTTGTATTTGTGTTGATTAAATGCCTGAAGAAGGGCTTCATAAATAAGAGCTGTGTCTATGACATTGTTAATTTAGTAAAATAGTATAATTAGTAAAATAGTATAATTAGTGTTAAGCTAGTAAATTTTTGGCTGGTTAAAGATCACTTAAGGACTATAAGACATAGTCTTTGGGTTTTCTGTTTTTTTTCCCCTTTCTCTAAGTGTCTTAGAACATTTAAAGTACAAGGCTGGCAGGGCATGATAGGTCACACCTATAATCCTAGTACTCTGTGAGGCTGAGACCAGCAGATTGTTTGAGCCCAAGAGTTCAAGACCAGCCCAAGCAAGAGCAAGATCCCATCTCTACTAAAACCAGAAAAATTCGCTGGACATTTTGGTGGGTGCCTGTAGTCCCAGCTACTCAGGAAGCTGAGGCATGAGGATTGCTTGAGCCCAAGAGTCTGAGGTTGCTGTGAGCTGTGACACCATAGCACTCTAACCAATGTGACAAAGTGAGACTCTGTCTCAAGAAAAATAAATAAATAAATAAAATAAAGTCCAAGGCAAACACTTGTTCCTGTCCCCAAAATGCTTATGGATGAAGAAACAACTGGAAAGTAAACTTTGGTTTGAAGAGCACTTTTTTTTTCAGAGGGAAACAATGCTGAATAAGACACTTTGGGGCTCAGGAATGGCCCTTCAGGACAGGGTGTGTAGAGGTAACTGACAGGCTTTTGTGTGTCTATCATGGTATGATTACACTATGTTACATAGGGATTTAGAGAGAAAAGCTGATGGATAAACATGAACTCATTGATATGAATGATTTGATGATAATCTTTACTCTCTAACTGTATAAACCTTGGGAATGTTATTCCAGGCTGATGTTTTTTCATCTATAAAATAGAGATAATACTGTATGCCTCAAAAGACTTTCCAAGGATGAAAAAAGATACCTACAAATTAGTATCAGACCTGATGCAAAGTAAGCAACTGGCAAGTATTAGTTATTAAAATTAATAAGCTGTCACATATGAAGAACAATATTATGTACACTGGTATTAGAAAATATGTTAGAAAACACTTCAAAGTTGAGGGATGGAAGTCATAGAGAACACCTTAAGGTAGATAGAAAGGACTTATGAAAAAGAGAGACTCACCAGGGGAAATTTCCACAGGTGGACATTAGGACCATCAGAAGGGCAGCTGAGCTAAAAGACAGGTCTTAGGAGAATTAGAGAGAAAAGAGTCCTAAGTAACTATGAAAGTAATGATGTAGAATATTCTGTGGATTTGGGATCATACGTATGAAATGGTAATCCTAGGTAACAATCTCTATGGTTAAATAGTCTGGAATGGTTTCTACTTCTGAAATTCTTAGCCTTAAAAGCCATCTTGGGCTGTTGTTGCAGGAAGCAGTCCTTTGTCTTTTGGTCAAGGGTGGGAAGATTGGGAGGATGGCTTCTCCATACTTCCTTCCCTTTATCTAGAAACCATAGATTTCTTCCTTTGATATTAGATAGGTGGAAAACTGATTATTTTGCTTGCTTTTACAATTTCCTCTTATTCCCAAATCCTAGAAGATTGGAAATGATTACCACTTTGCCTTTGAACATAACTAGATTTGAAAACATTTGTCAACTAGTATTTGGCAATGATTAGAAAATGCCTCAGTTGATACAGTTTCACTTAGGATTTGGTTTTAGTATGTGGCTGTTACCATTAGTTTCCTACCTTACAGCCATTTCTATCCTGCTGCCTTTATAAAAGGGCCTCAACTTTCTTCAGGAATAGATAGCTATGTGTTTCAGGGGAGGTTGGTTCCTTCTCAACTTTCAATAGGTGGATCTTGATTACTTTAAGACGGTCATTGTAATCTTGATCTCTTTACCAGAAATTGGTTTGGGAATGGCCAAAGAAGTGAAAAAATGGAAGTGTACTTTCTTCTTGGAAAGGTTTCTTTCTTTTTTTTTTTTTTTTGCACTGGGGAAAAGAACTCCTTTTCTGCCTGCAGACTTAACTGTGAGAATATGATGCCTGTAGCTACTGTAACCATCGCACTACTATTAAGGGATAAGCCTGAGGAAAAAAGTCAACACTCTAAGGACAGGAGAACAGAAATTGGAAAGGACTTACATAATTAAAGATACCAGAGCTAATGACTTAACCAACCCTAAAAACACCTTATTTCAAGTCTTTTCTTCTTATGTAATATATTGCATTTATATGTTGTTATTTTACTTTGTTTCTTGTTATTTGCTGCTGTAAGTGTGCTGATTAATTCAGACCTTTCTGTGAGAAGCACTACATCTTGTCCTGCCTAGACCCTTAAGAAGGCAATAAATATGGTGATCAGGAGCGTGAGTTTTGAAGTGAATCAGATAGTTCTATGTTTAAATCTTGGCTCTTCTGTTACATGAGTAAATGTCTCTGAACTTCCTTTTTTCTTGTCTATGAATGGGAATAATAATATTAGCTATTTTATAGTGTTATTAGGATTAAGTATGATAATACATCTGTAGCTTTAATATGATATCCCTCACATATTAAATGCTTAATAAATTTTTATTATTAGTGTTCACAAATGTAGATTGATGACACTTATGCATTCAACGACTATTGATTAGGCACATTATTTGTAGGTTAAGTGTTGAGAACAGCATCCTTCTGTCTTGTAGAGACAGAAATCTAAGCTGTGAGATGAGTTGTATTTATGGGAGAAAATTTTATAGTTTATAGGAAACTGTAAGGCTTTTAATGGAAGGATCAGATAGTTGAAAGTTCTTTACTTCTGTGTCCTATAAGATCTGAAAGGGAATAAATGGACTATCTGGTCTTGCTACTTTACTTTGACTTTTGAGATAGTTCTTCAGAATGCCTTTCCTCCACTTTTGTAGCCAAGAAGCGTCCTCCTCTGCTACCTGTTTGCCAGGTCATATCCATGGCTTCTTTATTCCCTGGCCCTATAAGTTGGGCTGACTTACCATTTTTAGCTAATATTTCAATCAAAATCTGGTGGTGATTTTAGAAAGTCAATTGGAGTGCCTTCTCTCAGCTGTCCCTAGGTACACCTTTTTTTCTTTGGGGGCAGGGATCATGAAAGGCCAAGTGGGCACTACTGTTTTCGTTTTTCACTGGCATAGTCTTGTGTGTTCTTCACCAAAGCTTGCAAGACTTTCATTATGATGTTCACCTATAAATAACCTCTGCTTCCCCCAATACACAAACACAGGAACATACACATATCCTGCCCTTCCTCTAGGTATACCTAAGAAAAGAGTAAAGAATTATAATTGTAATAGGAAGTAAAAATAACTTGGAAAGCCCTGCTCTGGAGAAGCTACTGTGAGATTACCTTAGAAATGAACTGTCAGATCATCTTTCAGTCCAAGGAAAGTACACTGAAATGCACTGGGGTACAGAGTAAAAAAGAACTGAGCTGGGATCCAGGAGACTAGTATTCCATAATAGACTTACTATGGGACCTTATGAAGTCACTTTGCCCTCCAATTTTTATTTATATGCCCAGTTAATGACTATACAGTCATTGAATAGTTTTTAAATTTATTTAATAATTATAAGTATTATGAATTATACATTTATCTGAATAATTATTTAAAGTATGATTAATAGAATATCTCCTTATTTTACATCTGGTTCTACTCATTATTGTAACTTTTAATACAATGTCTTACATAGAATAAATGCTCAAAAATATTGATGAAAAAAATTATGACTGAAGAAATGAACCTATAATATGAATGGACTCTGGGGAGTGGATCCTGAAGGTCCCTTTCTGTTCTATAAATAAAAGGAAAATTATATTTTCTCACACTCTCCTTAGTGTAAAACTCAATAGTGCTTTTTTGGAAAAGGTATATAAATGCCATTGTATTTGAGAAGGGGAAAACCACCTCAAGATACTGGAAGCACTAGAATGAACTTTTGAGGAAAATCTGGCTATTTTAACTTGACATGAGTGGATTTGACAAAGCTTTAAATTATATGCATGCATACACTTAAAGACCAAAGTAGGATCATGCAAAATAAGACTATTACCTTTATATTATTTGGTCTTAATCAGGAATAAGAAAAATTCCAATTCTTCATATGTTGAGATAAATTTGGGGCTTCCATAAAAGGTTACTGGGAAACTATAGAGTTCTGCAGAGAAATTGACTCTTATATGTGAGATGCCTCTGATGTGAGGACATCTTGAAGTAATATGCAACTCTTGATGACACCTCTTCAACACTTAGTAAATCTGACCTTTTCTTTCATCTGTCATTATGCTGAATCACATGGCCCAGCAAGCAGCTAACACATTGCAACCAAACTTCACAATTGCAGGCTGGGAACATGTGCTTCCTCAAATTGATTAGTGATATTACCAGTGTTTAAACCTATTTCCTGTCACCTTGGAGGATGGAGGTTACTTGACAGGAAGTCATTCTGCTATCATCCAGCAGGGCTGCTAATGCAATTCTTTAAACTTGTCAATAAATAGAGAGGCAGCCACCTTTACTATGGTCTAAAGCTTTTGCACATGTTGAGTAATGCAGCATTTAGCATATCATGGAAGCACCTAGTTTTGATACTGATGGAATGTTCATTTCCTTGAAATTACTAAGTTCCCAAAGGTTTTGGTAAATGCTGACACGAAAATTGTTTTAGTTAAAAAATAAGCTTATTTTGTTCTTAAAGGGTCATTTTACATTAGCTATATCTTCACATTGATTTTGAAAAATCTCTTCTTTGGGGAGTGGGCAAAAAAGAAGCCCCAAGAGGCAGTCCATTTCCTCTAATAAATTCAAGCAACTTTTTATTTGTATTGAAGATATTATTTGTCATATATTTTCCTTGTCATATTGAGCATTCCCAGACCATCATTTAAAGCAGATTGGTAATTTGGCCCTTAATTTTGGCACCTGTATACCTTTTAAAGCTCCAGGCTGTGTTTGGAGATTTTACTACTCTGTAAGTTAATACCCTTTTAGGGCCTAAACGCCACCATTAACGGCAAATTGGCCTCTTAGGATGCTGGATAGAACCATTTTTTATATTTATTTGTTTAATCTTTATTAGCCAAAGTTTGTCCAACAGCTCTTTGGGAGTGATTTGCCCATGAGGATTGGAGGCATGTTTAAATCTTTCCCTATAACTTCAGGGTTTGGAGAGAGTTGATCACGATAAGTACGTTAGGCTGCTTATGACTCCAACCTCTGTTTTTAGGCAGCCTTGAAAACCCAGCCATGAGCTACTCCCAGTACCTGGTCTGTTGGCCTAATAAGTTCTAGATTTTTGTAGCTAGAGAGGACCTCTGAGATCATCTGGTCAAAATCCCTTAATTTATAGGTGGGAAAAACTGAAGTCCAAAGAGGAGAAATGATTAAGCTGCTAGCATGTTAAGTTATTTCTCTTCTTAGGAGACATTTTCTTTTTAATAGAAGTCATATAATAGAAAACCTTCAATAACCATGGGAAAGAATTCTTATTTATGGGGTTTTATGCTTTTAGGTGATAAGGAGTTCTTCCTAGGCAGGAATGCTATTAAATAAGTGCCTACTCCTATGTTCTGGTACCAAGTCCTTCTCTGCTGGGGTAATAAGAGTCTTCAAAGTTAAAGGGGGCTTCATTCCACATCATGTCAGGTTGTGTTCATTTCAGGACCACACCTAAGCACGGTGCCTGCCATGAAGTAGGCACTCAAAAATGTGTATTGAAATTATACCAAAATGGTTTTAAAGATAGATCTAGTGAAAAGTAACATTCTATTGAAGGAAGAACATTATACTTAAGAGTCCAGATTTCCATTGGTAGCTTAGTCAAGCTTCACTGATGCTTGCTGAATTGTTAATTTTCTGAAATTTTGTGACTAATATTCATCATTATGAGGGTTTTGTGTTTTTCTATCCTAAAGTATTTGTCTTATTTTTTTCTGACTCTTGGCAGGTGAGGGCTGGGATAGGAAAAGAATCCTAGAATTTTAGAGTTAGATGGCTTCTTACAGATTATCTAGGCCAAACTAGTATCTTGATTTCCCTTTGTAGTACACCTGCAAAATTGTTAATAAGGTTTTTCTGAAGTACTGAAGTGTTTCTAGGATAGGTTGACATCCATACCCAGTCATCTTTGAACAGACTTAGAAAGTTACGCATTTGAAAACAAATTTTTATCTTTAGCTATATACTACCTCCTTTAAAATTTTACCCATGGTCTCTGGAATCATGGGAGTCAAGTATTATCCTTCTTCCACAAGACTGCAGTTCATTAGCCTGCTTTTTTTTCTTTTTCCCCAAGCTCAACAGGTGTATTATTGACATTATTACTGCTTATAAAGGAAGATGAAGGTTCCTAAACAGGCTGACTCCATGGTCATTTTTCTTACAAAGTATGTTTTATAATACTCCATACTAAAATACTTTAAATAAGGTAGCAAATAAATACATTTAGTTTCCTACCTTGTCTTTTGGCTTCCGAAAATAGTGGTTTCTATATGCTGTTGTTTGTTACTTTGAATTATAAATCTTTCAATTGATGTCCTCTTAAAGCAAAGTATCTCATTCCCTAAAGCAGCAGCTCTCAACCTGTGGGTCGTGACCCCTTTTTAACAATGAAAATACATCACAGCAGTAGGAAGGTTGAGAACCACTGCCCTAAAGAGTCTCACTGAGTTTTGGATTACTCCTTTATTGGAGAATAGCAATGGTCACCATAGAGAAGGTTCTAAGGGTCTGCTACTAATAATTTGTCTCTGGATAATTCAGACTTCTTCTGTCTAAAATAAATGAATAGACAGACAATAATATAGTGTACCACTTCCCTCCTCAAAAAGTTTTGGTTGTCATGACTGTTTGCTATTCATATCTAAATGTTACAGTTCTACTCAAAGTATGGGTCATAGATGAGCAGGATCATCATCACCTAGGAACATATTCGAAGGTCCTACCCAAGACCTATTGGACCAGAATCTCTCAAGATGGATCTGAGAATCTATGTTCTGATAAATTTTTAGGTGATTCTTCTAAAGGTTGAGATACATTGGTGTAAACTTTTTAAATGGACATTCAGTGTTCAATGAAATGCCTAACACTTTCTTGCTCTTTCCTTTTTATTTTTAAGCCTTGTCCAAATTCAAATACTCTATATTCTATTGGCAATCCTTAACTTACTCTCCTACTAATTTTTGCTCACACCCTTCACTCTGCTGTTAATGCCCTTACTACCTTTTTTCCTTAAGAGCTAGTTCAAATTGGCTTCTTCTATAAAGATATCATGAAGTTCCTCCATTTTCTGAAACTGTCATAGCAGTCTGCATCTGCCTGCACATTACATTCATTGCTAAATTAGAGTTATCTTTTCTAAAAACCTTCACCTACTTTCCTACTTCACCTTGACTATGTACTTCTTAAGAAGATCCTTTTCTTATCCTATCTATAACCCTTAAGAAATGCTTCTTGAACAAGTAAAACAATCTGATATCAACAGAAAAGCATCATACTCAGAAGTTAGAGGTCCAGGTTCTAGTCTAAGATCTGTTATTAGTCAGTTTGATTTCTTTGAGAAAGTCTCTTCATGATACAGGAAATCAGTGTTTTCATCAATAGACAAAAGTATTGAACTAGATAATTGTTCCTAAACAACATTTATGGATAAATGTCAGTCTGTGATGTAGTTTTCAGCAATTTAGGATGAAATCAGAAAATAAGAACAAAATGATGAGTTTTTACAAAGCTAAATTTAATTTTTAAGTTCCAAGTTAATATTCTTGCTACATTTTGTTATTAAAATGTCTAGAACATTATGAAATGGTGTTGATAATTGATGATAGCTGTCATTTTAAATGTCTTTATTTCAAAAAAATCAAATGACCATGAAAAAGTGAGCAACAATATTTTGATGCCTCCAATATTTTTCTTTTTTTGAAATATTGCTGGTCCACAAAATCCATAACTATGTAAATCATTAGTTTAGATGCTGTCCAAGTTTCCTTTCAGGATTGACATTCTATAGTCTGTGATTTTTAGCTTAATCAAGCTTGGATATGAAATACTGGTGGAAAACCAGGTGTTATATGAACTGAAGTTTGGAATTCTGCAATAACATGGCTTCCTTGTTTCTCTCTGGTTGTTGGTTGAATCAGAACTTCTGAATGGCGGCAAGGACATGTGGCTGCTGTTAGCCTTTCTCTCAGATGAGATTAAAAGGTATTCAGTCCTCTTTTAAGATCCTTCAGAACAATTCTAAAAGCTTTTGTGCTGAAAACTACACTGAGCCAGAAGGGAGATTTACAATTACCTCACACCCTTGCAAAGTTTTTGATTTAAGCTTGGTAAAACAATAGAACTTTCAGGTTGTAAGTTCAGAAAGTGATCAGTTAATAGTAAATGGCAAATCATCTACAGTGATGCATGATTTCACATATAGGACTGAACTCTATTGCAACAATAAATGAATCATTAAGAAAAGTTTATTAGAATGTCCTCTGGAATGCTTCATTCTATTTCCATTTCAGTCCCTATGTCCATTCCCCTCCCCTGAACACTGAATTTGGCTGTTTCAGTATTCAAACAGACTGACTCAAGAGGCTTTCTGTATCTAATTTTACAGTAGCATATCTCTTGATTATTAACACATTAAAGGCAATAATATACTTTTAGCTTAGAAATCTGATGCTAATTGGCTTTGGAATATTGTATTTAAAAAACATTTTCCAAATGGGGCTGTGAATTATTCAGTTTCTTTATTCAGGACTAAAGAAAACATTAATTCTGCCAAGAAAAGATTGTCCAGAGGGGCAGAAACATTAGAATCTTGGAGTTTACCTGTCAATCTTGTATTTTTATGTCCTTTGTCTAGAAACAAGCCTACAAGCTAATTGACTTCTGTTCCTTTCCTTTTGGCTTCTCATTTTTCTGAACATAGAGACTCAAATTAAAACAAAGATAAAATTCCAGGGGAAGCTGGCATTAATCAAGGTTTGGATTAAATTAAATTAAGTGCTTTTTATTGAACTCAGCAGTATTAGTTATTAAAACCAGAAGGCTTTACCCTTCCTAGTATAAAAAAAGAAAACAATGACTCATACTGGGGCATAGATTTTATTGGGAAATTAAAGCACTAGTTTTCTCTTATTCCATGAAAATTTTTGCAGAAAAACACATGTAAACAAGATCAGGAGATAGAAAGTAGTGAGGAGTCAGTCCTTCTGGGCTCTGGTGCTTGGTGGGTTCTAGCTCTCAGTTGCAGGAACCAGGGGCGGGGGAGAATCATATCTTGGAAGAAAACAGGATTTTCTTTTTTGGAGGGCATAAATAAGTTGAGTTACTAAAGTGCTTCTTTGCTTTTGGAGTGCCTTGGAAGTATGCATGTAAGGAGAAGGAAGAGGGCAGCAGTATAGTGTAGAATAAAGAGCATTAAGCTGGGAAGTTGGACCCTGCATCCTAGCTTTAGTTTACTATTTACAGACTTGTTGGTCTTGGGCAAGAAACTTAGTCTTACTGCTTCTGCTTTCTCAGGTGTGAAATAAGATGGCTTCTACAGGCCTCACTCTCATTTTGTCATTTATTTAAATTTTTGTTTTGTGCCCGTGGGAGACAATCATGACCTATTGTAAATATTGCAATTAACCCAGATTGGAGTCAGAAAACAATGGCCCCTGGGCATAATCTCACCTTTCATCTATTACTGTTTTGTTAAAAAGTTAACTAAAATCCAGACTGATGTCAGCAAGGGGGCAGAATTGGACTTTCTAGCATTTATCCTCTGCAGAAACAGCATGAACACCTATTCATGCATGAAAATTTCTTCACAAGAGCTTGGGAAACCAAGCAAGAGATTACAGTGCCTGGCTATAGCAGAGAAATAAAAACAAACAAACATTTTGAGGAGGGTAGGAAAGATAGTTACACTACCTGTGATACCCATCCCCCAACTCTAGGTAGCACAATGTGGAGAGATATCCTTTTGGGGGGGGGAAGGAGAGAGAAATAAGCATCTGGCTTTGCCTTACACCACAATACCAGCCCACCTCATTAAAACCTAGCGCCAGACAGGCCCCTTATAGCCTCAGACTCCAGGCTGGTATGTGTGGATTGAGTGTCCATGTCTACCTTAGTGCCAGAGTGGATCCCAAAGCCCCAGGCTCTAGCCTTGTCATGGGGCCTCAGTCTCTGGGCTACCCTATTACCAAGCTGACCTCAGTAGCCTTAGGCTATAGACCATCCCCAACTTGGGGCTGGAACCCATATCTCCAGCTTTCGGGCTTGCCCCAGCACCAGCTGGGCCCATCAGACTAGCACTCATGGACACAGCCTTTAGGCCAGCCCCTGAAGATACAGGCTCCACACCGGCCGAACACCAAACCAGCACCTGTGGCCCCAGTCTCCAGGATTATCCATAGTCTAATCCTCCAAACCCACGCTGGTGCCAGAAAGGGTCCAATAATACTGGGCTTCCACAACACTAGGATCTAGGCTTGCCAGGCAGACTAGGATTCTGGGGTGCCCCAGTGTTAGTCTGACCTCAGAAACCCCAGATTTTGAACTGGCACTGACCCCTGGCTAACCTCAGTGGCCATGAGTTTTGGGCATGACCCAGTACCAGATCAGCCCTCATAGACTCCGATTCTAGGCTCGTCCTAGGCTTTAGGCACACTCCAGCACTAGACCAGTCTCTGTAGCCTTAGTCCTTAAGCCAGCACTAAAGGATCAAGCCTCCAAGCTGGTCCCTTTAGATACAGTCTCTAGGCCACCAAGTCCAGCTTTTGGAAGTCTGGACCCCAAGTCTGTCCTAAATTTCAGAGTCCAGAGCCAGAATGGCTCCCACTTATCAGAACTAGCATGGCTTCAGGCCCTCTCCAGGCTGCAGTTTCATTCTGTATCAAGGTCAGGGCTCCTGGCTTCAGATAGGAGGCCAGCTCCTTGGACACAGGCTCTAGGTCTGCATGGTACCAGAAGAGTCCCTGCAGCCCTGCCCTATAGGGCAGACCTTGTGGCCTCAGCCCCAGAAGACCTAGGGTCCAGATACTGGTGCTATGCTGAGCTCCATGAATTGAGGTTCTGGGACCACCCTTTTAGACATATAACTTAGGCTCACCTCTGTAGACTCAGGCCCCAGCCCTGCACCAGTATCAGACATGGACTCAGGCTTTAGGGTTGTCCCAGTGGATTGAGATGCCAGGACCTTCCCAGCACCCATCTGATCCCTGTAGACTCAGGCTTAAGACCCACCCAGTGCTATATCACTTCATGTGGATGCAGGCTTCAGGCTTCCCTTCAAGGACCCAGGTTTCAGGTCTATCCCAGAAGATCCAATAATAGGTCCACCCTAGTGGGTCCAGGATCCAGGCATAACCCTATGAAGCCAGGTGCCAGGCCTGCTAATTGAGGCACCAGGCTAGACTGACTAAAGACTCCAGCAGTGAGCTTGGCTGTAGACTGTGCCTGGCAACCTGCCCAGAATCTCTGGATGGACTTATATACAGGTAAAGTCATCTCCCTTAAAAAGCCAGTCTGCAAGGGTTGGAATAAGTTCCTTCTTCTTTAAATGCTCAGATATCAATGTGAGATAACATGAAACATGAAAAACCAAAGAGATATACACCACAAAATAATACAGTAATCTCCTAGTACCTAACCATAAAGCAAAGGAAATAATGAACTGCCCGAAAAAAGACCCAAAGATAATTATTTTAAGGAATAATAAACAATTAAATGAAATCAAGAAAGCAATAAATGACCCAAATGAGAAATTTAACAGAGAGTTTGAAATTGTTTTTTAAAAAATTCCAGAGCTGTATAATACAATGAAGGAAATAGAAACAGTAGAAACTGTCAACAGCATAATTGATCAAAAAGAAGAAAGAATCTGCAAACATGAACACAGGTTGTTTGAAAATATATAGTGAAAGGAGAATAAAGGGAAAAATATTAAAAAAGCTTTTCTGTATGCAGAAAGCTTACATAATTTATGACATAACATCAAAAGGAAAATGTTTGAGTTGTAGGATTTTAAGAAGGACAAGAAAGAGACAATGGACTTATATAAAGAAATAGTAGCAGAAAATTTACTAAATATGGGAAAAGATATAGGTAGCCTGGTACAGGAAGATCTCCAGTGAGATTCAATCCACAGAAGATTACACCAAGATGTATTATAATCAATCTGCTTAAAGCCATAGACAAAGAAAGGATTCTGAAAGCAGGAAGTAGATAGCAGCAGGTCACATAGAAGAGAATTCTAATAAGGCTTGCAGTGGACTTCTCAGCACAAACCTTATAGGCTACAAGAGAACAGGATGATATAGTTAAGATGCTAAAGGGAAAAAACTGCGAGCCAAGTATACTGTATTTGGCAAAGATGTTCTTTAGAAATGAAGGTGAGGTAAAGACTTTCTCAGAACAACAAAAGATGAGGGATTTCATTACCACCAGATCTGTCTTGTGAGAAATGATAGAGGAAGTTATTTAAGCTGAAAGGAAAGGTGATCCAAAATCTTATGATATTATACAATATTATACAATTCACTGGTAAGTATACAAATTCAGAATACTCTATTACTGTAAAAATGGTAGGTAAATTACTTATATATTTAGTATGTAATTAAAAGGAAAAACTGTTATAAAGAATAATAGGTACTTGGGCGGTGCCTATGGCTCAAAAGAGTAGGGCGCTGGCCCCATATACCGGAGGTGGTGGGTTCAAACCCCAGCCCCAGTTAAAAACTGCAAAAAAAAAAAAATGATAATTGCTACCATAATTTGTTAATGGATATAAAATTTAAACATATAAATTATGATATCAAAAAATATAATAGGGGGAATAAAAGTTTTGAGTTTTTTAAATGTGATCAACACAATCAGCTATATATAGCTTGTTACAAATTGTAAGATGTTTCATAAAATAGAAGGAGTTAAAGCATACTACTAGACTACAAGGGAAAACAGCAAGAGAGGAAGAAAGGAACCAAAGTTCTACAAAACAAATAGGAAACAATTAACAAAATGACAGTGGTAATTCTTTACCGTTAATAATTATCTTGAATGTAAATTAATTAAATTAGCCAATCAAATGACATAGAGTAGCTGAATGGGTTTGGGGAAAAAAACCAAAAACCCAAACCAGGGTCCAATGGTATACTACCTACAAGAGACTCATTTCATCTTTAAGAAGACACAGATGAAAGTTAAGGGAGGAACTGAGATATTCCATGCAAATGGAAACCAAAAAAGAGCAAGAGTAACTGTAGTATTTATATCAGATAAAATAAACTTGAAGTCAACAGCTTTAAAATAGCACAAAGAAGGATGTTAAATGACAGAGACCAGTTCATAAAGAATATATAACATGTTCCAGCTCCATCAATGTAACACAGCTATGATTTAATAAAAAAAAAAAAAGAATATATAACAATTGTAAATATATATGCACTCAACACTGGTGCATCTAAATACAGTATAAAGGAAATATTAAAATATATGAAGGAAGAGATGAACTTCAATACAGTAATAGTAGAGACTTTAATCACCCATTTTCAGCAATAGACATGTCACACAGACAAGATCAATAAGGAAGTATTGAACATGAACAATACAGTAGACCAAATAAACTGAATAGAGAGATATAGAACATTTCATCCAATAGCAGGAGAATACATATCTTTCTCAAGCATACACTGAACATTCTCTAGGATCAATTATATGTTAGGCCACAAAACAAGTCGGAAAAAATTTAAGATGATTGCAGTCATATCAATATTGTTTCTAGCCACAATGGTATGAGATTAAAAATCAGTAACAGGAGAAATTTTGGAAAATTCATAAGCATGGAGATTAAATGAGGTGCTTGAACAACTACTGTGTTGAAGAAGAAATTATAAGACAAATTAAAAATACGTCTTGACTCTAGCAAGAATGGACACATAACATACCAAAACTTATGGAATACAATAAAAGCAATTCTAAAAGGTTTGTTGATAGGAATAAATACCTATATCTAAAAAGAAGAAAGAATCTTAAATAAACAACTTAATGTTACACTTCAAGGAATTAGAAAAAGAACAAATTGATAATAGGAAAAATAACCCCAAACTCTACAAAATCATTTGAAAAAATTTGTACTGAGACAAAGTATTATGGCTGTAGCCTGTACCGCCATATTCAAGAAGTTCTAGGCAGTTACAGTTTGGTTTTATACATGATAGGAAGACAGCAATTATAGGTAAAATCATAAATCAATAAATGGAAGGTAGACCTTGGTTTGATTTGAAAATCAAAGCTTATAGGTTATGGGTGGGTTTTAAGATTCTTTGACTGTTATTGTATGTAATTGAAATAAAGCTTTGTCTAAATCAGTGGTTCTCAACCTTCCTAATGCTGCAATGTATTTTCATTGTTAAAAAAGGGTCGTGACCCACAGGTTGAGAACTACTAGTCTAAATGCTTGACGTGTTTAAGAAAGTTTGCTAATCAGAGACAAGCCACAATATACAGACTCAAATGATCTGTTAAGGGAATTGATGGCATACAAGTGTGATTTAACCTTTGCCCTGAATAGCCTTGGGTCCTGTTAATAATTTAGTTTTTATTTATGGCTTTAAATGATATTTTATTTTTTATTAAGTCATTCATACATATATCATAAATACATTTATGCCATTATGGGATTCACTGTGTTGATTATTTGTACAAATTGGAATGCTTACATCTTACTAAACAACATAGCCTTCACCTTACCCAATTACAGGATTAGGACATTCATGCTCTACACCTGATAGACCAACTTGTACTTGCAATATGCTCCATAGGTGTGGTCCCCCTACCAACCCTCCCTCTATTGACCCATCCCCTGTCTTTCCCCCTCCCTCCTCTTCCCTCTTATTGTCACAAAGAGTCCATTTTGTCAATCTTATGATCTCTGTTCTGACATTAATTCTGTTCAACCTTGTCTAAAGTCCAAAACCAAGGAGGAATAAAGAGGCATGTCCAACCTCCCTTCCCTTCATGGCCAGGAATTTGGTTAAGGTTTTCCTGGGATCCACTTGGCCAACAGGTGGTCTGCTCAGTTTGTGAGGAAATTAGGATTTTATTTTATTTTAATTTATAAATGCAAGCCCAAAGCTGGTAAAAGGAAGGAAATTAAAGAAACTGTAGAAGAAACAAATTGAAATAGAGACTAGAAAAATAGTAGAAAATATCAACAAAACTAAGAGTTAGTTTTTTGAAAAGATAAACAAAATAAACCTAAAGATAGGCTAAGAGAAAAGAGAGAAGACTCAAGTAAATAAAATCAGAAATGAAAAGAGGAGACATTACAGCTGATACCACAGAACTAAAAGTAGGGGACTACTATGGACAATTATGTGCCAACAGGTTGGATAACTTGGAAGAAATGGATAAATTTCTGAACACATAGAGTTTGCCAAGATTACATTATGAAGAAATAGAAACTCTGAACAGACCAATAATGAGGAAGGAGATTTAGTCAGTTAGAAAAAGGCTTCCATCAAAGAAAAGCCCAGGACCTGATGATTAACTACTGAAGTCTATCAAACATTTAATTAAAAATTAATAATAATCTCTCAAAGTCATCCAAAAAATTAAAGAAAAGGAAACACTTCCAAATTCATTTTATGAGGCCAGGATTACGCTGGTACTGAATCCAGGCAAGGACTTCACAAGGAAAGAAAATACAGGCCAATATACCTGATGAACATAGCTGGAAATCCTCAACAAGATACTGGCAAACTGAATTTAATAGCATGTTGAAAGATTATTTACCATAACCAAGTGAAACTTATCCCATACATACAAGGATGGTTTCAGATACACAAATCTATAAATGTGGTAGATCACATTAGTAAAGGATAAAAATCATATGATCATCTCAATAGGTGCAGAAGAAGCATTTGGCATAATTCAACATCTTTTATGTTAAAAACTCTTGACAAATTAGGTATAGATGGAATGTACCTAATGCAATGTGACAAACCTAGAGCTGAAATCATACTTGATGAAAAGTTGAAAGCTGTTTCTCTAAAATAAGAAATAAGACAAGGATGCCACCTCACTACTTTTATTCAGCATAGTACTGGAAATCCTAGCCAGAACAATTAGGCAAGAAAAAGAAAGAAAAGTCATCTAAATTAGAATGGAAGAAGCAAATTGTCTCTGTTTACAGATGACATGATCTTATATATAGAAGATCATAAGAATGCCACAGAAAAACTGTCATAACTAATAAACAAATTTACTCAAGTTGCGGGATTCAAAATTAACATGAAAGTCAGGCCAGGTGCAGTCACTTATGCTTATAAATCCCAGCACTTTTGGGAGGCTGGGGTGGGAGGATCATTTGAGGCCAGGGGTTTGACACCAGCCTGAGCATGTAGTGAGACCCTGTCTCTACAGAAAATTTAAAAAATTAGCTGAGTGTCGTGGCACATGCATGTAGTCCCAGCTACTTGGGAAGCAGAGGTGGCAGGAACACTTCAGCCTAGGAATTTGAGGTTACGGTGACCTATGTATGCCACTACACACCAGACTGGGTGACAGAGAAAGACCCTATCTCTAAAAACAATAAAAAAAAACCCCCATAAAATAAGGAGTGTTTTTTTATGATATCAGAAAACTATCTGAAAGAGAAATCAAGAAAATGCTATTCATGGCTCTGTGCCTGTAGCTCAAGTAGCTAAGGCACCAGCCACATACACCAGAGCTGGTAGGTTGGAATCCAGCCCAGGCCTGCCAAACAACAATGACAACTACAACCAAAAAATAGCGGGCATTGTGGTGGGTGCCTGTAATCCCAGCTATTTGAGAGGCTGAGGCTAGAGAATCACTTAAGCCCAGGAGTTGGAAGTTGCTGTGAGCGGTGATGCCACAGCACTCTACCCAGGATGACAGCTTGAGGCTCTGTCCCCCCCAAAAAAAAGAAGAAGAAAGAAAGAAAAGAAAATACTATTCACAATAGCTCCTTAAAAATACTTATTAATAAATTTAAACAATGAGATGAAAGACCTATACCCTGAAAACTATAAAACATTGGTGGAAGAAATTGAAGAAGACACAAATAAATGGAAAGATATCTCATGTTCATCTGCTGGAAGAATTAATATTGTTAAGTGTCCACACTACCCACAGCAAAGTATCCCTAGCAAAATGCCAATGGCAATTTTCATATATATAGGAAAAAAACCCTAAAATTCACAGACATATAGAGCAATGGAGTAAAATATATAGCCCAGAAGTAAATTTATGCATTTATGGTCAATTGATTATTAACAGAGGTGCCCAGAGTACACAATGGGGAAAGGAAAATCTTACCATAAATGGTGCTGGGAAAACTGGATTTCCAAATGCAGATGAATAAAATTAGAACCTATCACATACCATATACAAAAATCAACTCAAAGTGGATTAAAGACTTAAATTTAAGATCTGAAACTACTAGAAAAAAACCATAGGGAAAAATTTTCAAAAAAAATACTTTTTCATAATTTTTTTATATCAGTGTTATTTTTTTGCATATGATCCCAAAAGCATAGGCAACAAGATTAAAAATAGACAAATTGGACTACATTAAACTAAAAAGCTTTGGCATAGCAAAAGAAAAAATGAATAAAGAGACAACCTACACAATGGGAGAACATATTTGCATAACATCTATCTGGTAAGGGGTTAATATCTAAAATATATAGAGAACTCAACTCAATAGCAAAAAAACAAATAACCTGATTAATAAATGGGCAAAGGACCTGAATAGATATTTCTTAAAAGAAGACCAAAAATAACCAACAGGTATATGTACAAAAAGGTGTCACTATCAGAGAAATGAAAATTAAATCCATAATGAGGTATCATTTCACATCTGTTAGAATAGCTATTATCAAAAATACAAAAGATTTTAGCAAGTGTTGGTGAGGATGTAGAGATAAGGGAAACACTGTCTGTGAAATTTAGTCCAGCCATTATAGAAATAATATGGAGTATCTTCAAAAAAATAGTATTTAGAAATAGTATTGAGTATCTTCAAAAACCTGAAGATAAAACTATCACATTAGTGAATATAGAAGATCAGATAATTAAGTTTATAAACTCATCCTAGAAAAAGTGCTACATATCTCATTGCTAAGTAGCGTCCAGATGGTCAAGGGAAATACTTTGAAGGTTACCATAGTGATGTTCAGCTATGAAATTGTAGCACTTTTTCTAGGATGAGTTTGTGAACTTAATTGTTCAACCTTATGACACAGTTTTGATGGCCATTCCAGAAAAGAGTTCTGAAATTACTTTGCAGGGTGGACTAGGCCCTAACATCAGTGCATAGCTTCTCAAGGAGAATACTTTGAAGGTGACCATAGTGATACTGAGCATTGGGTACGTAGCACTTCTTCTAGGATGAGTTCATGAACTTAATTGTCTGACCTCAGACATTCAAAGTAAGTGAAATCAGCTCTTTCATCTGCTCTTTCATAATTAGTGTAGCATTATTCATAATAGCCAAGATATTGTATCAATCCAAGTGTTCATCATGGATGAATGGATGAAGAAAATGTGGTAAATATATCCAGTGGAATACTATTCAGGCTTAAAAAGGAAATTCTGTCATTGTGATAATATAGATGAACCTGGGGACATTATAGTGAGTGAAATAAGCCAGGCATAGAAAGATAAAGGTCATGCGATATCATATATGTAGAATCTTAAAAAGCTGAACCCATAGAAATAGAGAGTAGAATAATGGTTACTAAGGGCTAGGGAATATGTAGAGATATTGGCCAAAGTATACAAAATTATTAGTTATACAAGAGATATAAGTTCAAAAGATCTATTGTTTAACATGGTGAGTGCAGTTAATAACAATGTATTGTACTTTAAAAATTGCTAAGAGAGTAGATTTTAACTGTTTTCATTTGATATGATAAATATGTGAGGAAATGCATGTGTTAATTAGCTCAATAGATCTATTCCTTAATATATACATATTTTAAACAGCATATAGCATATGATAATTATATATATAGTTTTTATTTTTCTGGAAAAACTGACCTAAAATATTAATTCAAGTCCATACTTATCATATTTCTGTCGTGACCCGAAGGGCTCCTAAGGCCCGGGTCTCGATCACTGCAAGAAGGAACCAGACGTGATATGGATTAGAAGTACAAGCTTGTGGGAGACCGGCTAGCCCCTACTTGCAGGGTAACCCTAAGCAGTCTCCGCACTAGTCTTTTATTGAAACAGAACAATACAGGTGAGGGGAGTAATTAACAATGACTACATGCTGAAGGCTCCGACTTTTTCTCCATTAGGAGCTCCTGTAGATGAGTTGCCCGAGAGTCCGCCCCTCAGCTGTAAATCATCTTGCTTAGAGGTCATCTAACTCTTGGCATCCTCTACATATTTCCTTAGTTTTTGTTTTGTTTTTTTGAGACAGAGTCTTACTATGTTACCCTCGGTAGAGGACCGTGGCAGCACAGCTAATGGCAACTTCAATCTCTTGGGTTTAAGTGATTCTCTTGCCTCAGCCTCCCACGTAGCTGGGACTACAGGTGCCCACCACAATGCCTGGCTATTTTTTTGTTGCAGTTGTAATTATTGTTTAGCTGGCACTGGCCAGGTCAAATCTGGCAGCCTTGGTGCATGTGGCCAGCACTGTAACCACTGTGCTATGAGCACCGAGCCCATATTTCCTTAGTTTTTACGTATGTCCCTGTTTCTGATGATCTTCATAGTTTTGCAGAACAATGGTCAAGGATTTTATAATGTGTCCTTAATGGGATTTGTTGATATTTTTCTTATGATTAAATTGAGATCACAGATTTGGGGAAGCCACAGAGATAAAATGTGATTCTTATTACATCATATCACAGGAATATACTATTAATGTGACTTGTCACTGTTGATGTTCACCTTGATCAATTGGCTAAGGTAGTGTTTGTCAGGTTTCTCCATGTTTTTCTTCCCTTTGATATTTAGTTTCTGGGAAGAAGTCATGGTGCTACACATACTTAAGGAGTAAAGAGTTATACTCCACCTCCTTGAGGACAAAGTATCTATAGAAATTATTTGTATTTTTCTGCATGAGAAATTTGTCTCTTCCGCGCGTTTATTTATCACCAACTTATTAAACTCAATAAGGACTATGGATGTTTAATTTACTTGTGGGGTTACACTCAGTATTACTTTAACCTTTTTATTGTTCATATTGTTCTAGCTTTGTCCATATGAAGGTCTTTCAGTTTGCTCTTATGTTCTTTGGACACACCTCATTGTGGGCTTTGTTGTTGCTGTTGTTGAGCAATTGCTTTTGCTATCTGGGTTTACAAATAAAGTTTTATTAAAACACAGCCATGGTCAAGTTACTAATTTTTGTGACTGGTTTTGCACTATAATGACAGAGTTAAGTCACTTCAACAGAGATCATATGGCATGCAAAGCCTAAAATATTTGGGATCTGATCCTTTATTAAAAAAGTTTGGTCTAGAGTTCATTCTCTATCTTTTCTAGTAATGCACTATAGCTGTAACTTGGTGGGGTATAATTTTCAGCTTTAAATTTATTTATTTATTTATTTTTTATTATTTTTTTGTATTAAATGATAGCTCTATACATTAATGCAAACAGGGAGTATAGTGTAGTGTTTTCACATACATTTTGAAACACTTTCATCAAGCTGGTTCACATAGATTTCATGTAATTTGCATAGTCATTGTGTCAAAACATTTACATTCTATTTCTAGAAAAGTTCACTTGTACCCTTGTTAGACAGAAATATAGATGATCTTTCCGGTTAACCTCCCACCACCCAGCCACCCTTCTTCCCTCCCCTTCCCCACCCCCTCCCCATATTCTTGGGCTAGAAGTAAGTTGTTTCCTTCATTTGAGAAGTATATATTAGTTTCATAGAAGGGCTGTGTACATTGGATACTTTTTCCTCCATTCCTGTGATACTTTGCTGAGAAGAACATTTTCCAGTTCCATCCATGTAAACATGAAGGAGGTAAAGTCTTCGTTTTTCTTTAGGGCTGCATAGTATTCCATGGTGTACATATACCATAGTTTATTGATCCATTTGCGGATTGATGGGCACTTGGGCTTCTTCCATGACCTGGCGATTATGAATTGTGCTGCAGTAAACATTCTGATACAAACGTATTTTTTTACAGAGAATGATTTTGACCTTAAAATATAATCACTGATGGTACCATCGGTAAGTCTTTACTAAATATTGAAAAGTTTGGTGACTTTGTTCCTTTGGCTATTACTACTTCCTTGCCTGAGTACTTGACTAGTTGCAAAGTGCCTGTTCTATGACCAGTTTTCTTTGTTGAAAGAAACTTTTAAAGATCTAGTTTATTGTGTCTTTATTCCCTTTATTAATTTGGACTAAAATAATTCATATAATCATGATGTGAGTTATTAAATGGCTATACTTGAGAAATTTTTTTGTTGGTAGTTTTGGGGCTATCCCATGTAAGGAGAGAGGCGGAGAATTTGGTGTGAAATAAAGAATGCTGAGTAAAGATTTTTACAATTTCATGAAGCTTATTTTATTGGTAAATGTATTAAAATTAGAACTTAAGGGTTTGAGTAGTAAAATATGAGAGCATTAGCCTACTTCTCTTAGGAGTTCTCTAAGCCATATGCTGTTGACCTATAGTGAGAAAAAAATAAATCATCAGGCTCCATACTGGTTTAGTATGTCTAAACATCTGGATTTAAACATAAATCTTATTAATATGTTTTTCACTCTCCATCATCATCTCATCAAATTAGTAAAGTTGTCAATAGAGAGTGATTAGAAAAAAGGGGAGATTTATTTTAAATAAAAAATTTATTACAGTCTCAGTGAAGCAACATTAGTTTTAGAAATTAAAAAAAAAAACAACTGTTCAATTGTGTAACAATCCAGATAGTAGTGTGTGTGTGTGTGGGGGGGCGGCGGGACGTAAAGGAATCCCTGCGGGTGGATTCTGATGGGGAGGTGTGTGTGGTGTGGGGGGGGGTAGAAAAGGCTAACAGTACTCTGGTGCATTAAAACCAATATCCTATAGAGAACCATCCACACAGGGGACAGTATTTGATCCAAAATTAGCCTAATTCAGATTATAACACACCAATGCTTTATAATAGAATTTTGCTATAAAAATAATAACTAAAATAATAGACTGAAAAAGTTATCCTAGGTACTTTAAGCTTAGCACATAATATAAAATCCTTTTTTTCTTCTTGTATTGCCAATTTTTCATATAAGTAATCTGTCCTATAGCCACTATTTTCAATTCACACTCTTATTTTCTCTCTGAAATATGCCTTTTTCTACAATTACTTGCCTGATCCTGAACTCTTGAGGTTCACCATGACCCCTTAATTGCCAAATCCAATTGTTTTTTCCCAGTCCTAGTTTCCTAAATTTGGATAAAACATTGGATTTTTTTTTAACCTCTACTTGTATGCTTTTTTTTTTTAAACATCTACTTCTCAGCCCTTAGCTTATGTCACTTCATGCAGTTTTCCTTGGTGATTTTATTTTCTATTTTAGTTGCACCTCTATCCATATGATGGACAAATCTAAATTTCCAATCTGATCTTTTTCCTGGGTAATTGTCTCTGTTAAACATTTCCTTGAGGTGTCTTAAATCTTCTCAAATTTGGTATATCTTATTCTTATCATTTTTTTCTTAAGTTTGGTTCTTTGCTTCTGAATTTCTTATTTCTATTAGTGATGTCACTATCATTAAGGTTGTCTAGGCCTAACATTAGAGTGATATTTGATAAACATTTTCTCTTTTTTTCCATAGCCAGTACATTAATTTCTAATGACTCTTTCCTTGCACTGCTTTTTCAAAAAATTTTCTGCATTGGCTTTTTGCAATTTATTGAATAGTATCTACCATGTGCCAAGGATTGTTTTTATCTTTCTCTTTCTCTCCATTCTTTCCTACTTTACCATTCTATGTCTGTGTTACTGCAACAACCATCCTAGATAGTTTTCTCCACCCTCTTTTCTCCACAAACACATCTATCATACCCCATGCCAGATGACATTTCCTAAAAGTGAATTCCATAATGTCATTCGAAGAACTATGTGGCTCCCTGCTATCATGAGAATAAGGTAAACTCTTAAATTTAACGAATAAAATATTTTAAATTCTCACTTCTTTTCAATATATTTGTCTTTGCTTTAACGCAAGCTTCCTCATAGCCCACTGACCTCATTTTTTGTTTGGGCTTTTCTGCTTGAAAATCACCAGAGAGTCTAGTCTACTTATATAAGATGGCTTTCACATTCCATTCCACAGCACATCCTTCAAGTCCCAGCTCACATCTCACTTTCTTTCTTTTTTTTTTTTTTAGACAGAGCCCAAAGCTATTGCCCTGGGTGAAGTGCTATGGCATCACAGCTCACAGCAACCTCTACCTCCAACTCCTGGGCTCAAGCGAGTCTCCTGCCTCCACCTCTCAAGCAGCTGGGACTATAGGCACCTGCCACAATGCCCAGCTATTTTTTTGGTTGCAGCTGTCATTGTTGTTTGGCGGGCCCAGGCTGGATTCGAACCCGCCAGCTTAGATGTATGTGGCTGGCGCCTTAGCCGCTTGAGCCACAGGTGCCGAGCCCACATCTCACTTTCAATGAGATTATTTCAGTATACAATGGTACAAATATAAAAAGGCAGCATGGTACCTTTGAGATTTAAACTCAGAGGACTTACCTCTGCTTGTTCCCCTATAACTTTGGACAAGTCACTTGGCCTGTTCAACCTTTGTTTCCTCAGCTGTATATATTAAAGTATACAATTCCATTCACAAGGATAATATATAAACTCTGGCACCAGACAGATGCTCACAAATGTTTGTTGCATCTCAGTGTCCAAAGCCAAATTGCAATAATATTGGTTGCAAAACTTATTTTTCCTCCATATACTTACTGCCTACAATGGTATAATATGCCTTTTATGCCTATTTGTGATCAATTTCTCATTTTCTCTCATCACACATGCATGCTCACATGCACGCACACACACAGAGTACCACTTAGCAGAATACTTTGTGCATAGTGTATGATTGATATAAAGGGTGTCCATAAAGTTTGTATGCAATTTAAAATAGCCAAGTGTAATACAGGGTATCCATAAAGTTTGTGTGCAATTTAAAATAGCCAATTAAACAAGTCCACAAACTTTATGGACACCCTGTATTATTTCACCTGTTGATCCCAGGTTTAAGTGTAACCATTTCCCTCCTTTTCTCCCAACTTTTGTCATTCTCAAGCACCCTTTCCCCCTGCTGTACAAACCATAGACTTGGATCTGTGCAGTAACAGATACATCTAATTCCAGTCTTAAATGGAATTTATCTCTAATCTGCCTTGTCCTTTGGGCAGAATCAAAGGGGAACAAGTACTTGTCCTTTGATAATGATGAATGAGTTTACAGGGTTGGAGTCTCATTAGTATCCTTTTGTATTTAGGAGATGTTGCTACAACTTTATGTGCCTTGTGAAAGGGTAGACTGTACCTTTTGCATAGGTGGACCTCTTGTTATAATACAGAACCCTAGGTACTGGGTTAAATTTACCTGGACTTTCAAATAGTGAATACATAGCTATCAAAGAGGAGGCATTGACATTAAAAGTACAAATCCTTATGTAATTCAGAGTGATGAGGGAGTTGCTGGAAGACTGGGTGATCTGGTTCTGTTGCTGTATTTGGAAAAAAATGATTTGAGGTCTAGCAACTAGAACAGTTTGGAGCTAAGTGAAGGAAAATCTGTTTCCAGGGAGTTTAAGCCAAGGTGTCATGATTATTTGCAGGCGTGTTCATGTTCTTCTTACAAGAAGCCTTCATTGGGAGATAGTACCAGCCAAAATCACATGAAGAAATGTGTGGTCTTCTTTCATCTCTTCTACATCTAGAATTCTCCTTTAAGTTCTACAAAAAGTAGCTGAACTTTCGTGGGGAAGATACTTTAAGGTTATCACATAAGAAAACACTCAAATTTTCCTCTTTCAAATGGCAAAGCAAAACAAAATTTTCAAAAACGATCTAAAAGGAGAACATTTGGATGATATGTTTGCCCCTTACCCCAAATCACATTTTTCTCTAGTATATTTGCATATATGAAAAATATTCAACTAAATGTTGTCTTGACTTTCTGACTTCAGGATAAAGACCTTGTCAAAATTCAGCACATCTTAGTATAGTGTAGTGTCTGGAATGGAGACCTCAGGCGGGAATGGTTTGGGCACAGCTAGTGGGAGCATTTTTCCTGTTGTATCAGAAATAAATCAGTGTCCCTAATGGAAGGAAAAGGTCACTGTGCTATGGGATGTGCCTTCTGTGAGATGAGGCTCTGACCACTAATGACACTTGTGCTTTTCATTACGACAGATGTGTTAACCACATCATGCTGGCTGTGCTCCAGCCCAAGCTGTTGTGTAGCCTTCTGCTTCTGCAGCCTTCCTCATCTTTGCCTCGGTTGGCTGTAGAATTCTTCACTTCCTGTCCTAAACTTTTGTGAGGTGTCATGGCTGTTAAACAGCTGCCATGTTGCAGGCCAGATGTGACTGTACTTTAGTGTGCATGAAATTTTCCTCCTATAAAATATTAGATAGTTTAAAAATCTGTTTTGAAGGTTTGTAAAACACTTAGGATTCTTTCAGATAAGAGGGATATTTGTGTATTCTTAAGTGTGTGAAAGACATGCCAAAGTAAAACATATGAATGGTAAAAACACTGTACAGTCTCTTCACTCTCCTTTTTATAAATATAAGTTGCCAGCTATTTTGAGGGAGAACAAGTGGATATAATCCAATTAAATTTTCAAAATTTATAGTAAACATTCTACCAAAGGCCTTTAAAATGTCGTCATTGCATTGAGTGTGGAGTGAGAAGTGACAATTTTGACTAAGGTAAGGACTTTATTTAGGAGCAGGAAATAAAAAGATGGAATAAATTCACATCTACACTATTAAAATGGTTTTATTTACAGTGAAGTAAAAGATCTTAAGTGAGCTGTTTGATTAGTTTGCATAAAGTGCATATCCTTGTGTTACCCCACCCTAGCAGCACCCAGTACGTTTTGTCATCCCCCAGAAGTTCCTTTATGCTTTTTCCCAATCAGCACTCACCCAATCTTACCTCCACGTAATCATTGGTTTGATTTCTATCACAATATATTAAGTTTCACTATTTTAGAACTTCATATAAATAGAATTATGTAGCATGTATGTTTTTGTGTCTGACTTCTTTCACTCAGCATAATGCTTTTGAGATTCACCTATGTTGTATAAGAAATTCATCCTTTTTGTTGTTGCTGAATACTATTCAACTATATGAATATATCACTGCTTATTCATTATCCTCTTGATAGCACATCTAAGTTGTTTATAGTTTTTGGCTAGTATAGATAAAGGGTCTATGAATATTCCACTGGCTTTTTATAGACATAGGGTTTCATTTTTCTCTTGTAAATATCTAGGATTAGTATTGCTGAGTCATAGAGTAGAAAGATATATGTTAATGTTTTAAGAAACTGCCAAACTATTGTGCAAAGTGGTTCTATCATTTTACACTCTTATCAACCATGTATGCGAGTTTTGGTTGCTCCACATCCCCTTAAATGTCAATTCTTTTCAAAAACTAATTCTAGTGGGTGTGTAGTGGTATTTCATTATGTTTCTTTTTTTAACTTTTTATTTTCAAATAAGTTTGGATTTGCAAAAGAGTTGTAAGTTGCCCCAGACATTTTCCTCCAGCATCCCCTAATCTTAACACCGTACATTACTTAAAACTAATACATTGACATATTGATAAAAACTAAGAAATTAACATTGTTATATTATTACACATATTAAGTAATATACAGATTTTATTTTAATTTCTTCAGTTTTCCACTAATGTCTTTTTGTTGTTTTTGTTCTAGGATCCAAACCAGGACACTGCATTGTATTCAATTTCATTGTGGTTTAAATTTGTATTTTCTTAGTGACTAATGATGATCATCTTTTCATGTACTCATTAGCCATTTACAGATTTTCTTTTGTAAAGTATCTGTCCATGTTTCTTTCCTGGTTTGGTTCTGTTTTGTTTTGAGAGGGGTAATTTTCTTTTTAAGTACTGATTTTTAAGAATTTCTTATTTATTCTGGCTATAAGTCCATTGTCAGACATATGTGTTATGAATAGTTTTTTTCACTCTGTGACTTGTGTATTTATTTTCTTAATGATGTTTTTTGATAAGCATAAGCAAATACTTAAGGGAGAAGTATAATATTAGAGTTCATATGGATCAGAAAGAAAACTCAGATTTAACATTTAAAAAATTAATCTGGATGGAAGAATATATAGCAACTTATTCAAAGAGGTAGACTGAACTAAGTTTGTTTGAACTTAGTAAAACCTGGAGGTGAATGTATCAGGAATGGGCCTAATAATACAGTAATAATAGGAATAATGATAGCAGTTCTAGTTGCTAATACTTGTCTGGTGCTTACTATGTAGCAGACCTTTGCTTATTGCTTTGTAGGTAATATCAATCCTGTGAAGTGAGATTATTATAATCAACATTTAAAAGTAAGGAAACCAAAGTTTTAAAGAAGGTAAATGATTTGTTCGAATTATGGTTATTCAAGATTTAATGGTGAATTCAGGATTTAAATGCAAGCAGTCTGACTCTAGAGCCTGCATGCCTAATTTCTGCATTATTTTAGAAGTTAGAAATATAATCATTGATATTCAATGAGGCTACAACATGGAAAATGAAAAGCTATGAGATATTCTTTCTGATATTATTGTTACGGCAAAAGGAATATATTGATAATTCTCAGGAAAACACTATTTTATCCTTATATAAAACTAGTGGTCTTCTATCTATCTCACCATGTATGATTTTTGGTCACTGTACTTCAAAGTGATGGAATCAGAAAGGTCAACTAAAATGATACAGAGTGAGGAGGAGGAGTGATGGTGATAGAGATGTTGTTTAGAATCAGATTATGCAGATTGGAAGTGATACATGGAGGTGAGAGAAAAAGTAACAAGTGTATGAAAGCATTCAGACTATGGATAAAATGAATATAGTTTTAGTTACTGGGTCTCCATTCTGTAGTATAAGAGGACCATAACTGAAGCTAAAGGGAAGCTTAAGTAAAAGTAAATAAAAACCCTTTTATATAACTTCGGGAAACTTATTAAATAAAGAGGCAAAAATAAAAATATATTCAAAAATTTAAAAATTGAAATTGATATCTGAGGGAGGACAGCTATGTTTAATTTTGACAAATTTCGTTGTGAAATTTTAGGACATTCTATATTTATGAGCAATTTGTTTTTCCCAGAAATTTCATGTTTATGTTTTTTTTATATGTAGTTCTTTCTTACTCAGGTGCCCGAGGCTTACCCAACATTTCTAGCCAGTAGTTACTCCCTGCTCTGTTCTCCTTGTAATTTCCTCTATTTTAGCACTGATCCCATTAATTAGGCAATTTTGCAGTCTAAATATTCACTGATGAATGACTGGATAGATAGACCATGGCTCTAATTCAATACAAAAAATCTTTAGAAATCAAAGAAGGGATTAAAAAGTACAATTCTCCTATGTACCCAGAACCAGAAACTAGCTAACTAGATATTGGTTAATTGTAGTGATTCCCAGCACAACTATTACCTCTATTGTGAAATGAAACTCAGAGAACTTAAATAATTTATCCAAGGTTGAACAGCTGCAAAGAAATATAGCCAGAATTGGAACCCAGTGCGTCTAATTTCAAACCCCATGCTTTCAGATAGTACCAAATGAAGTTTGATTTCCATATCACATTTTAATTTACTCCACACATAGCAATTATTAAGAATACCTATAGGGAGGAAAGATGTTACTTTTTCCTTAAGCACTCTGTGGCTCTTTTATGGGCATCATTCTACTTTTCCTTGTGCATACTTTCTTGCACAATGGGATCTTTGACTAAGAACTTTTCTTGTTCTTTCTTAATTCCTCCATATATCTAGCACAATGCATTGTACATAGTAGGTGCTTAATGAAAATCTATCGAATCGAATTGCATCCTATTGTGCTCCAGTGATTTAACCCAGAGGCTGGGCTGTGGCTTGAAAATAAAATCCTCATTACTTCACCATTCCTATAGATCTCCTCAGTAAATGATTGGCAGCAACGTAATCTCATTCCTGTGTTCTGGAATACATTAACATTTTCTATTTTAAAATGTCTTATTTTGGCCCTTTTAGAGAGCTATTACTAAGAAGTTCTATTAAAAAACTCAAACTGGTTACTCAGAAAAAACAGCTATTTAAATTATTGACTCAGTTTTAAAGAAGGCAGAAAGCTAAAGGGGGAAAGGGACTATTCTAGTTTCTGAAAGCCCCAGGGAACAGTACAATATTTTATTAAGCAAAATGTATTTTTGTCACTTTAAACATTTCTACTTTAAAAGTAACTTTACCCTATATGTGAGTTTATCTTGTATTTATGAATGTGCAATAACATTTTGTTTCTATCTTTAAGAAAATTAAAATATTATTGGGAAGACAAAATAAAGATAAAGATGCTATTGATTCATTTCTGTAGGAGTGGAAAGCCAACAGTGCTGTGTGGCTTTAGGGATGTGTATATGGAACTGACAAGATGAAAGAGGTGCTTGAAACCTGGAATGGTCAGGGAGGGGTTTGGAGACACTAGATCACTGGGTGTTGCCTGTTGCTAAAGGTCCAAAAAATAAGCTTGCTTATTATGAAACACAATGACTAGACTTTAACTTTCATTTTAGACCTGGAAAAAATATTTGACATCATAGTTGTTCAGGCCATGACCATGATGCTAGAAGTGCTTTCATGACAAGGACCATTTCTTATTACGTTGCCTGACAATTAGTAGTAACTGGTAAATACTGGTTATATTGAGTGGAAACACATCCCAACGAATTTGAATGACTTACCTTGAGATTACCCAATGGAGTGTTTCTCAACCTCTAGTCTTTTGACAATTGTTCTGCATATTTTCTTGAAAGAAAGTAATTCAAGATATAACCCATACAGTCTAGACTCTGGACTTAGATATTTTCCCTTAACTATTAAAGTATGACAGGGTACATAGTTAAGAGAGATATACTTTGGATTAAGATGGAATGGAGCAGAACTTTAAGCACAATTAGTTTTTCCTGCTGACTAGTTTCCCTATCCTTAGATGGTTGCTTTTTAGAATTATAGTCTAATCTAGAATGCACAATAAATTTTTTTTTTTATGATAGTTAACTTTCTGGAACTCTGGTTGGTTGGTAATTGGAAACTTTGACAGTAGAAAGCCACATCACTTTTTAGGTGCTCAAATGCTTTTTTCTCTTGATTATTGACTTTCCTTTATTCTTTCTTTGCAAGAAAAAATAGAAACTCATTTCCTTTACCTTTAGTTAGAAAATATTTAGTGACTTCAGCTCAAAACTGAGCCAACTGTACATATGATTCTATGTAAATTCCATAGCAGTTGAAAGAGAACTTTTGATGACACTATTTAAATCAGTAGTTGTTGTCCTTTTTCTGAATGATCTTTTATATCTACTTAAATTTCTGATGAAGGCCCAGCTCTTTTCCTCTAATAATATTTTAAAATATATAACAAACAAAATGAAATAAATCTAATTTTTGGAAAAAATTGTAAGCTATTTTCTCACAGTGATAATTTGAAAACCTGATTTAAGATGAGTATGATTAGTGTGAAGTTAGAAACTAATCAAGTGGACTGTTTGAGGGATGGAAGCCAGTGAGGGTTCTGCTTTAATCCAAGACTCAGATATTAGGGTTAAGGGGGTATTAGGAAAACAGGAAAGAAATTATGAATGTGAGGATAGGATTGATTTTTTAAAAAAGAGTAGTAAGGGAGAAACAAAAATAGCTGTAGAAATAAGGCATTTAATTATTTATTTTTATTTCAAAAAATTTAGAGGGTACAAGTGTTTTTGTTGAGGAGATAAATTATATTATTCTGGTCAGGACTTTCATTGTATCTATTACCAGAATGGTGTACATTGTACGTGATAGGTAGATTTTTATCCTTCATCTCCCTCCCACCCTCCTCCCCTCTTAGTTTCCAATGTCCATTACTACTCTAGGACTATATATGTCCTTTGTTTAGTTTTCACCTATAAGTGAAAACATATGGTGCCTGTTTTTCCATTCCTGAGATAATGGAATGTTCCTTTATCTTATTCACTTAGGATAATGGCTTCCATTTCCATCTATGTTTCTGCAAAAGACATTACTTCATTCCTTTTATGGCTGAGTAGTACTCCATGATGATGTGTGTATGTATATATCATATTTTATTTATCCATTCATCAGTTCATGGGCACTTAGGTATATTCCTTATGAATCATGCTATGATAAAAATAGGTGTATAGGTGACTTTTTTATAAAATGACTTCCATTCCCTTGGGTAGTAGCATTGCTTGATGGCATGGTAGTTCTACTTTTAGCTCTTAGAGGAATTTCTATACTGCTTTCTGGTGATACAGTGGTGGTACAATCTACATTCCCACCAATAGTGCATAAGTATTTTTTTTTTAACCATAACTTTGCTAGTATCTTTTGTTTTTGTTTTTTTAGTAATGGCCATTCTGCCAGGAGTAAGGTGGTATCTATCTCACTGTGGTTTTAATTTCCATTTTCTTGATAATTAATAATGTTGAGCATTTTTTCATGTGTTTACTGGCCATTTATCTATCTTCTTTTGAGAAGAAGCTGGGGTTATTATTTTTTCTTGCTTATTTATTTGAATTATTTTTTTAATTAAATCATAGCTGTGTACATTAATACTATCATGGGGGTAGAGTGTGTTGTTTCTATATACAGTTTGAAATAGTTTCATCCAACTGGTTAACATAGCCTTTTGTGTCATTTTCTTGGTTATTGTGTTAAGACATTTATATTCTACATTTAGAAAGACTCACATGTACCCCCATAGGATAAACCATAGATGTTATCCCACCAATCGCCCTCCCTACACCCATCCTCCCCTCTTCCCTCCCCTCCCTCTCCCATTTCCCTGTATTC
>NW_003852416.1:21559899-21561743 GCF_000181295.1 Otolemur garnettii
ATTCTGGTACAAATATCTTTATTGTATTGTGATTTTTGGTCTTCTCAATATATACCTAGTAGAGGAATTAGGATCAAATGGCAGATCTATTTTTAGTTCTCTAAGTGTTCTCCAGATGTCTTTCCAAAAGGAATGTATTAGTTTGCAATCCCACCAGAAGTGCAGAAGTGTTCCCTTTTCTCCACAACCACACCAGCATCTGTGATTTTCTGATATGGGCTAATCTTACTCGTGTTAGATGATATCTCAAGGTAGTTTTGATTTGCATTTCTCTGATGATTAAGGATGATGAGCATTTTTTCATATATCTGTAGGCCATGTGCCTGTCCTCTTCAGAGAAGTGTGTCTTCAAGTCCCTTGCCCACCCTGAGATGGGATCACTTGCTCGCTCTCTTCTTGCTAATACGTTTGGGTTCTCTGTGGATTCTGGTTGTTAAACCTTTGTCGGAGACATAACCAGCAAATATCATTCTGAGGGCTGTCTATGTGCTTTACTTACTGTGCTTTTGGCTGTGCAGAAGCTTTTTAATTTGATCCGATCCCAGAAACGTATTTTTGATGTTGCTTCAATTGCCCAGGGGGGTCCTCTTCATAAAATTTTCACCCAGGCTGATTTCTTCAAGTGTTTTCCCTACACATTCTTATATTTTTATAACTATTTTTATAGTTTCAAGTCTTAAATTTAAATCTTTAATCCAGTGAGAGTCTATATTAGTTAGTGGTGAAAGGTGTGGATCCAGTTTCATTCTACCGCAGGTTGCCAGCCAGTTCGTCCAGCACCGTTTGTTAAATAGGGAATCTTTTCCCCACTCAATGTTTTTAATTGGCTTGTCAAAGATCATATAGTGATAAGTAGCTGGGTTCATCTCTTGGTTCTCTATTCTGTTCCATACATCTACCTCTCTGTTTTTGTGCTAGTACCATGCTGTTTTGATCACTGTGGATTTATAGTATTGTCTGATGTCTGGTAGTGTGATTCCTCCTGCTTTGTTTTATTTCTGAGTAATATCTTGGCTATTCGAGTTTTTTCTGATTCCATATAAAATGAAGTATTATTTTTTCGAGATCTTTAAAGTACGACAATGGAACTTTAATAGGGATTGCATTAAAATTATTTATTGCTTTAGGTAGTATGGACATTTTAACGATGTTGATTCTTTCCAGCTATGAGCATGGTATGTTTTTCCATTTGTCAACGTTTTCAGCTATTTCTTTTTTTAGTTTTGTAGTTCTCTTTATAGAGATCTTTCACATCCTTTGCTAGGTAAACACCCAAATACTTGATCTTTGGTACTACTGTAAACGGAATAGAGTTCTTGACTGCTTTTTCAGCTTGACTATTGTTGGTATATATAAAGGCTACTGACTTGTGAGTGTTGATTTTGTAACCTGAGACATTGCTGTATTCCTTGATCACTTCTAAAAGTTTTTTAGTAGAATCCCTGCTGTTTTCCAGGTATAAAATCATATTGTCTATGAAGAGTGAAAGTTTGATCTCTTCTGATTCGATACGGATATCCTTGATTGCCTTTTCTTTCCTACGTGCGATTAGGCTAAAACTTCCATTACGATGTTAAAGAGCTATAGAGACAATGGACAACCTTGCCTGGTTCCTGATCTGAGAGGAAACAATTTCAATTTAACTCCATTCAATACAATATTGGCTATGGGTTTGCTGTAGATGGCCTCTATCAATTTGAGAAATGTCCCTTCTGTACCAATTTTCTTAAGTGTTCTGATCATGAAGGGATGCTGGATATTATCAAACGCTTTTTCTGCATCAATTGAGAGAATCATATGGTCTTTGTTTTTTAATTTGTTTATGGGATGAATTATATTTATAG
>NW_003852416.1:21561941-21572111 GCF_000181295.1 Otolemur garnettii
ATATAGGCCTGTTCAACATTTCCACTTCGTTCTGGCTAAGTTTTGGGAGGTGGCGTGCTTCCAAGTATGGGTTGATTTCCTTCAGGTTATTATATTTCTGGGAATAAAGTTTCTTGTAAAATTCGTTATGGATTTTTTGAATTTCTGAGGGGGTCTGTTGTTATTTCGTCTTTACCATTTCTGATTGATGAAATTAGAGATTTTACTCTTTTTTTTCTTTGTTAGGTTGGCCAAAGGTTTATCTATTTTATTGACCTTTTCAAAAAACCAACTTTTTGATTTATTTGTCTGTTGTATAATCCTTCTGTTTTCAATTTCATTTAGTTCTGCTCTAATTTTGGTTATTTCTTTTCTTCTACTGGGTTTCAGATTGGAGTGTTCTTCCTTTTCCAGCTGTTTGAGATGTCCCATTAAGTTGTTAACTTCCTCTCTTTCCATTCTCTTGAGGAAGACTTGCAGTGCTATGAATTTCCCTCTTAGACTGCCTTTGTACTATCCCAGAGATTCTGGTAACTCATATCTTCATTATCGTTTTGTTCCAAAAATTTGGTAATTTCCTTCTGGATCTCATCTCTGACCCACCTATCATTCAGCATGAGGTTATTTAGCTTCCATGTTTTTTTTATGAGTCTGCAGATTCCTGTTGTTACTAAGTTCAACTTTTATTCCATGATGGTCTGAGAAAATGCAAGGAATAAGTTTTATTCTTTTAAATTGGCTGAGTTAGACTTGTGACCTAAAATGTGGTCGATTTTGGAGTATGTTCCGTGAGCCAAAGAGAAAAATGTGTATTCACTTTTGTTAGGATGAAATGTTCTGTAGATGTCTGAAATCCAAATGCTGAAGTTAAGTTTAAATCTAAAATTTCTTTGCTAAGCTTCTTGTTGGAGGGCCTATCCAACACTGCCAGAGGAGTATTAAAATCTTCAACTATGATGGAGCTGGGAGAAATCAAGTTGCTCACGTTAATTAGAGTATCTCTTATAAATTGAGGTGCATTCTGGTTGTGTGCATAAATATTGATGGTTGATATCTTACTGTATTGAGTATTACCCTTGAGTAATATAAAGTGTCCATCTTTATCCTTGCTTACTTTTTTGGTTTAAAGCCTATTGTATCTGCAATAAAATTGCAACACCTGCTTTTTTCTGCTTTCCATTTGCCTGGAATATAGATGACCATCCCTTCACCCTGAGTCTATATTTGTCTTTTATGGTAAGATGGGATTCTTGTATGCAGGAGATATCTGGCCAGAGTTTTGCATCCAGTTAGCCAGGTTGTGCCTCTTTAGAAGGCAGTTTAAGCCATTCACATTGATTGAAAATATTGATAAGCCTGGTATAATTTTGGGTATTGAGTTTTTCAAAAGTCCAGTGGACATCTTTAATTCTTTTGCCACTGTGGAAGTTGGAATTTGATCAAAATTTTCTGTGTGAGTTTACTTGTATGGTGGAGGATTGTGCTGGTCATTATGGAGGATAGGTCTGAGAATATGCTAGAGGGGTGGTTTAGTTATAGCAAATTTCTTCAACATGTGAATGTCATTAAAGTATTTAATATCTCCATCATAAATGATACTCAGTTTAGCTGGATACAGAATCCTGGGTTGAAAGTGATTTTGTTTTAGGAGATTAAAAGTTGATGACTGCCCTCTTCTAGCCTGAAAGCTTTCAGAAGAGAGATCTGCAGTCATTCTAATATTCTCCCCCTTGTAGGTTATGGTTTTCTTATGTCTAGCTGCTTTCAGAATTTTCTCTATCATATTAACTTTAGTGAAGTAATTATGATGTGCCTGGGTGATGTCTTGTTCAGGTTGAGTTGTGCTGGGGTTCTGAAACTGTCTGCTATCTGAATTTCAGAATCTCTTGGCATGTCTGGAAAGTTCTTTTCCATAATTTCGTAAAGAAGAGCCTCTGTGCTTTGTGAAGCAACTTCGTCACCTTCAGGGATTCCTATAAGACAAATATTGGTTTTCTTTGAATTATCCCAGAGCTCTCTGAGAATGATCCATTTTTGGTCTCCATTTTTCTTCATCTCTGAGTGCTGGGGCACGTTCAGAAGCTTTGTCTTCAGTGTCAGAGATCCTTTCTTCTGCTTGCTCCATTCTGTTACTGAGGGATTCTACCGTATTTTTCAGATCTTTGAGGGCTGTAACCTCTTTCCTCAGTGTTTCAAAATCTTTAATCATTTCATCTTTGAAATCATTGAATTCTTGGGACAGCTTTTGAATAGTTTGAAATTCTAAATCCCTCCTTTCCTCCATTCTTTTAATCTTATTTGCTATCCAGATTCTGAACTTGATTTCTGTCATCTGTTTATGGATGGGATGGTCAATTACATCTGTTCCATCCTTCCTTGGGGGAGTTGATCTAATCTGGTTGTTCAGGTTACCAGAATTTTTCCACTAATTCTGCCCCATGCTGAATTTGCATCATTTGAAGACTGTCCCCAAACCGTTCTGCCAGTGACTGCCACCAGAGAAGATGCCGGCTTCCTCTAGTCATCCAGAAAGACAGAGTGTGTCTGCTGGAAAAGCCTCAGGGGTGTGAGCCCTATTGCCCCACTGCTGTGGCTGCTTCTCTTCATCTTGGGGTACCGCCACTCCTATGTGGTTCCCTCTCAACTGACTGTCCTCTTGCAAATCTCTGCCACTGTGCCTTGAGGACCAGGAATGTGGCTATAGCAGTCCTTGGTGCGCGTGGCCGGCATTTTCCAGCAACCTTCATCCTCGAGGAGAACATGGGGCTAGGTCAGTCCTCAATGTGCTGTGATGGGGTTTCCTGGGGGCGGGGAGCAACCAATAGCCTCACAGGGGACACGGGGCTGGGTCAGTCCTCCATGCGCTCTGCTGGGGTTTCATAGGGGGCAGGAGGGCAAGGGCAGCCTTGTTGGGATTGTGGGGCTAGGTCAGTCCTTGGTGTGCTCCACTGGTGTTTTTGGGGGGGCTGGGCAGGGGCAACCAGCAGCCTCAAGGGAACGTGGGACTGGGTCAGTCCTTGGTGCACGTTGCTGAGGTTTCCCGGGGGGCTGGGAGGGACAACCAGCAGCCTCATGGGGAATGCGGGGCTGGGTCAGTCCTTGGTATGCACCACCAGAACTTCATGGTGAGCAAGGGCCTGGGTGAGTCCTCTTTGTCTGTGGCCAGGGCTACCCAGTGGGTGTGAGAGTAAGCAGCAGCCCCGCAGTTCAGTTCTTGAGATGCAGGGTTGGGACAGGGCCCTTAGTCCTGCAGGAATGGGGGACCGCTGCTCTTGGGTCTCCTCTCACTATCTCTGCAGGCAAGGGGGGAAAGGTGGACTGGAAATTGAAAATGGCAGTGAGAACATTAGTTCTATTTTTCTGCCTGGCAAGAGGGTATTCAGTGTCCCAGCAGGGTCCCTCCAGGGGAGTAGATCCCACTATCTGTAGCTCTCACATGTGGGGTGAGATAATGGGTCCTCAGTTTATCACTCGCCTGTAGAAAACTTACAGGGGCAGATGGAGAGAAAACAGAGAGAAAAGCATAACTTTCTTGGGGGAGGGGATGGACACTTTTCCTTTGGTATGTATTATGTACCTGTAGGTTGCTTTCTAGGAGTCGCAGCTTGCCTCAGCAGAGATGTCCTGCAGATATCACTCTTCTCTCTCAGCTGGGCTTCTAGTCTTCAACTTTGCGGGTGTTTTCTGGACTTTATCCTTCCCTCTGGATGGGAGCTTCTGTTGGAGGCTGGTATCTGTTTGCCATCTTGCCCCTTCATTCTCTTTGTATTCTTTGTAAATTCTGAATATCAGCCTTTTGTGAGATACAGTTTGTGAATATTTTCTCCCATTCTTTAGATTGTCTGTTTACTCTTGATTATTTCCTTTGCTGTGCAGAAACCTTTTAGTTTAAGCAAGTCACATTGATTTATTTTTTGCAGTTTTTGGCCAGGACTGGGTTTGAACCCTCCACCTCCAGCATATGGGGCCAGCACCCTACTCCTTTGAGCTATGGGCACCGCCCACACATTTATTTATTTTAGTTGTTGCTGTATTTGCTTATGGGGTCTTACTCAAAAGTTCTTTGCCTAGGAATATGTCTAGAAGAGTTTGTCTTACCTTTTCCCTCCCTCCCTCCCTCCTTTCTCTTCTTCCTTCCTTCCTTCTTCTTTTTTTGGTAATGACAAGAGACCCTCTATTGCCTAGGCTGTTGTCAAGCAATCCTTTTGTCTCAGCCTCTCAAAGTGCTAGGATTACAAGCATGAGCTGCCACGTCTGGGCCCTACATTTCTTCTAGAACTTTTTTGGTTTCAGGTCTTACATTTAGGTTTTTAAATCCATTTTTAGTTCATTGTATATATAATAAAAGATAGGAATCCAGTTTCATTCTTCTGCATGTGGTTATACAGTTTTCCAAGCACCATTTATTAACTACAGAATTCTATCCTCAGCCTGTGCTTTTGTCTGCTTTGTCAAAAAATAAGTTCATTGTAGATAGATGGTTTTATTTTTGGATTCTCTATTTTGTTCTATTGGTCTATGTTTCTATCTTTGTATCAGTATCATGCTGTTTTGGTTACTATAGCCTTTTAGTATAACTTGAACTCAGGTAATGTGATGCTTCCAGATTTATTCATTTTGCTTAGATTGCTTTGGCTATTTGAGGTCTATTGTGCCATATGAAGTTTATAATTATTTTTTCTAGATCTGTGAGACCTGATATTGGAATCTTGATGGGAATTTTGTTGATCTATAAATCACTTTGGGCAGTGTGGAGATTTTAACAATGTTGATTCTTCCAATCCATGAACATGGGATTTTTTTTCATTCGTTTGCATTATCAATGATATCTTTCTTCAGTGTTTTATAGTTCAGGTTATAGAGATCTTTCACCTCCTTGATAAGTATGTTGCTAGGTATTTTATTTTCTTTGTGGTTATAGTAAATGGTATTGAGTTCTTTTTGTTTGTTTGTTTCTGGTTAATTTGAGGGTACAAAGAATTAGGTTGCAATGTTTTCATTTGTTAGGTGGAGTGTCTCTTATATTTGTGTCCCATCCCCAAGAGGTGTGCCCTAACACCAGCACCCTAACATTGTGCCCATTAAGTGAGAAAACACCCGTCCCTACTCCCTTAACCCCTCTCCCCACTCCTTGTTTCCCTACATCCACCTCAAATTGATTTGAGTTTTTCTCTTATGAGGGCATGTATTAGATCATCTACTGGCTTCATGTTAGTATTGATTATGTTATTAGATTCTCACTTCTCCATTCTTGTGATACTTTACTAAGAAGAATGTGTTTCAACTCCATCCAGGTAAATACAAAAGATGTATAGTCTCCATCTTTTTTAATGCCTGAATAGTATTCCATGGTATACATATGCAACAGTTTGTTAATCGATTTAGGTTGTTTCCACATTTTGGTGATTGTAAATTGAGCTGTGATAAACAATCTAGTGCAAATGTCCTTAGGATAATTTTTTTTTTCTTCTAGGTAGATGCCTAGTCATGGGATTGCAGGATCAAATGGGAGGTCTAATTGGGGTTTCTTGAGGATTCTCTATAATTCCTTCCAAAAAGGTTGTATTAGTTTGCAGTCCCTCCAAAAGTGCAAAAATATTTCCTTCTCTTCACATTACATCTGCAGCTTTGAGATTTTATGATGTAGGCTATTCTCACTGGGGTTAGGTGATATGTCAGGGTGGTTTTGATTTCATTTCTCTGAAGATCAAGGAGGTTTATCATTTTTTCAAATGTTTGTTAGTCATTTGTTTTTCTATCTTCATCAGAGAAGGTTCTGTTCATATCTCTTGTCCATTGTTAGATGGGATTGTTGCTCCTTTTTTTTTTTTTTATTAAATTGAGTTCTTTGTAGATTCCAGATATCAAAACTTTGCCAGATTCATAACATGCAAATATCTTTTCCCATTCTGAAGGTTGTCTTTTTGCTTTACTTACTATGTTTTTAGCTGTGTAGAAGCTTTTCAGCTTAAGTCCCATTAGTTTATTTTTGTTACTGTGATTGCCACTGAAGTCTTCATCATAAAATCTTTCCCCAATTCAACATCATCAAGAGTTTTTCCCATACACGGTTCTAAGATTTTTATCATTTCATGTCTTAGATTTAGATCTTTTATACATCTTGAGTCAATTTTTGTAAGTGGTGAAAGGTGTGGGTACATTTTCCATCTTTTACATGTGGTTATTATTTACTTCCAGCACCTTTTCTTGAATAGGGATTTTTTTCCCCACTGTATGTGTTTGTTTGGTTTATCAAAGATCAGATGGCAGCTAGAGACTGGTTTCATCTCTTGGTTTTCTATTAAGTTTCCTATGTCCATGTCTCTGATTTTATGCCAATACTTTGTTGTTTTGAAAACTGTGGTCTTGTAATATAACCTGAAGTCTGGTAGGGTGATGCCTCCGGCTTTGTTTTTATTGCTAACAATAGCCTTGGCTATATACATATATATATTTTTATATGGTTCCATACAAAACAAAGAACTATTTTTTTCCAGTTCTTCAAAGTATGATGTTGGTATTTTAATGGGGATTGCATTGAACCTGTAGATTGCTTTGGGTAGAGTAGACATTTTGACACTGTTGCTTCTTCTCAGCTGAGAGCATGGTATAGTCTTTCATTTGTTAATATCTTTGGCTTCTTTTCTTTGGATTTCATAATTCTCTTTGTAAAGATCCTTCACCTCTTTTCTTAGGTACATTCTTAAGTATTTCATTTTCTTTGTAGCTACTGTGAAGGGAATCATGTCCTTGATTTGCTTCTCAACTCTGCTGTTATTGGCGTATCTGAAGGCTACTGATTTGTGGACATTGATTTTAGACTCTGAGACATTACTGTATTGCTTGATCACTTCCAGGAGTTTTGTGGTTTAGTCTCTGTGGTTTTCTAAGTATAAGATCATATCAGCAGCAAAGAGAAAGAGTTTGAACTTTATATCTTTCTCTTGCCTGATTGCATTAGCTAGAACATCTAGCACTATGTTGAATAGTAGTGGTGATAGTAGACATCCTTGTCTGGTTCCAATTCTAAATGGATGAGTTTTTAGTTTTACTCCATTTAGTATGATATTAGCTGTGAATTTGCTATAGATGGATTCAATCAGTTTAAAAAATGTACCACCTATGCCTATTTTCTTAATTGTTGTTGTCAGAAAAGGATGCTGAATTTTATCAGATGCCTTTTCTGCTTCTATTGAGAGAATCATATGGTCTTTGTTTTTGTTTCTGTTGATAGGGTGAGTTACATTTATGCATTTGAATATGTTAAACCAGTTTTGCATCCCTTGGATGAAGCGTACTTGATCATGATGTACAATTTTTTTAATGTGTAGCTGCAATCTTGTTAGTTAAGATTTCATTGAGTATTTTTTCATGAATATTCGTTCGTGAAATTGATCTGTAATTCTCCTTTTTGGTTGGGTCCTTTCTTGGTTTTGGTATCAGGGTGATGTTTGCTTCATGGGACATGTTAGGAAATATTCCTTCTTTCTCAATGTTTTGGAATAGGTTCTGCCGTATAGGTATAAGCTCATCTTTGAAGGTTTGATAGAATTCTGGCCTGAAGGCATATGTTCTAGGGTGCTTTTGTTGTTGTTGTTGTTGTAAGCTTTTTTTTTTTATTGCTTCTTCAATATCAGTGCTTGATACTGGTCTGTTCAAGAGATATGGTTCTTCCTAGTTAAGTCTAGGGAGATGGTGTGATTCCAGTTATCCCCATGTCCTCCACATTGTCAAATTTCTGGATATAGAGATATTTTGTAGTAATCAGAAATAATTTCTTGTATCTCTGTGGTATCAGTTGTTTCCCTTCTGATTGAGGTTATTAGAAATTTTATTTTTCTGTTTTTAGTTAACCTGGCCAATGGTTTATTAATTTTACTTATCTTTTCAAAGAACCAACTTTTCGTTTCATCAATTTTCTGAATGATTCTTTTTTTTTAAATTTCATTTATTTTTGCTTTAATTTTGGTTATTACTTTTCTTCTGGCAGATTAGGGATTGGATTGCTCTTCATTTTCCATTTCATTAAAATGATTCATTAGGTTATTGATGTGTCCTCTTTCTGTTTTTCAGATGTAGGCATCTAACCTGATAAATGTCCCTCTTATGACTGCTTTTGCAGTGTCCCACAGGTTTTGGTAGCTGTGTTTTCATTGTTGGTATGTTTGAGGAAGTTAATAATTTCCTCCTCTCTTTCTCCCTTTACCCACCTGTCATTCAGCATAAGGTTGTTTAGTTTCCATGCATTGGTGTGGCTATGAAAAAATATGTTGGAGTTGAGTTTCACCATTATTGCCTTGTGGTCTGAGAAGACACAAGTTATAAATTCAATTCTTTTGATTTTGTTGAGGTTTGATTTATGTTCTAGCAGATGATCTATTTTGGAGAATGTTCCATGGGCTAAGGAGCAGAATGTATATTCCTTAGCTTTGGGATGGTGTGTTCTGTATATGTCTATTAAGCACATTTGTTCTAGGGTTGTGTTTAAGTACCTTGTACCTTTTAAAATTTCTGTTTAGATGATCTCTCCAACTCTATAAGAGAGAGAGTAAAGTCCTTAGTGATTATAGTGTTATAGGATGTCATATTGCTCAGCCCAATAAATGTCTGTTTCATAAGTCTGGGAGCATTTAAGTTGGGTGCATAAATATTTAGAATTGAAATGTCCTCTTATATTGTTCACTTGACCAGTATAAAGTGTCCTCTTTGTCTTTTTTGACTTTAGTTGCTTTAAAACCATTTGTATCTGAAAATGAGATTGATATTCTTCCTTTCTTCTGATTTCCATTTGCTTGAAAAATTATTTTCCATCCCTTCACCCTGAGTCTTGTTTTGTCCTTCATATCTAGATGTGTTTCCTAGAGAGAGCATATGGATATTCTTTGCTTTTTTAATCCGATCAGCCAGCCTGTGCCTCTTAAATGGGAAATTCATGCCATTAATATTTATAGAGAAAATTGATAGGTGTGGTGGAGTTCTATTCATCTTATTTTGTGAAAGTCTACTGCCCAGTTTTATCCTTTGCATCACTGTGGAAGGTAGGTTTTGTCCTGTAGTTTGTGGATATTTACTTTCCTGGTGGTCCATCATGATGTTCCCTGTGGAGAAAGGGTCTAAGTATTTCCTGTGGAGCTGGTCTTGTTGTGGTCAGTTTCCTCAATGTTTTACTATCAGTTAAAGATTTGATTTCTCCGTCAAATTTAAAGCTTAGCTTAGCAGCATGCAGCATTCTGGGCTGAAAATTGTTTTATTTAAGAGGTTAAAGGTAGATGACCATTCTCTTCTGGCTTGAACAGTTTCAGTTGAGAAGTTCACTGTCACCCTGATGGATCTGCCTCTGTAGGTCAATGGGCACTTATTCCTGGCTGCTTGCAGTATTTTATCTTTTCTCTTGACTTTGGACCAGTTCATGACAATGGATGCTGAAGAAACTGAGTTGAGACAACCTGGGGTTCAATATCACTCTGAAAGCAGTGTGTTGTAATCTTTGGTGATATTTGGGAAATTTTCATTTATGATATCCTCTAGTATAGCTTTCAATCCTCTGGGGGCATTCTTCTTCCCTTTTTGGGATACCTGTAAGTTGTATGTTTGAACACTTTATGAAGTCTCATAATTCTCTGAGCTAACATTGTCCTTTCTCTTTCTTATTTTCTGCCTCTTCAGCTGCCTCCATTAGCTCAAGAGCTTGATCCTCTAGTTCTGAGATTCTTTCTTCTCCATGTTCTAATCTGTTTCTGATACCTTTTACTGCATCTTTAAGTTTCCTGATTGACTGCTTTAATTCTTTAAGATATGCTATATCCTTTACATATTCTTCATATCTTTCATTTCTTATTTGGTTCTATTTTTGGATTTCCTTTTGATTGTTTTCCACTTTTCAACAATTTCCTTCATTGTTTTTGTCATACATATTTTAAATCCCTTTTATATCAATTCTATCATTTCTTTATAGATGGAATCCTCTGCAGTAGCTACTTCATGGTTCCATGGGGGGGGGGTATTTGCTCTGTTCTGCTTTTTCATGTTGCCAGGATTTTTCTTTTGGTTCCTCCTCATGAATGTTTTCTTTATTTTTCTTTTCTTTTTATTTTATTAAATCATAGCTGTGTCCATCAATGCAATCATGGGGTACAATGTGCTGGATTTATATACCATTTGAAATATTTTTGTCAAACTGGTTGACATAGC
>NW_003852416.1:21572584-21613994 GCF_000181295.1 Otolemur garnettii
AGTAGGGCTGAGTACATTGGATACTTTTTCTTCCATTCTTGAGATACTTTGCTAAGAAGAATATGTTCCAGCTCCATCTGTGTAAACATGAAAGAAGTAAAGTCTCCATCTTTTTTAAGGCTGCATAATATTCCATGGTATACATATACCACTATTTACTAATCTATTCATGGGTTGATGGGCATTTGGGCTTCTTCCATGACTTACCAATCATGAATTGGGCTGCAATAAACATTCTGGTGCAAATATCTTTGTTATAAAGTGATTTTGTTCTTCTGGATAATACCTAGTAGAGGAATTGTAGGATCGAATGGCAGGTCTATTTTTTAGATCCCTAAGTTATAACCAAACATCTTTCAAAAAGGAATGCATTAGTTTACATTCCCACCAGCAGTGCAGAAGTGTTCCCTTTTCTCCACATCCACACCAACATCTCTGGTTGTGGGATTTTGTGATGTGGGCTAATCTTACTGGGGTTAGATGATATCTCGGAGTGATTTTGATTTGCATTTCTCTAATGATTAAGGATGATGAACATTTTTTCATGTGTCTGTAGGCCGTGTGCCTGTCTTCTTCAAAGAAGTTTCTCTTCAAGTCCCTTGCCTACCCTTCAGATGGGATCACTTGTTCCTTTCTTGTTAATACGTTTGAGTTCTTTGTGGATTCTGATTATTAAACCTTTGTTGGAGACACAACCTGAAATACCCTCTCCCAGTCTGAGGGCTGTCTGCTTGCTTTACTTACTGTGTTCTTGGCTGTGCAGAAGCTTTTTAGTTTGATTAGGTCCCAGTAATGGATTTTTGGTGTTGCTTCAATTGTCTGGGGGGGGGTCTTCCTCATAAAATATTTGCCCAGGTTGATTTCAAGTGTTTTCCCTACACTTTCTTCTAATATTTTTATAGTTTCATGTCTTAAGTTCAAATCTTTAATCCAGTGAGAGTCTATCTTAGTTAATGGCGAAAGGTATGGGTCCAGTTTCAGTCTTCTACAGGTCTCCATCCAGTTTGCCCAGCACCACTTGTTAAATACAGAATCTTTTCCCCACTGAATGTTTTTAATTGGCTTGTCAAAGATCAAATAATGGTAAGTAGCTGGGTTCATCTCTTGGTTCTCTATTCTGTTCCGTACATCTACCTCTCTGTTTTTGTGCCAGTACCATGCAGTTTTGATCACTATCTATTTGTAGTATAATCATAGGTCTGGTAGCATGATTCCTCCGGCTCTGTTTTTATTTCTGAATAATGTCTTGGCTATTTGAGTTTTTTTCTGATTCCATATAAAATGAAGTATTATTTTTTTTTTGAGATCTTTAAAGTATGACAGGGGTGCTTTAATAGGGATTTCATTAAAATTGGATATTGCTTTGGGTAATATGGACATTTAAAGAATGTTGATTCTTCCCAACCATGAGTGTGGTATGTTTTTCCATTTGTTAACATCTTCAGCTATTTCTTTTCTTCGTGTTTCATAGTTCTCTTTATAGATATCTTTCACAACCTTTGTTAGGTAAACTCCCCCAAATTTATCTTCTTTGGCACTACTGTGAATGGAATAGAGTCCTTGACTGTTTTTTCAGGTTGACTGTTGGTATATATAAAGGCTACAGATTTATGAGTGTTGATTTTGTAACCTGAGACACTGATGTATTCCTTGATCACTTCTAAGAGTCTTTTAGTGGAATCCCTGGTGTTTTCCAGATATACAATCATATCATCTGTGAAGAATAAAAGTTTGATCTATTCTGACCCTATATGGATAGCCTTGATCACCTTTTCTTGCTTAATTGCAATAGCTAAGATTTCCATTACAATGCTGAAAAGCAGTGGAGACAATGGACACCCTTGCCTGGTTCCTGATCTGAGTGGAAATGATTTCAATTTAACTTCATTCAATACGATATTGGCTGTAGGTTTGCTGTAGATGGCCTCTATCCTTTTAAGAAATGTCCCTTCTATACCAGTTTTCTTAAGTGTTCTTATCATGAAGGGGTGCTGGATATTATCAAAAGTTTTTTCTGCATCAATTGAGAGAATTGTATGGTCTTTGTTTATGTGATAAATTATATTTATATATTTACGTATGTTGAACCAGCCTTGAGACCCTGGGATAAAACCCACTTGGTTTCGGTGTATAATTTGTTTGATGTATTGCTGGAATCTGTTTGCTAGGATCTTGTTGAATATTTTTACTTCGATATTCATTAGGGATATTGGTCTGTAATTTTCTTTTCTTGTTGGGTCCCCTGGTTTGGGCATCAAGGTGATGTTTGCTTCATAGAATGTATTGGGTAGTATTTCTCATATTTTGGAAAAGGTTAAGTAATATAGGTGCTAGTTCCTCTTTAAAGGTTTGATAGAATTCTGATGTGAAGCTATCTGGTCCTGGGCTTTTCTTTTTAGGGAGATTTTGTATAGTTGATGCTATTTCAGAACTGATATACACCTGTTCAATGTTTCCACTTGATTCTGGCTAAGTCTAGGAAGGTGGCATGCTTCCAAGTATTAGTGTATTCCTTTAAATTTTCATATTTCTGGGAATAGAGTTTCTTGTAATATTCATTAAGATATTTTTGAATTTCTGAGGAGTCTGTTGTTATTTCTTCTTTGTCATTTCTGATTGATGAAATTAGAGATTTTACTCTTTTATTCCTGGTTAGGTTAGCCAAAGGTTTATCTATTTTATTGATCTTTTTTAAAAAATCAACTTTTTGATTCATTGATCTGTTATATAATCCTTTTGTTTTCAATTTCATTTAATTCTGCTCTAATTTTTGTTATTTCTTTTCTTCTCCTGGGTTTTGGATTGGAGTATTCTTCCTTTTCCAGCTACTTGAGATGTCCCATTAAGTTGTTAACTTTCTCTCTTTCCATTTACTAGAGGAAGGATTGCAGTGCTATAAATTTCCCTCTTAGGACTGCCTCTGTAGTATGCCAGAGGTTTTGGTAATTCATGTCTTCATTATTGTTTTGTTCCAAAAATTTGGTAATTTCCTTCTTAATCTCATCTATAACACAGGTATCATTCAGCATATTTAATTTCCATGTTTTTATATGAGTCTGTAGATTCCTGTTGTTACTGAGTTCAACTTTTATTCCATGATGGTCCAGAAGATGCAAGGAATAATTTCTATTCTTTTCGATTTGCTGAGGTTAGACTTGTGACCTAAGATGTGATCTATTTTGGAGGATATTCCATGGGCTGTTAAAAAGAATGTGTATTCAATTTTGTTAGGATGAAATGTTCTGTAGATGTCTGTTAAATCCAATTGTTGAATGGTTAATTTTAAGTCTAAAATTTCTCTGCTGAGTTTCTTATTGGAGGATCTATCCAACATTGCTAAAAGATTGTTAAAATCTCTGACTATTATGATGCTGGAGGAAATCAAGTTACTCATGTCTGTTAGGGTCTCTCTTATAAATTGAGGCACATTCTGGTTGGGTGCATAAATGTTAATAATTGAAATCTCATCATGTTCAGTGTTATCCTTAACAAATAGAAGTGTCCATACTTGTCTTTCCTTACTTTTGTTGGTTTTAAGCTTATTGTATCTGCAAATAAATTTGCAACACCTGCTTGTTTCTGATTTCCATTTGCCTGAAATATAGATGACCATCCCTTTACCCTGAGACTATATTTATCTTTTAAGATAAGATGAGATTCTTGTATGCATCAGATATCTGGCCTGAGCTTTTGTATCCAGTCACCCAACCTGTGCTTCTTTAGAGGACAATTTAAACCATTCACATTAATTAAGAATATAGACAAGCCTGGTAGAACTTTGGGTATCGAGTTTTTCGAAAGTCCAGTGAACATTTTTAATCCTTTCACCACTGTGGAAGCTGGAATTTGATCAAAAGATTCTGAGTGAGTTTACTTTGGTGATAGAAGATTGCGTTGGTCATTATGGAGGAAAGGTCTGAGATTATCCTGGAGAGCTGGTTTAGTTATGGCAAATTTCTTCAACATGTGAATCTCATTAAAGTATTTAATTTCTCCATCAGAAATGAAACTCAGTTTAGCTGGATACAGGATCCTGGGTTGAAAGTGATTTTGTTTTAGGAGATTAAAGGTCAATGACTAGCTTGAAAGGTTTCAGCAGAGAGATCTGCAGTCATTCTAACATTCTTCACCTTGTAGTTTATGGTTTTCTTATATCTGGATGCTTGCAGAATTTTCTCTTCACATTAACTTTGGTGAAGTTAATTATAATGTGTCTGGGAGATGCCTTAGTTGAGTTGAGTCATGCTAGGGTTCTGAAATTGACTGCTATCTGAATTTCAGAATCTCTTGGCATGTCTGGAAAATTCTCCTTGATTATCTCAAGGAGTGAAGCATCTGGACTTTTTGAAGCCACCTCATTGTCTTTAGGAATTCTTATAAGGCAAGTATTCATTTTCTTCATATTATCCCAGAGCTCTCTGAGAGAATGATCCATTTTTGCTCTCCACTTCTCTTCCACTTTGAGCTTTTGGGAGCATTCAAAAGCTTTGCCCTTGATGTCAGAAATCCTTTGTTCTGCGTGCCTCATTCTGTTACTGAGGGATTATACTCTATTCCTCAGATCTTTAAAGACTGCACGTTCTTATCTCAATGTGTCAAAATCTTTGGTGATTTTGTCTTTGAATTCTTGAGACAACTTTTGAAATCCTTTTTAAATTTCTAATTCCAACATTACCTCTATTCTATTAATCTTATTTGCAATCCTAATTCTGAATTCGATTTTTGACATCTCAGCCATTTGTTTATGAATGGGATCTTCTGGTGTGTTTGCCATTTTGTCCCTTTGGGGAGGTGATCTACTCTGATTATTCATGTTGCCAGAGTTTTTCCACTGATTCCATCCTGTGATTATTTTACACCATTTGGCGAGATTAGCAGATAAGGTGAAGTTGGTTTAGGGGCTCCTGAGTAGGAATTAACCAGCCCTTTGTCCAAGAGCTGTGACTGGTGTCTGTACCTTTTCCCCTAGAGCTTTGTAAAGGAGCCATACAGTGCTATGGCATGAGACACTGGGGACCTGCTTGGGTGGTGGGGCTAAGTGGCTGTGTCTTGTTTTCAGCTGGTATCTGTCCAATCCTAGTGAATCAGTAACTCTGGGTTGAAGTCTCAGCTGTGGAGAAATACCAGCACCTAAGTCCCCCCTCTCCCCTTGGGCAACAACTGGAAAAGGAAAATCAAACCTTCCCACAACCACATACCCAGGGTACCAGTTTGGATAGTCCTCAGGTGATTGGCCCAGGTCAAGAATTCCAAATCATTGTCTCAGTCAGCACCCAGTCTCAAGTGAGAGAGTTCAAAATGTCTCCAGCAACTAGATAGAAGGGGTCTGCTGGCAGCTCGAGTATGATTTGCTATGGTGCTCCATGGATTCTGAAGGATTTACCCAGCAAATGAGTTAGTCTGGGAAGGTTGATGCCTCCTTCCCCACCTTATACCTCTGTCATACCCGTCACTTGTAACCCTGCAGGGCTGTGGCCTAGTTCCCTCCAATGAGCAGATGTTTCAGGGGTTTGCACCTGCCTAAGTTACAGGGACATCTGTGTCTCCTCAGCCAAACCACTGCACTCTGCCCCTAGCCAGCAGGGGGAGCTGAAGCCTGACAACCTCGTTTGCTTAATGGAAGCTGGGGAAGTTCACTCAGTTCCAGCCCTGCCCCAGATTGATGCTGCTGCCAATTATATTCTCGCAGAATTAGTGTTTCTGTCCCAGCTATATTCCCTGCAGGCCAGGTGCTGTTTGAGTTCACAGAAACTGCAACTCAGCCCTGCCCTATGCCACTGCCATTGTGCCAGTTCTCAGGGACCTGGCATCTCTGTCTCTGTTGAACTTTGGGTTGGGGCGGGTGTGGTTAGAGCTCATGTTCAGCTCACAGTTATTTCCTCTCCATGGGCTGGTGCTGTTGCCCGGCCTACTTTTGTCTCAGCTATTTTCCCCTGGGGACCAGGTGGTTCTTAGGTCCACTAAAGCAGCACTTCTGACTAAGCCCCACCCTGGGAGTATGCCATCTCTGCTCAAGTATTCTAGTCTCTGGCCCCACCACACCCTGCCTGGTCAGGTACTCATGGAGTACAGACTCATGGAGTCTGTGTTTCTGTTCCAGATCTGTTCCGCCAGGAGCTGCCACAGGAATAGCAGCCTGTCTTTCTCTGACTGCCAAGAGAGACGGGGAGTGTCTCTCCAATATATCGTATTGTTGGATGTCAGCCTATTGTTCCTGCTGCTGCTGCTGCTGCTCTGTAGTGCCTCTCCCTCTCCTACATGGCTCCCTCAGTCCACTGTCCTCTCTTTACACCCCTGCCACAGAATCAGCAGAGACCTGCAACAGCCCACACCTTGTCCATACCTCTTGAGAAAATGCCAAGAATCTGGACTCCAAGTGGGACAGGCTTCCAAACTTCAGGGTGAGAATGGAGGGGAATGCTAGGAGTTCAGAATTGCAGGTAAAGAATATATACAGTTTTATACCTGGCAGGAGACTGCCATGGCACACTAGCAGTTACTTTCTAGGGAAAGAGCTCCAGTTTTTAGAGGGTCTCTCTGTTGGGATAAAATAGCAGGAGGTCTGAACTCTGCTCAATTCTTTGTAGAAAGTATACCAGAAGCTGTTCTTTTAGGGGAAGGGCTCCCGTCTGCTTGGCAATGGATTTTGTACCCATCGTTTGTTTCCTTGGGGTCACAGCTTGCCTCAGCAGGGTTGATGTGCATTCTTCAACCTTCTCTCTTGGCTCAACTTGCTTGCTAAACTCTGTCCTTTAACTCTCTTTCTGGATGGGAGCCTCTTTGGAAAGCTGGCTCTAGTCGGCCATCTTGCCCCTGTCCCCCTATGAATGTTTTCTTTTTGTCTGCTTTCTTCTCATACTTTTTCCTTTCACTTCCCCATTCTCTTTAAATCACCTCATCTTGGTGCTTATGTATTGGATTGTTCTTTTGGTATAGGACCAAAAGGAAGAGACACATGAAGAGAGAGAAGAGAGAAAATATAGAAAAGATGAAAAGAAAAAGAAAAAGGGGGAAGTAAAAGGAAAGATCATAAAGAGAAAGACAGGAGTAATAGTGGCATTCAGCATTGTGCTTTGACCCATACCCACCATTCTGGGCCTCTGGGAGGCTTAAGATCAGGAATTACTTACTGGCCTGAGCAAAAACAAGACCCCACCTCAATCAAAGAGAGAAGAAAAAAAACCACCAGTATGTTACAGTGGAGGACCTATCAATAGTGTTCTTCCAATGCCAAAACTAGAAGAACACCCTCGTCTAGGGAACAAGGTCTCCTTGAGCCAGGTCTCCTACCCCAGGCCTCAGAGTGAGGCTCTGTCTCATAAATGGAATACAGATTGACAAAGAATAAAACAATCATAAAACACATCAGAAAAAATAAAATAATAATGATAAAAGTATATGAAGTGAATTGAAAATAAAATTATATAAGATGTAAAAAGGGGGTGGTATATCTTAATTATTTCAGAAATTTATGTGGGAAAGATAAGAAAATTAGAAAATCTTTACAAAAAGAAAGGAGATAAGTATGAATAAAAGGAGGAATAAAAGAGGAATAGAAACCCTAGCAAAAATGGAATCCTAATTATTTAGGAAAGTAAAAATGGAAAAACAAAAATACAATAAGACCAAACTAGCCAACCCAGCAAAAAACCTTAAGGAAGAAAATTAGAAAAAATTTAGAGTAACAAGAGCAGGAAACCTAGCAAAAATGGAGCCCTTACTATTGAAGAAAGAGACAATGAAGAAGTATAAATACAACAAAAAAGAGGAAAATCTGGGGAAAATTGAAAAAAAAAAAGAAAAAAATATTGCCTGGATAATAGGCAATGTTCTTAGGTATGAGATGCCAATTATGATGCTGATACTTCTGTATAAGTTGGGGCCTGGAAGCCACAATCTTCCCAAGGAGACCTGGTCACATGTTCCTGATTTCTTTGCCCTCAATCCCTGCAGGATTGGGAACCTGAAGCTCTTGTCAGCCTACTTAATCAACATGCCTAGACCTTTCCAAATAGCATCCCTTGGTCATGTAGTGGCTTTCCCAGGAAAGCGTGTTTCATTCAAGTATCCCCACGGGTGGCTGCCCAGGGCAGCAGGTGCACCATAAACGACCGTGCACTAGGTCCCTGTGGGCTGTTAGACTGTTCCTCCTAGGCAGCTCTCCCACAATGCTCCCACAATTCAGGAGCTTGCCCAAGCTCTTCCAAGGTAACTCCAACAAGTGAGACCAGGTCCAAAAAACAAAAAAACGAACAACCAGAAACACCACCAAACTGGTCAGTCTCTGCTGGTATATAAGCACTCGCCTTCTGTGCTGATTCTCCACTGCTCTTTATTGGCTCCTAGAGTCTCCTGCTGCCTCCCTGTGCCCCTGAAGTAATGTTTCTGGGAAGCCTCCACTCCCACCCCACCCCCGCTCCCCAACCAGATGTGGATGAAGACGGTTCTATTTTTTTCTAAGACAAATCATACATTAGGCAACAAAACAACTCTACTGTCTGCTAAGGAGATGTCTCTAGTCCTCCATCTTGCTCCACCTCTGGTATTGAATTCTTGGTTTTACTTTTACTTGTTATTAATCTATAGAAATTGTATTTAAAATGCTATTGATTTTTGTACATTAATTAACTGAATTTATTTATCAATTCCAGGAGTCTTTTGGTGGAGTTTTAGGGCATAAAACCATATTATTGGCAAACAGGGATAATTTGACCCCCTCTTTCCTTATTTGGATGCTCTTTATTTCTTTGTCTTGCCTGATTGTGCAGGCTAGGACATCCTGTGCCATGTTGAATAGATGTGGTGACAGTGGTTATCATTGTCTTGTTCTGGTTCTTAGAGGATATGCTTTCAGCTTTTATCCTTTCACTATGATGGCCATCTGTTTATCATATACTGATCTGTTAAGTAAGTTCACACACTTGCCACCATGCACTTTTGTTGGCAGCACTGTATGAATAACTTAATAGGATTCTCTCCTTGATGTTGTGGAATAGTTTCAGTAGAATGGATGCCAACTCTTCTTTGTAGATCTGGTAGACTATCACTGTGAATTCTTCTGGTATGGGAATGTTTTGGTAAGGTGGGAGAGTTTTTAATTACTGTTTTGATCTTATCACAAATTATTGGTCTATTTAGGATTTCTATATTTCTTCCTGATTCGAGCTTAGGAGGTCTTGTATTTCCAAAAATGTATCTATTTCCTCTAGATTTTCTAGCTTGTATATGTAAGTTTTTGTAGTAGTCATGGATGATATTTTGCATTTCTGTGGTATCAGTTGTAATGTCTCTTTTTTCATTTCTTTTTGAGTTCATTTCTGGTTAATATAGCTAGACATCTATTTATTTTATTTATCTTTTCAAAGAACCAATGTTTTTGTTTTGGTGATCATTTGTATTTTTTTTGGTATCCAATTTATTGATTTTCTGAGAGTTGTTTTGTTGCCTATATATGTTCTTTCTTTTCTTCTGCTATCTTCGGGTGTGGCTTGTTCTGCTTTTTTCTAGTTCCTTGAGGGGACATTCGGGTGTTAATTTGTGATTTTTCTGTCCTTTTGATGTAAGCATTTAAGGCTATGAATTTTTTTCTTAATACTGATCTGTATCCCATAAATTTTGTATCATTGAGTCACGATTGTCATTCAGTTTGAAAAATCCTTTGATTTCCATGATCTTTAGTAGATTTGAGAGTTCCTCTTGGAGTTGGTTTATAGATTTATAGGTTTAGTTTGCTGTGGTCTGATAAGATATATGAGATGATTTTTTTTTTAATTTTCTGAGAGTTGTTTTGGTGCCTAATGTATGATCTGTCTTTGAAAAATGTCCCATATGCTAATGAGAAAGATGTATATTCTGCACTTGTTAGGTAGAATGTTCTGTAGATATCTGTTAGGTCCATTTGTTCTAGAGTCCTGTTTAAGTCCAGTGTTTCTTTATTGATCTGTCTACTTCTGCCAGTGGAGTGTTCCAGTCCCCAGCAATTATGCCACTGCTGTTTATTTCTTTGCTTAGGTTTAGCAGAATTTGATTTATGAATATAGGAACTCCTGTTTTGGGTGATTACAAGGTCTGATAGTTAAGTTCATGAACTCATCCTACATGAGTAGGATGCAACATAAAAAAAGTGCTACATACCTCATTGCTGAATATCACTACCATCAACTTTGAAATACTCTCCTTGGGAAGCTATGCAGCAACACCAGCACCTAGTCCATGCTTCAGAGCAATTTTGGAACTCTTTTTCTGGAATGACCATCAGAGCTGTCATCATATGAAATCTGACAAGTAAGTCACTTGCTACTGTGTGCTTAATACTGACAGCACTGTATAAATAGCTTGGTAAGATTTCATAACTTTAGTATATCAGTGTCTCACAGCTGTGTTTGTGCTGATGTGTAGCAGTGTCTTGCTGAGTGGCATTCAAAATTGTTGTTGCATTTTTTGGTGTGTGCTGTATCATGATAGTTTTTTTTGAGACAGAGCCTCAAGCTATCCCACTGGGTAGAGTGCCATGGCTTCACAGCTCAGAGCAACCTCCAACTCCTGGGCTCAAGCGAGTCTCCTGCCTCTGCCTCCCAAGTAGCTGGGACTACAGGTGCCCGCCACAACGCCTAGCCATTTTTTGGTTGCAGCCATCATTGTTGTGGCCGGGCCGGGCTGGGGATTCGAACCCACCACCTTAGGTGTATGTGGCTGGTGCCTTAGCCGCTTGAGCTACAGGCGCCGAGCCTATGATGATAGTTTTGATGGTCATTCCAGAAAAAGAGTTCCAAAATTATTTTGAAGGGTGGGATAGGCACTGGTGTTGTTGCATAACTTCCCAAGGGGAGTACTTTGAAGGTGACCATAGTGATCTTTAGTAAAGAGATATGTAGGACTTTTTCTTGGATGAGTTGGCAAATTTGATTATCAGAACTTGTATGTATTTGGGATTATTATATCTTCTTTCATAATTGCTCCCTTTCTCATTATATAATGACCATCTTTGTCTTTTACCATTGTTCTTTTAAAGTCTTTTTTATCTGATATGAGAATAGCTACTCTCACTCATTTTTGGTTTCCATTCATGTGGAATATTTTTTTTCCTTTCTTTTACCTTGAGTCTCTGAGTATCCTTGCAAGTTAGATGGATTTCTTGGAGACAATATATATAATTAGAGTTTTTTTTTTAAAAATCTATTCAGCTAGTTTGTATCTTTTAAATGGAGTATTAAGACTGTTTACACTCCATGTTAGTATTGATATATGAGATACTGTTCTATTCATCATATTGAGTGATACCTAGTTGCTTTGTTTTCCCTCTTGTGCTAATGTTTCATAAGAGTTGTGGGCTTTAACTTTTGGGTGTTTTTATATTGGTTGGTACAATTTTTCTTTTCCATGCACACATATAGAGCACTTTTCAGCATTTCCTGTAGGGCAGGTCTAGTGTTAACAAATTCCAATTAGTGTTTTCTGTTCTGGGAAAGACCTTATTTCTCTTTCATTTATGAAGTGTAGTTTTGTAGGCTACAAATTTCTTGGCTGGTAGTTATTGTGTTTAAGCACACTACAATTGGGACTCCAGTCCCTTATGGTTTGAAAGGTTTCTGCTGAGAGGACCAATGTTAGTTTCATGGGTTTTTTCTTTTGTAAGTAACATGTTTTGCCTCACAGCTTGTACAGTTTTCTCCTTCACTTTGACTTTGGTCCAGCTGATGTCTTGATGATGTTCTATTTGCTATGTATCTTCCAAGTGTTTGATGACCATCTTATTTATATATGGATATCCAAACCTCTAGAAATGCCAGGGAAGTTTTCCTTTTTTATTCTATCAAATAGGTTTTTCAGGCTTATTGCTTTTCCTTCTTCTCCCCCCAGGAATACCTATAATTCTTATATTTGCTTGTTTTACATAATCCCATACTTCTCACATCTATTGCTCATTCTTCTTTGCTATTTTTTCAACATTTTTTACTGACTCAATAACTTCAAAATGCTTGCCTTCAAGCTCTGGAATTCTTTTTTCTGCTTGATATAGCCTAGTGTTAATGCTTTCTGCTGTGTTTTACAATGCCCTAAATGACTCATTTCTTAAAGTTCTGTTATCTCTTTTCTATTGTCATCTATCTCTTTTGTGCATTTTTTGTTCATATCCTGAATTATGTTTTTGGTTTCTTTGAGGTGATTTTCTACCATCTCCTCAATTCCATTCATCTTATTTGTCATATCTGAATTACATATCTGTCATTTCAAGAATTCCTTTTGGTTGGAGTTCACTATTGGAGAGGTGTTGTGATCCTTTGGGTATATTGACAAAACCTGGTTTTTCATGCTGTTTCCTTGTCATCTGGGACTTCTTTCAACTCTAAATATAGCAGATATAATACACCTGTTTCCCTCTGCTGGCACCTCTGTTCCTGAGTAAAGATAAGGTTGTCTGTTGTGTGGCATACTTGGGTCCTACTGTGTGAGCTCTACTAGGTAGGAGAGAGGTGGGTGCACTGTGAGCCTTTAATGCTGCTGCTCTGTCACATCTCACCTATTTTCCTGTGGTATTACTTCCCTGGTATTTCTAGAGGTTTAGATATCCACGTATAAGATGGTCATCAAATACCTGGAAGATATATAGCAAATAGGATATTATCAAGGCATATAGTCATCAGCTGGACCAAAGTCAAAGTGAAAGAGAAAATCTTACAAACCGCAAGACAAAACAACTTATTACTTATAAAAGAAAACCCATAAGACTAACAGCAGACCTCTTAGCAGAAACCTTCAAACCAGAAAAGATTGGGTCCCATTTGTAGTTTTCTTAAATAGAATAACTGCCAGCCAAAAATTTTGTATCCTGGCTGCTGTGGCAGACTGTCCCCTATTGCTAAATGCACGTGCATGGTGGTGTGAGTTAGGTTGGCTGACAGGATAGGGCTTGTGAATGGGGTAGAGGAGGTCTGCTGAGCATAGTGCACATCTAGCTGACTTGGGTGACCAAGATGCCTGGTGTGTAGGTGGGATGAGGTTTGGGCAAAGTATGGAACAAATTGCAGGTCCAGAGGGCACAGAGCAGAGTGGGGATCTCCATTGTGGGTCAGAAATCATGTATGAGGCATGCTGAACTTTGAAACATACTGGACCCACAGGTCCATAGGGCATGGTGCTCACATATATGTGGTGGGGTAGCCATTGGATAGGGCATGAAGGCAGGAGAGGGAGCATGTAGGGTGGTGTACTGGGGTCACCTGTGCAGAACAGTGAAGGTCCATGGCTTGTAGATCCAAAGGTAGTGGCTGTGCTGGACTTTATCCTTTCAGGCAGTGACATTGACAGTGGTCTAGTTGCCCCAATAGTGAGTGGTGGTTTCTGAGGGCTATGAGTGTGTGCTCCACCCAGGTTCTGTAGGAAGGGCATCTGAGCAAGATCATCTAAGCTATAGCAGTGGGCACCAAGCCACAGTCTTCTGCTCTGCCTAGGCCTCCTGGTGGCAGCAGCAGTGTGGGTGCACTTCACTTGGTCATGAAGTACACATGAGTGCTGGGTTTCTCTACTCCCTGTTCAACTGGCAGAGGTAACAGTCACAGATCTGACCCCTGGGAAAAAGTGTTATGGTATTTTATAGTTGGGATATTAAAATGGCACCAGCCACAGTGCCCAGGGCTCACAAGGCAGCCATCCCTTCTCTCCAGAGTAATGTAGGTGCACAGCCTCTAGTCAGGCCTCTGTGTCAGTCTAGAGTCCTACTGTAGTGGAGATGCCCTTCCACTGCCCCAGTTACAGTATCCTCAGGGGAAGTATGGAAGCTGGATTTTCTCCTCTATCTCTTTCCTGTGTGTGGGGGGTGCCTTCCCTAATTACCTCCTGTCCTACTGAGCAACTCATCCCACTTTTGTCTTCACTTCACTCCTATCCCTTCTCCATGGATTCCCAGTGCTCTCACTCAGATGATCAATCCAAAGGTGGATATCTATTTGATACTTTCAATCTTTCCATGAGAGCAGCAAGGTGCTGGGTGCTTCTAGTTTGCTATCTTGGCCCCTGGTCCTGACAAAGTAGTTTTAGATGTATTGGGGAGGGGAGTGAAAATGGGAGAAGGGCAAAGAAGTGGAAACAGCCACTGGGCAGGTGATGAATTGGATGAGAAGCTAGAAGAGATATCAGTATTGGAAACAGAGTTTTGAACTTTCACTAAGTAGTCTAGTGTTCTTTTACCTAAATATTGTTTGGATCTTCTGGTGAAACCAGAACAAGAGGTAACAGGAGGAGTTAACATGTCTTATACCTGTCTGTAAATCAGATAACATACTAATTTCATAAATGTCATTTAATTACTCTTACATTAATACTGTGAGGGTGTAAGCTTCCATCTTCAAATGAAGATGTTAAGGGACTTTCCCAGGGTCCACACTAGCACATGGTAGATTTAGGATTAAACTCAGTACTGTTTATTTACAAAGCCCATGTGCTTTGCACTTATATCCTACTGATTATGACACCTAGAAGGAACTTCGGATAGAGATTAAGAAATAAGATAATGCAGATGGAGAGCATGAAAGAATTAAGTTTCTACATTTTAAGAAAGTAGCTGGGTGTGATAGCACCCATCTGTAATCCCAGCTCCTCAGGAGGCTGAGATGGGAGGATTGCTTAAGCCCAGGAATTTCAGACCAGCCTGGGCAAAATAGTAAGAACTCATCTCAAAAAAAAAGTTTTCTAAGAAAGAAAATGGAATAGCTTAGGTGGAGTGAGAATCTGATTATTCAACCAGTAATACTTTATTCAAAATCATGTTATATTAATATTGAGTGTGGAATTGATTCTACTTGATATTTTATTTTTAATTGTCTGGTGGCTGGTTTGGTTGTTTTCCCCCCAATATTTCTTCTGCTCATGATGTTGGAATTTTGTCACCTACTATAAATATATTCTCATCTTTGGCTAGATATTCCATGAGGGAAGAATACCAAAATTATCAGAATTCAGAAAGATTCTAACTGTAATATTCTATTATACTCCGGATTAGAAACCAAACTATAACAAAGATTGAGACACAGAGGAAAAATATTTTGACTTGACAACTAGATTATATAACTACTAGACATAAATGTTGTCTTAATTGTTTATTTGACATTAAAAGATGGGCTGTGCGATAATGTTAGGTTCAATCAGATGAAATTGCCAATTTTTTGCCATTTTTAAGACAATAATAATAAAATAATAAAAACAATGATTTATTGACATTACTGAATCTTTATAATGTGCTAAATGATTAATGTAATTATCTCATTTAGTTCTTAAAGCTAAACTGTGAGATAGACACTATTTCCTACTCTTTAAGACGTGGCTAAGAAATGTTGCGAGTGGTGCAAGGGCACTTAGGTTGAAAAATAACAGCACAGTTGTATGTATGCCAATATCTCTCTGACTGTAATTGCCCTGCGTTTTAGTGTACTAGGTTGAGTGGTTATGGACAACTATAAAAATGAAGATACTTAAAGTAATAATTACCTGTCTGTGCTGTTCATCTCACATGGAATATACTATTTTCATTTTAATTAAGCAATGAAAAAATGGATATCTTACCTCTCCAGTTGGGGGTGCCATCCTAATGTGGCTTCAGGTTTAGAATAAAATTCTTTTTCCTTTCTGAGGCTAATCCAACATTGCTTTTGTTCTTCTTTGTGCAAACCCCTTCTCTGGACATTTCTGCTTTGATATTTAAATATCCTTTTTTAGTGAACTACTGTAGTAATTATGTTCTGTAAAGTTCCTGCAAACACTGAATGAGAAAATATTGACCTCCTTGGGGAAATAAAAGGTTAGGTTCCTATGAGTTTCATATTTTTATCATCCAATCAATACATAACCTTATTTCATATATGTTTCTATTTAAAGATATCTTAATATGTTTTTCATATAAATAATTAGTTGTATGCAGCACTTTTTAATAATAAAATGCCAGCTGAGAAGGCTGTAGTATTTTCCTAACCTTGTGTGATGTGACTGTAAATATCTTTGACTTTCAGCCTCATGACAATGCTGTTCTCTATACTTTTAAAAAACTTGGCCATCATCTCATGAATTCACAAATGTAGCCACATTTTCATCTTTTCCCTAGCTTTATCATGAACTGTAGATGTTATTTTAGCAGAAATAAATATGGCCTTTGGTATGGCCTCCAGAATAGATCAGAAAATTTCTTCTTCTTCATGAATTGTATTACTGATTCATTAACATTGAATTCACAGCCAACAGCACTCTAGCTCATTCCTGAAGAAAATTTATTTATAACACATATTTTTTCTATAAGGCATATCACCACCTTCTTTCCTTGGGAACACTAGACAGCACTTAAGCACTAAAATTGAAAGCCTTTTTTAAAAGTAGAATCATGACCAAAAAGCACAAAAATATGAAAAGTATGGCACTTGGCAGGCCAAGAAAAGAACATTGTTTATACCTTGAGAACTGAAACAAAAAGGCAGAGCACCACCTTGTTGGATCTCAGTTGGGAACATGCATGTCAGACAACTCCACCTTTTTTTATCTCTTCTCATGTCTGCAAGTGACCAATAAAGCACCATGACTATTGACTCTGGGGTTACAAATACATTTTAGCATGAAGACAAATATGCAAATACAGAACTAGCAAAAATCAGGATCAGCTATAATTGGACTTATTACAAATGAGTTTTTTATGTATTACAATTGTCAGGACTTTTATGATACTGTGAATGAATTAGGAAGAATAAAATTACATCTTAAAGTTGCCAGATGCTTTATTTCTGTATGTTTCTCAAAATAGAAAATTTTAAAATTTATTATTCAATTACTGTAAGGCAAGAGATGCTGAAATAAGTAAAATGATTATTTCTAAATCACAGAACAAGCAACTGGTCGGGCAAAATCCAACAGTGGCAAAAACAGTACACATTACCAGGTTACTTTTTGTCACTTCTGTTGATAGTACCCGTACCTCTTCTTTATTTTGGAAGGCCTGCTGATGGAAGGTGATTCTTTTGAGACTACATCCTTTTTTTTCTTTATCTCTTATGCCCCCTCAAAGGTGCATGTTCATTTAAAAAAATACTTACTGGTGGATGTATTCAACACTATTTTCAAGGTGAATATTTGTATAATAGGCCAGATGTGGTGGCTCACACCTGCAATCCTAGCACTTTGGATTGAGGCTAGGAAGTTGAGAGCAGTTTGAGCAACATAGCAATATCTCATGTCTACAAAAATATAAAAAGTTTAGTCAGGTGTGGTGGCACATGCTTGTAGTCCTAGTTACTTGGGAGACTAATGTGGGAGGATTGCTAAAGCCCAGGAATTTGAGTTTACAGTAAGATATGATCATGCCACTGCACTCCAGCCTGAGCAACAGAATGAGACCCTGTCTCTTAAAATTTTTTTTTTCTTTTAGTTTGTATAACAACTCTGATATAGTGGTTAAAACCTCAGGCTGTGAAATTAAATCTCATTTAAATCCTGGCTTTACTTTTTTTCTTGCTGTGTGGATTTGGTCATGGTATTTATCATTTCTTGAATCTGTTCTCTACTATAAATATATGAAATATAAATATATCAATGTATAATTATACCTGGGAAATACAAAAATATATGAAATCCATATTTTATACACCCATAAATAACTAGTATATAATTCATATACATAAATAATTTTAGATTGTGAGAGTTGAATGAGAAAATGTGCATAAAATGCATATCACACTGCCAAGTAAATATAAGCATTTTATAAGAAGTATATGTTATTATTATAAAGAAATCATTTTAAATGACAACACAGTAACTCTATATGATAGTGTTCATATCATGTCTGTTATTTATTATTTGTTTTATAATGAAGACCAGAGTAGTTAAATGACTTGCTTCCTAGACTCCACTACCATTAAGTCTGGGTTAGCGATTCTTCCTATGAATTTACAATAAATCTTGTTTTTCTACTGTTAGAATAGTAATTACAAGATAATGTAATAAGTCACTTGAAATTATGTGTGGGCAGAGATCATGTTTGTTGTCTTTGTGGTTCTTGGTTGCCCAGCTTATTGCCTGGTACTTGTTAAGTCCCCAGTGAATGATTATTGAATAAATATGTTAAATACACCATTTTTATGTTGTAAAGCAGCCTTCCTGTTTTCCATTTTCACTTTTATTTTCCAACATCATGCCATTATATCCATACATCTTAGGTAGCACCAGTCTGATAGATGAAAGGTGATGAAGATAAATAAAACAGTTCCTATTCAAGGAACCCCTAGTCTATTATAGATAGCAGGTTTTTAGTCCATTAGTTTCCCATGGTTGCTATCACAAATTACCACAAACATTGTGCATAAAATAATGGAAATTTATCCTCTCATAGTTCTGGAGGTCAAAGTCTGAAATCAAAGGTGTCAACAGGGGTAGGTTTCATTAAAAGGCTCTAAGGTAAATTCTGTGCCTTGCCTCTTACAGCTTCTGGTGACTCCAGGCAGTCCTTGGCTTGTGTTTGTACCACTCTAGTCTCCACATCTGTGGTCATATTGCCTCCTCTTCTTTTTTTTTTTTTAATTAATTTATTATTTATTTATTTATTCTTTTACAAAGCAAAAAATTATACAATTGAACAGAGAAATACATTCCTACAATAATTGTTGAGAGTTCAGTATCTCACTTTCAATAATGGATAGATAAGTGAGAAAATAAAGGACTTACATAATACAGTAAACCAACTAGATCTGACAGACATACACAGACTACTCACCCAAACAACAATAGCAAACATGTTCTTCTCAGTGTCCTGGGACATGTTCCAGGATAGACCCTATCTTAGGCCATAAATTAAGTCCTAATAGATTTTTATTTATTTATTTATTATTTATTTTTTTTTTTTAGTTTTTTGAACCAGGTTACATTGATTGGATTTGTTAGGTATAGTCCCTCTTATAATTGTGTCCCACCCCCAAAAGATGCGTCACACTCCAAGACCCCCCTACCGCCTCCGTCCTTTCTTCTCTGTGTTCCTCCCTTCCTTTACTCCCTGTTGCCATAAGGGTATCGTGGAGAATAAGCACGCTTATTGAAATTACGTTTTAAATAAAGGTGACCATCCGCTCACTCAGGCAAAATGGCGAGCTTCTTTATTTGCAGTTGGTCTATATAGGGAATTTTGTACATATGCACAATGCAGCAATGACCTCACTGATCCATTTAAACATCATGTGACTACCTCGTGATTAGCTTCCGATAATCCACTCAACATACAACTTTTGACATAACCCTTTCAACATAACCCAATTTAACATAATTTAATGGAGAACATGTTGTTAGCCATTACTTCTTTGTTCTTATCTGATGATGCCTGAGGCTATGGAGGAACAAGGTAGATTGAATACCTGCCCTTGCTGGCCTTGCCCTTTGGAAGCTGTTACTTCAGATCTTTAAATAAGGCATAATGAAACTTCTTGGGCATACAGGAATTTGTGTGCAAACCTCTGCTCCCATGTGGGCCTTAAGTCAGATTATTTTTTGCTGGAAAACTTTTATAAGGAATTTTTAGGCTGGACTTCTCAAAAGCCTTTTACAAGCCCAAATTTCATCTGTGCCATTAGATACCTGTATGCATTGGGTAAATTCCTCTTCTCGTGAGGTCCCTGAGCACATTTCCATTCCTGGACCTGTCTGCAAGTGACCTTCATTATTTACCATAGATCAGGAAAGGTTACTGATGGGTATCTGGCCAGTTTTCCAAAGGACTTTTTTATTGGCCTTATAAAGTCAACTTTAATTCCTTTACACAGTAAATGCTATTCCAGCCGAAGCCTTGGTCATGTTAGGCTCACAACCAACCTGGCCACATGGGATTCTGCCTCAGTTTCTTAGAAGTATGCCTGCACAAAGTCTTTTCACTGCTCTCTCTCAAGTGGCTTTTTTGGCCAGAGGCATATAGGTGTTTTGCCTCTAACCCACCATGTGCTAGGTCATTAATTTTTCTCATATCAGAATTGAGTACATAGATTCTTGCTTCTCCATTCTTGTAATGCTTTACTAAGAAGAATGTGTTCCACTTTCATCCATGTCAATACAAAAGATGTAAAGTCTCCATCTTTTTAATGGTGAAAACTATTCCATGGTATACCTATACTACAACTTGTTAATCTGTTCCTGGGTTGGTGGACATTCAGGCCATTTCCACATTTTGGCGATTGTAAATTGAGCTGCGATAAACAGTCTAGTGCAAGTGTCCTTAGGGTAAAAGGATTTTTTCCTTCTGAGTAGATGGCCAGTGATAGGATTGCAGGATCAAATGGGAGGTCTAATTTGAGTTCTTTGAGGATTCTCTATACTTCCTTTCAAAAAGGTTGTATAGTTTGCAGTCTCACCAGCAGTGTAAAAGTGTTCCTTTCTCTCCATGTCCATGCCAGCATCTGCAGTTTTGAGATTTTGTGCTGTGGGTCATTCTTGCTGGGGTTAGGTGATATCTCAGGATGGTTTTGAGTTGGATTTCTCTAATAGTTAGGGATGATGAGCATTTTTTGATACATTTGTTAGCCATTCATCTGTCTTCTTTAGAGAAGGTTCTATTCATCTCTCTTGCCCAGTGATATAAAGAATTGTTGGCTTTTTTCATGTGGATTAATTTGAGTTCTCTATAGATCCTAGTTATCAAGTTTTTGTCTGATTCAAAATATGCAATTATCTTTTCCCATTGTGTAGGTTGTCTATTTGCTTTGGTTGTTGTCTCCTTAGCTGTACAGAAGCTTTTCAGTCTAATTAAGTCCCATTTGTTTACTTTTGTTGTTGCAATTACCATGGAAGCCTTCTTCATGAAGTCTTTTCCCAGGCTGATATCTTCAAGTGTTTTTCCCATGCTTTCCTTAAGGATTTTTATTGTTTCATGCCTTCAGTTTAGGTCTTTTATTCATCTTGAGTCAATTTTTGTGAGTGGAGAAAGGTGCAGGTCCAGTTTCAGTCTTTTACATGTGGATATCCAGTTCTCCCAGCACCATTTATTGAATAAGATTTCTTTCCCCCAGTGTATGTTCTTATTTTATGCCTCCTCCTCTTCTATCTATTCTCCTCTGTATGTCTCATATAAGTATACCTGTCATTGAATTGCAGGCCCACTCCTATAATCCAAGATAAATCTCATATAAAGTCCTTAATTATGTCTGCAAATATCCTTTTTCCAAATAAAGTAGCATTCATTGTTTCCAGGGATTTAATGTCAATATTTTGAGAAGCCCTTTTTTTATTCCACTAAAGATGGCAGTAACTGTCAAGTCCATTTTTATGAGGGTACAAACAGTTCCTTACTTCAGGTGTGAGGAATGATTATGTTGCTAAGTATAAATAGGGAGAAGGCAGCACAAAACACAGATCAGCCATACTTAAGAGTTATCTTTTTAGAGTACATTAAGTTCTGAGTATATTCCCAACCATCCATACTGTTATTATTAAGAAATTTAATATGAATCCTACCCCCAGTCTTGGAAGGATAGTGGACTCAAATTGCTTGGCTATAAATATCTTTCCTTACTCCATCAATTACTAGCCATTTGGCCTGGGACAAGTCTTGCCTATAAAATAGGAATTATAATAGTACTTATCTCATTTTGTTATTGTAAGTATTAAATGAGCAGATACATGTAAAACATTCAGAACAGTGCCTGTTGCATAGTAAGCGCTTAATGTACATTAACTTTAATTAGCTATTGTTGTACATTTTGTTGGGGTGATATAGGAGAAATATAAGATGTGGTCTCTTTCCTTGAAGTCTCTAATATCCTGTGTTGAAGACAGAACTGACACAGCTGAGTTCTAGTTATAGGGTGATAGACCAAAGTCTATCTCAGAGGTTGTTGTAGTAAATCTTGTGCAAGATAGTGAGTCTGAACTGGAACTGTCGCAAGGGAATGGAATAGAGAGATTATATAAGTGAAGAGTCTTAGAGGAAAAATGGACAAACCTTGGTAACCTTATATAATCTTGTTTTGAGGGAGGAAAACACTCTTTTCCTAAGTTCCACTCTATTAATAACATCTTTATTGATTAGCCTTTTTCTCTAACATGACTTAATTATAAGATTCCTTGCAGATATGAAGTTTTCTGAATCTGAAATCTCCTGATTTTTAAAGAACTTCTCCAGGTCCAACAATTTATTTAGGTGAACTGAATACCCAAAGCATAACCTATTTCCAGCTTCTACTGTTGTCTTAATTATTTTCTGGTGAATAATCTACCTTTACATTCATTCACCTTTTCTCTTATTGCTCTTAAAACACATGAGCTGGGTCTCAAACACCTCTGATATAAAAAAAAGATTTTTTTTTTTTTTTGAGACAGAGTCGTACTATGTTGCCCTTGGTAGAGTGCTATGGCGTCACATCTCACAGAAATCTCAAACTCTTGGGCTTAAGCAATTCTCTTGCCTCAGCCTCCCGAGTAGCTGGGACTACAGGCACCCACCAGAATGCCCAGCTGTTGTTGTAGTTATAGTTGTCATTGTTGTTTAGCAGGCCTGGGCCAGATTCGAACCCGTCAGCCTTGGTGTATGTGGCTGGAGCTGTAACCACTGTGCTATGGGCACTGAGCCAAAAAAAGACTTATTGAGTAAATTACACATGCTAATATTTTTCTGTAAGTATTTATTTTCTTTCACTTCATTTCCCTGGTAGAAATTCAGAGAAATATTCAGAAGAAAGAGTAGAAGTCTTGTGAAAAGAGGGGGCTATTCTTTTCTAGTTAGAATACTCTTACAGTTTTTCTACTTTGTATGTGGCAGAGTGCATAGTGATTCAGCCAGACACAGCAACATTATAGTATCATTAACTGTTGCAATTTCTCTGTTAAATCTAATAATGTTTCATAAAAAGACAGTCACCCAGACAAAAGTGAGACAGGAATCCACTTAGGAAATAATGTTGAAGAAGATAAAATAAAAACTAAATTAAAACATTCTTACTTAATTTTCATAGTTTAGCCTTCATAAAGTTGTAATTGATTCAAAAAAGGTAATTTAACCTTTTATGTGTTATCTTGAGCATCAGAATACCAAAAGTGCAATGTTAGAGATCAGAATAACAAAACTAATAGCATTAAGTTTTTCAACTAATGAAGGTTTGATGTTATCTTTATTCAACATCAGTTCCCTGCTTCCAAAATAATATTAGTACATCTGCAGTCAATCTTTAGTTAGCAGTAACAGATGGAGAGATACTTATTAACAGCAAAAGGGAATAAGACAATATAATTTTATAAGTAGTGTATTGTACCTTCCATCATTATAATTAATACTTTAAAATGAATATATTGACCTAAAATTGAATAGCCATGCCTAACATGCAACTCAGAATTTTCCACCATCTTTTATAGGATTACCAGAGAATTATTTTGACTGTAAAGTTGCTGAAGCCTTTTAAAATCCCACATTAAGAAAAATTAAAGATAAAACTGTTTGCATTACAAATAGTTCTTTTTGCTTATTCACTCTCCCCGTATTTTGAACCCTTCTTTGGTCATTTTGTGTGTGTGGTAGTATATCAGTAGTAAGTTGTTCAAACTTACAATTTACCTTTGGTTACGACTAAGAAGGGATCATCAGGACCATCTACTTCAGAAGTATTATTTACATGCCAATGCTTTTTAAAGTGTTGTAGGCCTGGGTATTTTACTTTGGAGGCATCATTTTTACTATACATGAGAATTTTTTCATTGACAAAGGCATTTGTGAGCAGGAAATTCTATGAGCATTCTTGGATGGTAACACATTTGAAGGGATATTCTGAAATTAGTGGATTAACTTGGTGCTCTTACTTTTGTAACAACTTGTTTTCTGAAGTTGCTTCTTTGTTTATGTCAAAGTTGTGACTTGTAGTTCACCTAGAAAGAAGATTGCTTATTTATTCAGGTAATTTTGACATACTTTCATTTGTAATAGAAACATAGAAATTCTAAACATCGCAACTTTTTTGTTACTACTTAGTTGAGAGTTTCCTAGGCCAGGGTTACTCTAGCCAGTTGATGGAAGGAGCAATAAGCCTAAAATATATAGTTAATTAATGTAGTTTATTATGATTCCTACTTGCTCTGTACAAATTACTGCAAAATTATGAAGCACAGTAGAAAGCACAGCAGTACTTAAAAGAAAAAAAAATTGGAATTTTTGTTTGTTTGGCTGCTTAGTAAAATCTAGAAGAATATGCAGAGAGTTCAACATGATGGCATTACTGTTATGCACTTCAGGAATCAATGTATAAAAACTTACCATCTTAGGGCAGCACCTGTCGCTCAAGTAGTAGGACACTGGCCTCATATACCAGGAGTGATGGGTTCAAGCCCAGCCCCAGCCCCCCCCAAAAAACAAACAAACAAACAAAAAAAAACAAAAAAACAACTTACCATCTTAAGGAAAAACTGATCATCTGTATCTGAAGTATTTTTTATTTCAAAAACAAGGAACATACCAGACGAAGTTGCTGTCCAAAATACATATCTTTTAAATGCATTAAGAGATAACTGCATCAACATGAAACTAAAATTATGGGAATTAAAATGCTTTCTCTGTTGCTGATTGGGGCAGGATATGATATAAGGAAAATAGAGCTAGGATGGTTGACTTTCTTCCTTTCATTTGCAATCTTAAGTTTTTGGGGATAATGGTTGAGAGGATAGTTGGTGCTAAATAAGAGAAGAGAGGAAGAAAGAAACAAAGTTGTTTTTACTAACTGCATAAATAATTTAATAATGAAGTGTCAGATAAGTAGCCCAGTGGAGCATAATGGAAAGCTCAAGGAAAGACCTATGTATGTGTATTACTTATATATAATGAGGTAGCACCACAAATTAATTAACCTATATGTGAAAGATAAGTCTATAAAATTAATAGAAGAAAAATTAAGTTAAAATCTGTGTGAACTAAGGGTTTAAAAAATGACTTTTCAACAAAAATTTAAAATAATAACCCATAAAGTAAACACCGATTAAACTAAGGATTTCAACGAAGGTTTCAGGGACAATATTAAAAGGCAGATATAAGAAGAGAATATACTTGCAATGTCTGTAATCAACAAGAGATTAATATATAGAATTCCTATAGTCATCAAGAATACAGCAATGAGAAGAGAAAAATAGGTGAAGAATAGAAAAAGAAAATTTATTTAATAGAAATCCTAAAAGTTAACAAGCACTTTCTCAAAATAATTAGTAATTTTAAAGATGCAAATTATTAAAACAATAAGGTATTACCTTCTACATTAGACTGGCAAAGTTAGAGAGTTTGATAATGCTAAATTTTGAAAAGCATGAGAGGATATTATTTTTAAACTAATAATAACTTATAGCTACAATGATTTATTAAGGTATACATATTACAAAAATGTAAACTGTGGCATAAAAACATTTAATATGGGAGGAAGCAGAGTGAAAGAAAGGGAATATAGGAATCTTCATGCACTGTTGGTAGTTGGACACTGGTATAGCCATTTTGGGAGCAAATGAAGAGTATACCTACTCTCTGACTTTGAAACTCCATTTATATGTTTATACTTCTTTGGAAACTTTCATGTGTGTCTATAAAGGGCAAGCACAAAGGTATTTGCTGTAGCTTTGCTTGTAGTGGGGAGAGTTGAAGCAATCTGGGTATCCAGTAGGGGAGAATGCATAGATAAAATGTGGTGATTGCACAATAAGTAGTGTTATGCAACAATTAAAAGCAGCCAATTTAATGTTATACACAGTAGCATAGATGGATTGTAAAAACATTATGAAATAAAAAGATAGCAATATGTAATATACATGAATTAAAATACAGGCTCACACAATAATACACTTTTGTGAAAGCATATGCAAGGAAAAATACATTAAACACATTTAAGAGATTGTTTTAAGGAGACATGAAAGTAGTATGGATACAAAGAGAAATAAAAAATAAATGCAAGAATAGGATTTTGCAAGGATTAATAATAAAGTGTCCTAAACTGAGTAAAAGTAATGTTATTTTCTGCATTTGAGATCACGAGTGAAACAAACAATAACGAAAACAATGTAATAACAGAAAAAATTTTGAAATTCACCATTCTTCTTCAAATTTCTTTCTTTTTATTTTTTTATTTTTTATTATTTTTTTTTGAGACAGAGCCTCAAGCTGTCCCCCTGGGTAGAGTGCTGTGGCATCACAGCTCACAGCAACCTCCAACTCCTGAGCTCAAACGAGTCTCCTGCCTTAGCCTCCCAAGTAGCTGGGACCACAGGCACCCGCCACAGTGCCCGTCTTAATTTTTTGGTTACAGCCGTCATTGTTGTTTGGCGGGCCCAGGCTGAATTCAAACCCACCACCTTAGGTGTATGTGGCTGGTGCCTTAGCTACTTGAGCCACAGGTGCTGAGCCTCCTTTTCAAATTTTAAGGTGTTTGAAAGAATGAATTTTATTGTTGTTGTTGTAGTCTTTGGCACTCTGGTGCCTCAAACATAGTAACAAGTGCTAAGTAATTTTTGTTAATTTAATGAGTAAAATGAATGAATGAATGAAAATGAAATGAAAATGAAAAAGTACTAATTACTTTTTAGTAATTTTTTATATTCCTTGTGGTTGTCATCATCAAGTTTTAAACTGCTCTGAATGAGGAAATAAATGTAGCCTTTCTGCTTTGATGGCTCTGTGTATCACATCACAAACGGTTTTCACTGGTTCTCAACCTTCCTAATGCTGTGACCCTTTAATACAGTTCCTCATGTTGTGGTGACACCCAACCATGAAATTATTAGAATAATAATAAATATTCTAATAAAAATTATAAAAATTATTGTTCTAATAAAATCAGAGACTTCTTTCTCAAATGCAGGTTTGATTTACTTCCATGATTAAATGTTTTATTGGTTTCATTTAAGCTTTTTGGGGGAAAATGGCTTTTTAAAACTTATGATGCACATGATTTAGTTTCTAACTTCTTAATCTTTTTGCCTCATCTCTTTCCTCAAGCATCCTGAGCTCTATGTAATAGGAGCATTCTTTCATTTCACAAATGTGACGTGTACTTTGATGACCATTTGCTTCTACACATTCTGATCTTGCGATAATGCTGTTTCATTCATTAAATTACAGAGTGGTTTCAGTTACTTGATACAATAAGAAAAAGTCCATTTTAGGCCAGTTATTTGTGTTCAGTATTGTCCTAGATTCAAGGGATGCAATAATAAGAGAAAAGGATACATTACTTAAATCAAGGTGCTTTTTTAGTATAAGCCCACTTTAAGCAGTGTTACTGAGTTATTAATTTCCCACTAATATAACCCTATCATTGCCTTCATTGAGTCAGAAAAGTTTGCATAATCATAAAATGCCAGAGTTGCAAGTAACCTTTGAATTCACTCTAGTGCAAACACTCAGGATACTGGTTAAGAGACTAAAGGCAATAGGAGAACTGACTGCTGTAACATCACAGTACATTCTGTCTTCAATCAAAGGTACTTTCTAGAAATTACATCATGCTGCTTCTTAACCTCAAGAAAGGACCAAACTTACCTAGGAAGGATCACTTACCTAGGAAGATAGAATGAGAAACATGATGAACAGAGGGTTAAGGAAAAGACTTGTCCATTTGCTACTTTGAGGCTTAGGAGATTTTTTCCTTTCCAACCAAATAGAGAAAGTCTGGGCAAAAATAGTTGGCACTAGGCTTCAGACTAATGTACCAGTTAACTGTCTGATTTAGGAATGAACTGTGGACATTTCCTTTCTGATCCTGGAGAGCAGGTGGAAAAGGAAAGATTAGTATACAAAGTCCTTGGTTACCAAGACTTTATATAAACTTGGCTTTACATAGTTTTTCATAAGCCAAGATAAACTTTTGGTGAATAAACATATACATCATGCTCAGCTTTAAGTAGTTTGTTGTGTGAGAAATGAAATGACTAGACAGGAGTCTCCCTGGGATGTCATACTCGCTCTCATTTGTTTTTAAATTATAGATAAACATTTAACTATCTAGTAATATATCATGACTTTGATTTGTGTAAAAAAGTACTTAGCTAAGAATTTCCATAATGGTAACTTTATGGAATTCAGGAAACATTAATGGTAAGAAACTTGAACAGTGTAGCTATGGAGATCCAGATAGTACTAAAGTCAAACTAAGCATATGCTGAGGGTGCCAGTAAAAATAGGGGCCCCAGATATTTTGAAAAGAATTTATTTTTTTAAAGGCATGCAGGTAGCCATTGTGAGGGAAAATCAGAAATCTGTCATGATTCTTTACAATTTATTCTTTCCTTTACAGGTTAGTATTGTTTTTATTATTTTTAATTACATGTTGGGGAATGTAATTACATGTAGGAGAGGAAAGTCCATATTTTTCAGTCCTGTAAAGGTCTCAGTCCTTACTGTGAAAAATTCATTTTTTATGTAAGAGTGAGTCATTTGTTTGACAGACTTCTTCCCAGTGTTCTCCAAGGCGTCAGAATTTCAATCTTGAGTGGTCAAATATTCCCTCTCCTTCTGCTTCTATGCCCTGGTCAATTTGGAAAGACACCCACCATAATTGGGTTGTTTCTGAACTCTCCCATGTTAAAATCTTACGAGGCATCTGTCCATAACAAGTGGTAGTTTGGGGTCACTAGTGGTTACTCAACTGAATCATCGTCCAAATATTTTACTTTATTTGTTTTGCCAGTTCATTATTTAAATTATTTTTCTCTAAACTTAGCTTAGAGTCTGTCTGAGGCTTGACCACATGTGAAGTCTGACATTTTTAAAGGTCAGCTGGTTTGAGTTATTTGTATGTTAAGAGTCAACAGATTTGTTTTTTTTTTTAAACAAGTAAATGTCTATTGTTTTTTCCACTTATAAAAACTAAATAAAACATACAAATATCTTATACTCTTTCCTCAGACTTTCCCAGAAAAAGTTTTATTTGTGTTGAAATAAAGCTCAGGGAAGTTGCAACCTCAGATGGTTTGCAGACAGTTTACATTATAATAGCTCAGGAGTTTGATAAGAGTATACCTGTGGAAGATTTCTATTGGCTTAAGTGTGGAAAAAAAAAAAAACCACGACTCCTTTGTGTCTGTGTTATACCATTCTATAATATCCTAACCTACATCAGGGCACCATATTTGAGGCATGACTGGGAGGAGGTAGTATGGTAATACGGTAGTATGTGCTAAGCTATTTCTGGGTAATTCTCTTTCCTCTGAGCTTATGTCTAGCTCCAGTATCCATATCAGCTTTTGAGCATAAGTCTCCATGGAAACTGCCAGCTTACATGCTTAGAAGAAAATTGGAGTCTCTTGCCGCCATTCAAACCATGGTTCCATGTAGCAAAGAGTGATCTTAGGATGTGCATCAGAAAATAAGCTTTATTGCATGATACTCTTAACTTTTTACCATAGCCGTGATGAGCTGTACATGATCTGAACTCAAGCCTGGAAGGATTTTGATGTCAGCTGAGTTGAGGGGGCAGATCAAGGAAGTAGAGGGCCTGGCTATTGGATGGTAGAAGAGCAAAAATCGAAAGAAAGCACCACCATTTAACTGTCTTCTCTTTTTGTCACCTTGGAAGCTTCTGAGCTGCCACCTCTGAAGTCTTTTTATTATGGCATTAACAGCTCTCATTCATTGTTACTGGGACCTTTAAAAAAATAAGGTACTTTAGTAGAATACGCTGAGGGGAAGGAATTATTTCCCTTTTTCTGCTACCTGACTTGTCTTCTCTCTGGTCCCTTTCTATCTCTCTACCTCTTATCTTTTTTCAGTTCCTTTAATTTACCAAGTTATTTCTGGCCTCAGGACCTTCACATAAACCGATCCTTCCAAGTATTTTACTGAAAGCTTCTCTTCCCTCTCTTTTCCTGGCCAACTTTACTTATCCTTTAGATCTCAGTGTAACTCAGTTCTCATCATAGAGGACTTCCTATAAATGATTGAGTGAATGAATGAATGGGTGATTGGGGCATACAAAGGAAAATAATGTGGATCAGTAGCTCTTGAGGAACATGTAATATTGCTAGGATAGTATGCTCTAAATACATGAAAATTCTATGATACAAGACAACTGATAAGTTAAAGGAACCGAGTTCTTATAAGAGGTTTGTGTTATAGACTACACAGAGTAGGTGAGTTTTGAAGAGCACTCAAAGGGTCATAATTGTGTAGGTTTAGAGGAGCAGGTTAGAGAAGAGAGTTTGATTAGAGAAGAGAATCATTGGATTTTAGAGGTGACTGAGATCTTATATTCAGATTTAAATTATGTTGATTAAATGTCTACTGTATGTCATGTGTGTTAATATCTTTACTTAATTTATATTTATTCCAACTACATGAAAATATTGTTATTTATCTTTATATTCCAGACAAAGAAATTGACATTCATAGAGGTTAAGTGACTTGCCCAAGATCACACAATTACCAACTTGCGGAAACTGGTATTTAAATCTCTTATCTTCTTACTTGGAATCTAGTAATCTTTATACTTCCCTATGCTACTTCTTACAAACAGTTCCAAAATAAGATTTTGGGGTTGGAAGTAGATTATGGAGAACTTGATGTGAAATTGGAACTTTCTTCTTTAGACAACACTACCTATTAAAGATTATTTTGATCACAAAATTACATGATGAAAATAATATTTTAGGAAGATTATATTGGCAGGATTGTAAGGATTAGTTAGAAATTGGAGAGTCTGTTGAAAGAGAGACTAGTAAGGAAGGTATTGCATTAATCTTTGCATATGGTAATAAATGACCCTATCTGGAAATTTGAAACATAGGAATCAAGTTATGAATAAAGAAGAATCAACAGTATTTGGTGAAGATTAAATGTAATGGACAAGAAAGGGAAGCCAAAGATGACTTCAAGGTTTTGGGTCATCTAAGGGAATGGTTAACCTCCATTAAGAGAGAAGAGAAATCAGGGATTGGCATTGATTTTGGGGAAAATATAATAAAACAGGGTTATTATGATAGTAAGACATATATAATTAGAGATGTTCTGTAGGGATGTTAAGAATATATTCTGGAATGTGAGAGAAAAAGTAAGATCTCAAGAGATTTATTTAACAATTGGCTAATAAAAGAGGTAGAAATAATGAACACAGATGAAATCTCTAAGGAGTAGAGTGTTTTGAGCAGAGAACTGAGACTAGATCCTTGGGGAACACTAACATCTAGAGGTAATAAAGGTGAAGAAGTACTAGAAATATAGATGGTAGAGTGGACCATTAATTCAATAATCAAGCTATTTGCTAGGAAAAGAGCTAAAATGAAAGTAATGCTAATGAACACCAAGTATCTCAATCTAATTCTACTTTCAGTAAACTTCTTTCTTTATATATGTATTGGCTATTTTCCTTCAAAGAGCTTAGATGTCAGTACAGAAAACTTGAAATAGGGATTGTTTATCTTACATATTCATGCGAAGGACAATAGAAAATAACTAGAAATAAAATAAAACAAACATATCCAGGAAATTTTAAGAAGAACAAAATCAAAATTTGGGAAGGCAATAGTTATAGATTACTATACAGATACTGGGCTGGGGAGAAACTTCTGTGTGGATTCATTGAGCTATACAGGTATTCCTCATTTAGTAATAGATGTACTCTTCTGAAGTTATACTACATATGAACATTACCCTGCGTTTCCCGTTGACTTCATAATGTGAAATATTTATCTCCATCTGGCATTAAATCTGAATAATAGACCCTGCTGTTCCTAATGAATATTTTTGCTAAGACATTAACTTTATCTTGACCTTTAGTCTCTAGTCTATAAAGGGATCTCTAAAGTCTTTTGGAGCCTGTATAGCCTATTGTTCTGTGACTAATCCTTAATTAGAAATGTTCACCATTGATGTTTTTCACTTAAATAAACATTTGGACATATCTCTGTAAAAACTCATTATGTTGCCTTCTAAGTTATGGAATGCCTTTATTTGACAAAAGTCTGAAAGAGGACATTTATACTCATACTTCTGTATTTCTTGATGCTTCCCTACTACTAGTCACTTAAGTGGTTGGTACAAGAAACCAAATATGAAACAAAGTGGCACAAAATGCAATCAGTGTAATCTGGTTTCTTGTACACTCATGAATCCCCAACAATAAATAAATAAATATAGTTGGGCATTGTGGTGGGTGCCTGTAGTTCAGCTACTTGGGAAGCTGAGGGAAGAGAATTGCCTTAAGACCAAAAGCTGGAGGTTGCTGTGAGCTGTGACACCACAGCACTCTACCGAGGGCAATGAAGTGAGACTCTGTCTCCAAAAAATAAAATAAAATAAAATAAAAGGCACAAAATTGAATGTGTAGATGAGTGAGAACATGAAAGCCAGAAACATTATTTAATAAATAAATGTATTGTCTATCTTGAAAATAAACAAACAAAAGAGACTAAAAGAAAACATTCTAAAATGTTAATAATAGTTATTTGCAGATATGGGAATTATGGCACTTTTTTTGCAGTTTTTGGCTGGGGCTGGGTTTGAACCTGCCTCCTCCAGCGTATGGGGCCAGTGCCTTACTCCTTTGAGCCACAGGCACTGCCTGAATTATGACTTATTTTGATACCTTTTTGCCTTTGCTTTCTGTATTATCCAAATTTTCTGTAATTACATTTTAACTTTTATAATTAGAAGAAAAGAGAGTTATAAAAGTTTTTTTTTCTCCCTCACACCCAAAAGGGCTTGAATATGATAGAAAGGAAGTACATCTTGATTGCTTATTGACTGACACTTAACTAGTGAGTAATGAAAATCTCTTGCTTTGAAGAAATCTATGTTGTGTGTCATCCTGAGGGTCCTTAAAGCCATTGCCAGTATTCCATAGGTGGGATTGAAGTGAATCAGGTTTCCAGTTCAACCAACATTCACAGAGAATGTACTCTGTAGAACACAATGGAGACCCTGAAAAATGAAGAAAAATTCCATGGGTTCTTTTTCAGGAAAATGAGAAATAGATATATGGTTAACTATAATTAAAAGTAGGTGAATTCAAGCTATATAAGAAATACAGATAGGGTTGTAGAACTGTAGTGGAGGGAGAGATTAGCTCTTTTTAAATTTTCTTTTTTTAGGCTATTTTTCAACCCACTTACCCAATTTTTTCTTATCTGCTTGCCATTTTTATACTTGATCCATCTTTTTAATAATTCAAATAAATGAATTTAGAAAGTAAACTTTTACTACTATAAATGGAAAAACAGTTCATTTGCTATAAATAGGCAGTAACCAATAATAGGGTATAAACAGAATAGTGTTACTAAATTCTATCTAGGTAGTGTTGCCTGTTCCTTGGCTCTGAGACTAAGCTCAGTGAGTGTTGGAGAACTGCTAATGACATGCTAGCATGGTACTGAGACATGTGTCTTAACAAGTCAGAAATTCAGAAAAAAACAAAACTAGAATGACTTTCTCCCTGTGTGATTCAGTGTTATTTAATGCCTTCTCTTACCACTTGTGGTACCAGTCTCAATTCTTGAGAATTGCTTTGATGAATCAGCAGTTCAGGTTTGAGATATGATGGATATAATGTCTTCATAAAAGTGGCAGAATTTATGGAAGAAGTGGTGTCTGAGGCTTTTGGTTGGCAGAGTCTGAGTCAAGGCCATCCCTGTGGAAAAACTACAGAAGCATACTGGCTTCTATGGTGGCAGTAGAAAGAAGATTAAGAAGAGAAGGAGGGAGACTTGCCTTTATTTCATTGTTTTATTTTTCTACTTCTAGAATTGATTTGGATTGAGAAGTAAGGATGAGCTGAATGTCAGCTTTTTTATATTTCTTTTTTATGCCTTCTTGCTGGTTATCTAGATGAAGGCCTTCATGCCTAAGCTGTGTGTCTGCTTTAAACTATAATCCCTCCACAGATGTGAATAATGGGTGCATTTTTGAATGCAAAGTTTATGTCCTAAAAATGGACTTCACTAGTGAGGTCTACTGAGTTTTATTGGCTTCAGAAATCCAACTTCTCGAATGTAGATCATTGAACACATTAGTATCATTTCACAAACATCTCAGACTCAAAAAGTGCTTTGATCCTTTGAAATCCAAGATAAATGCTGCCAGTAAAGAAAGAAAGTGTTATTTCTTTATGAGCTAGACCTTTGAAGAGATACGGGTGTTTGGATTTGGCAGGATATCAGCAGCCACTGGGACTTCTTTGCCACTGGCCATTTGTTTTTCAGAGATAGTTTTGACAGGAGACTGGAGAGAATCCATCTCAGTTCTGTAGGGAATATGAGATTATTAGATTTATAAGTTTTATTTTGTTTGCCTCAGAAGAGCCCAACTTTAAGTTTGTTAAGAATTGTAATTTGTAACAGAATGCAAAGCAATAGTGAAAGCACTCCCTTAGAAAGTATGAATTTACGTTTCATGCTGATGTTCACAAGACATGATCCTAGTCACCTTCTTCTTGGAATAATAATAAATACATTGGCTGTCATATTTTTAGTGCTTTCTATACTTACTATATGTCAGACACTGACTAACTTCATACATATTATCTCTAATCTTTGTATTAATTCTGTAGATTTTTTTTTTCCCTACACAGATGGAGAAATTGAGGGTTTATGGAACTGGCCAAAGACACATGGCTAGCAGTGGTGGGAGCCACTACTTTATAAATCTGAAAGTCAGTGCCTTTAAATTTGGTTTCTAATTTGTTATGATATTGTAGGTGAAGTGTGACAAGAATGGAATCCAGTAAAAATATTATAAACTTCTTTTTTTAAGAGATGGGATCTCATTGTGTTGCCCAGGCTGAACTTGAACTCTTGGCTCAAGCAATTTTTTCTCCTCAGCCTCATGAGTAGCTGGGACTATGTAGTTTTTGCTGCATATATTGGCCTCACTTTTTGATCTGAAAGGTGGGTACACCTCATAGGAATTTTGCATGGATTAGCAACATGGTCAGAATGGCTAGCATTTATCTAGCTTTGTTATGAGCCACACACTGGGCCAGGTCATTTCCTTCTATTATCTCATTTCATCCTCCTGATGTCCCGTGAAGAAGGTGCCACCATCATTTCCACTTCACAGTCAATGTAGATTAAATTTACATTTTCCTTTCTCTTCTCTTCTAAACTCTCTGGCACGTGAGTATTTTATAAGCATAAGAAGGTATTAGAGCTCAGCCTTTAGAGTCAGGTAGGCCTGGTTTGAGTCCAGCTTTATCACCTACTAATTCTCAGACTTTGAGAAGAAGTTTAATCTCTACTACACAGTTTCTTTAGCTATATGTAAAGTATAATAACAGTGCCTATCTCTTAAAGTTTAAATGAGGTAAATATTTACTTAGCACTTTGCTAGGTGTGTAATAAATGCTCAACAATAGCACAAATAATAATCATTATCATTATTCATTCATTTCATCAAAGTTCAGCTTTTCCTATTGCATTAGATTTACCTTTGTTGCACAGTTGTCTGAGGGACCTCTTCTTCCTTGAATCTTTTTAAAAAATATTTCTGTTTGACTAATTCTTGACTTTAACTTGATCTTTATAATGCCCTGCCAGATTCTGAAAATTACCTGATCTGTTTTAGCTATTGTATATGTATGTAAATATATGTGTGTATAGTCATTAATGTGAGTGTGTTTGTATAAGTGACATATAGAAACACTAAAAGCCCTCTAAGACACCTTATAGGACATCATTTTGTTAACAATTCTTCTGATCTCCTCTTGGGAATTTAGATCTATCTTTAAACAGCTAAACTTTCTAAGGTCAGTGACTCAGATTGTCAAAGCTTTCAGAGAGCAAATGCTAGAAGAAGAGACAACCCCTCCAGCTGTTCCCTTTCTTTTCTCTGCAGATGTGAATACTCCTCACAAACCCCTATATGAAATCTGGGAGAATCAGAGGGAAACTGTTGAGCTGCTTATTTTATTGCAAACAAAGGTTAAAAGTGTCTTTTCTGAATATTTTTCTTGGAAGCTAAGAATGAAACCTTATATTACTTGACTGATATGTTTATTTTGAAGGAATTTAAGTTTTAACTACCTTGTATCTCTGTTCATGACATGCCTACATGATCTTTTAAAAACCTAACCACTCCTATGTAACAGTTGAGAAAAACTGCTAAGGAAGATGGAGGAGTAAGACTCAAGAACCAGAGTCACTTTTTTGATGGACCATGTAGAACCAGAAGACTGCTGTGTGAATGTGCATTCACAACAAAGGCACTTGGATAAATCAGATGTTTGATGTCTGAGACAAATATGGCCTTATCCGTCCTTGTCATAATGGGGGTGGCCCTTATAAGGGGATTGGAAATAATTCAATCTAAATGGAGTGCCATGGCTTATCATAAGGTCTCGTATGCCAATTTCCTGACTTTATGCTATGGCACTCTTTCCCTCATCCAATTTGTACCAGTACCCTAGCTTTCTTTTGATTCCAGAGATATGCAGAATTCTTTGTCAGTTCAGGGATTTTGTACTTTTTCTTCTCTCTGATTGAAACCTTCTATCTTTGGATCTTTTCATGGCTGCCTCCTTGTAACTGAGACTTCAGGTAATCAAGCTTATGAGAGGCCTTCCCTGACTTCTTTCAGCACAAATACTAGGTGTTACCAAGCTGTAAAACTATGTTTTCTTTTCTCCCTTAGAGCTGGATGTTGCCCTGGGACTAAGTTCCAGCCAATGAAATGTAAACCAAAGTCTAATGTGGTACTTTGGAAAGAATCGCTAACAAGAAAGAAGGGCATTCTTTATTCTCCCCTTTTCTGGCTGTCTTGGTCCTTAAAATATCTAATGTGGTGGCTAGGCTTTAGCATCTATTCATTTTAGGTCATGGGGAAAGAGCATTCATTAGAGATGGTGGAGCAGATGTCTGGAAAGTCTGAGTGCTTGATGAACTTGTGAGTCTCTAAAGTATATCTGAACTGTCTAACTCTAGGATTCTTCCAAATAAGAGTGAAATAAACTGTCTAATTTAAGCCACTGGTTTTGGGGATTCTTTTGAGTTTTTACCAAACCTACTTCAAACTGATTTAAGATATCCTTCTTTTACTTGAACACACCATGCTCTATAATGCCATTATTCTCTGATTTATCTTCTTCCTGGCACTTTTAATGGCTGGAAATTGTCATTTCTTTCTTTATTATTTGTATACACTGTCTGGAATATAAGCTCTCTGAGGAGGGAAGTTCATCTTCTTTGTTCATTGTCTTTTTTTCAGAGAAAATATAATGCTTAATATGTACTCAATAAAAAATTACTGAGTAAATAAAATCATAGGCTAAAATATCTTGTATTCATATCAGCATTTGTCTCTGTGATTATGTTTCCATGACTGATTAGTTAATCACATCTTCTTTGTTTGGAGTAATGTGAAGTCTTTCTAGCCTTAAAATTTTATACATCATTGATGCTTTGATCTACTTATATGAATCAAGTTTGGGTTGTATAGCATAATTGTTGCCTCATATAGAATGAAAATTTTAAATATCGTTTATTTCTACCTGGTGTGCTAAATGGAGCAAGGTTAGTGCTTTGTATAGAGCTATGCTTCCAGGATCCCTGTGGTTACATGATGCTGACTGGTGTTCAGCTTGCCATTTCTTCTGACCCCATGCAGAAAAACACATTAGATCACCCTAATTATGATTCAGGGGTAACCTATGATGATAAGAGAAAATATTGATTTAGAACACTTTGCAAGTAGTGGAAAACCAAGGTGCATTCATTGACTCTTAAATAATTCTACTGTTTTCAGGGATGAAAATGAGGAACTACCTAGGACCAAATAGCTTAATATGTATAGGCAATCTAAGAGAATGGTTGATAAAATATGATACCCTGTGCTTCTAGAGATAAGAATGAGATTTCTAGACTCATAAGGATAAGGGTGAATTGTGAAAGATAAGAATTTTAAGGATTTTCTTAGGAACGAGAGGGTGGTGAGGACGATTATGAGAATAGAAGCAAATGTAGAGAATGTAAGAGGAAATTATTTCAAGCACAGAGGGGGAGAGCTATGATTGCCTCACAAAGCATTGGGTATCTTTCTTTCAGTGCCCTGACCATTCACACCAGAGCTGTCATGAGGGGTGCTCATCACATGGTGAATTTAGTAAGAAAAGTGTAGCCTGTTTCCTCTGTTGTGACCATCAGTGCTAACCTTATTTCACTTTTGAAAGTGAGGGAAACAGTCTCTTTTATTATATTCCTTCATAAGAATCAACAGGCTTTCTATACCAAAGTTTCAAAAGAAAACTCTCTATGCTAAAACCAATCTGAGGAGAGGCAAGATGGCTGCCCAGAGACACCAGCTCCAGATCATCTCAGGAAGAAGGAAAAGTTCTAGGTGAGAAAGAAAAAACAATAAACAATCATAGATTGTGTGTAATTCCTAGGGAAATGAGTCAGAACCTATAAGAGTTTCCACAGGAAGAAGTTGTGGAACAGAACAAGAAAGAGCAAGATATTGGCAGAGGACAACTCCCAAGAGGCTTGGAGTCCAGCAAAAAGAGTGAGTAGAGCAGTTTATTTCTCCCTTTCTCACAACTGTGGAATCAGTAGGCTACCACACTGCTGAAGACCCTTTCTTCCCTCATGAGCCAAAAAGCTACTGCTACAGTGAGCGTCTTCAGGACAGAACTTAAGTTTGCCAGCCACAATGATGTACTTCCCACAACTATAGACCCAAACCAAGATGGCAGGCACTTTATTGCTTTTGACCTAGCATGCACGTTGAGTGTCAGCCCCTCAGTTTTCATCATGCTTATTCCCACACAAAATTTTCCCAACTCTAGCCCATACTACAGAAGCCACAGGGGCCTTCTGGGTTCCAGCGGATCTGTGTAAACCCCGTCTCCGACACTATGCCTTCAAGATGGTGGGACAGAAACAACCAGGGTTCTAGCTTTCCTCCATCAAGACTCTTTTTCTCTCCTTCCTCTGCCTTGCCTGTGGCTGCTAAGAGAGACAATTGACCCAGGGTTCTCAGGAGCTACTGCTTACCCCCTGTTGGTGAATATACCACACAAGGGCTTCAAACATTTCCTCTGAATGACTTGCAGATAACTAAGGGATGCTTGGACTGTGAACTCCCTCCTCATTGGCCCTCTGTGGTGTTGTTTTCCCAGCTGCTCCAACAGAGCAGGGCACACCCCAAAGTGGCGGGACATCAAACCTACTTGAGCATCTCACAGGCAACTCAAGACCAGCACACTTCTCCTGGGCACAGTTAGGGATTGAACTTTGAGGACCCAGGGACAGATCAATATGCTAGATCCTATACCCATGGACTTGATCATGTTGCTTGTGGGCACAGAGGGGACATTTGTGAGTTAATCTTGGAAGGCAAGGGAGCCCACATGTGCAGAACTGAAAAGAGAGTATAGTGTAGGTTCCAGCCACAACACACTTGTGGAATACCCCTACCCACACAGGAAGGCCATCCTCTCCACCTAGGGTGGGATCTGGACAGGGAAGCTCCTCTACTGGCTGCTTTGCCATTGCAAGGGAGCTCAGCTAGTTTGAACTTCTGCCTGATGGCAGACAATGGAGAGAGACTGCAGAACAGGGAATAGGGGAGTGAAACCCTCTCATGACAACCAGATTGTGAATCTCAGATGGCTCCATACCCACAACAGAATTTCTGGCTGGGTAGGACCACCTGAGCACATCACTGACAGCTTTCCCCAGAACCTGGGAGCAGATCTTTGACTTCCACTGAAACATCTACTTTACCAGAATTTGTGGAGCCTAAAGGAAAGCTCAGTCAACCCAGTCCTTCCCAGCCTTAGTCTGCCATCTGCCTCTGCTTGGGTAGAGAACAGAGGTCTCAGAAGAAACCAGCCATGCTGACCCTTTTATTTTAGACTTTTTGACTAAGGTGAGAAAATAAATTTTTATTATTCAAGTCAAAACCAAAATACCTATAGTTTCCATTGCAGATTCAATGCAATAACCATCAAAATACTAGTGTCATATTTCACTTTTCTAAAAAAATAATTTTGAGCTTCATTTGGAATCAGAAAATAGCTCAGATAGCCAAAGCAATCTATAGCAAAAAGAACAAATCTTGAGGTATCACATTACCAGGCTTTTTATAAGTCTATCGTAGCCAAAACAGAATGGTATTGGAACAAAAATAGAGAGATAGACCATGGAACAGAACAGGGAACCCAGATATAAAACCATCCACACATAGCCAACTGATCTTTGACAAAGCAGACAGTATACACTGGGGAAAAGAAGCCCTATTCAATAAATGGTGCTGGGAAAATTGGATAGCCACATGGATAATAAGGAAAGAGGATACATTTCTCTCACTATTCACAAAAATTAATTCAAGATGGATAAATGACTTAAATACAAGTATAAATAAGGTATTTATTTATAAATAAAAAAACCAGAAGAATGCTAGAAGAAAATGTTGGAAAACCTCTTCAAGAGATTAGCCTAGGCAAAGAATTTATGAAGAAGAACTCGATGGCAGTCATAGCAACAACATAAATGGTAATCAATCACATTTAAAAGCTTCTGCACAGCTAAGGAAATAACAGTAAAAATAGATGATCTATAGAATGAAAGAAAATATTCCTAAGCTATACATCTGATACAGGGCTAATAACCATAATATACAAGGAACTGAAGCAAATGAGAAAAAGAAAAAGAAACAACCTCATTAAAAGTGGGCAAAAGCCACGAACAGAAGCTTTTCAAAAGAGGATAAACAAGTGGCCAATAAATTCAAAAATATACTCAATATTACTAATCATCAAGGAAATGCAAATCAAAATCATAATGAGTGATTATAAAAACCTAGTGTCCTAAATGTCCTTCAACCCAAGAATGAATTGGTAAGCTGTGGTATATGTATACCATGGAATATTATTCAGCCATTAAAAAAATGATGATTTTGCAGCATTTGTACTAACCTGGATGGAGGTAGAACACATTATTCTTTTTTTTTCTCCATTTATTTATTTATTTTTATTAAATGATAACTATTACATTAATGAAATTAATGACATTAATGAAATTCTGGGGTACAGTGTGTCATTTTCATATACAATTTGAAATATTTTCATCAGACTGGTTAACATAGCCTTCATGTCATTTTCTTGGTTATTGTGTTAAAACAATCATATTCACTTCTTAGAAAGATTCACTTGTACCCTTGTAAGATAAACCATAGAGGTGACCACATGAATCACCCTCCCTCCACTCATGCCTCCGTCCCCATATACTTAGGCTGTTATTAGGTTATAGATTTCATATGAAAGCTATAAATTAATTTCATAATAGGACTGTGTACAATGGATACTTTTTCTTCCATTCCTGTGATACTTTGCTAAGGAAAACACATTCCAGCTCCATCCATGTGAACATGAAGGACATAAAGTCTCCATCTTTCTTTATGGCTGCATAGTATTCCATGGTGTACATATACCACAGTTTGTTGATCCATTCATGGATCGATGGGCACTTG